>NC_056743.1:1715522709-1715877709 GCF_019279795.1 Protopterus annectens | reverse complement strand
ACATCCTGAGAACAAGGTTCATCTCTGTCTCACTTCTGCAATATACATTCATGACAGCTTCTTTCACCTACTTTGTGAGGATGTATTTATATGTCCTTTCCCAAACTGCTCTTACACAAAGGCATGCAGTAGGTGGATTGGACACTCTCAATTAGCCATAGGTGTGAGTGTGTGTCATGGAAAAACTACTGTGAAAGAGCTAGCTACTCAGCAGTGTAAACCTTGGCTCTAGATGATTGTCACTGTTGAAGTGACACCCTGACCCTATGTGCAAAAATGGGAAAAAATGTGCTCTGGATCGATGGATGGAATCATACCACAAGTCCTGGCTTTGCAAACAAGTCTTGTAACAGTATATGTTACCTGTCACTATGATGATGTCATCTCCTATAAGGTTCATTGGTAAAATTAGATTTTTGTAGTGGCACAAGCATTAAGTGCTGTGTTCTCTAGCATATATAATTAGGTAGGGGTTATAATCTCAAATCAGTCAACGTGTGTGCATGTGTGTGTGTGTGTGTGTGTGTTTGTGCGTGCAGTCAGAAGAATATGAGTCCAGGTCTTGCCATACTTACTCAAGTAGAATTTAGAAAATATTTTTACACTGCTACGTGACTCCACAGCAATTTCATACAGCCCTCACAACATTCTCTTCTCAACAGGCACTGATGATGTCATCCCCTATAAAGCACACTCTGATAGTGTTAAAATCATACTTCTGTTGTGGCATGAACATTAAGCCATGTGTTCTCTAGCGTGTATAATTAGGTTAAGTACTGTGTTGTATAGCATGTATAGTTAAGATAGGTAGGGGTTCTAATCTCACAGCAGTCAACTTGAGCATATGTAGTCAGTACAGCATGAGTCCAGGTCCTGCCTCACTTAAGTAATATTCAGAAGACAGTTTTATACTGCTACATGACTCCTCTTCTCAACAGACACAGATGACGTCATCCCTTATAAAGAGCACTGTAACACTCCTAAAAGCAGACTTCTGCATTCTCATCTCACAGCAGTCAACTTGTGTTTGTGCTTGTTCAGCTATCAAGTTTGGAGACAATTTTACACCAGGATGTGAGTTCATAACTATACCAGACACTCCTGCCAACATCTTCTTCTCTGCATACACTAATGATGTCATCCTCTATAACATGCACTCTGACACTGCTAAAGAGAGACTTATGTGGTGATGCTAGCATTAAGTATTGTGCACTCCAGACTGTGTAACTACATAGTTAGGGGTTCTAATTTCACACCAGGCAACTTGTGTGTGTTATCATTCAACTATCAGTCTGGAAGCAATTTTACACCAGTATTTGAGTCTACAGCTGTGTTAGATACTACTGCCAACATCTTTGTCTCTGCATACCCTGATGATGTCATCCTCTATAAAGTTCACTCTGACACTGTTAAAGTCAGACAGCTGTGGTGGTACAAGTCTTACATTGCATGGAGTACAGCTTTGATACCCATGTAGGTGTGATGTTCATATCTGATTCAGTCAACTGGTATGTGGGTGGTTGTTGTTATGGTCATTGTATGATGCTTTTAATTTATTTTCATTTGACTCACATTCAAGAGAACCTTTAACATAGATCTTTGAATCAAACATCCCCTTTTCCCCTCTGTCCACATAAAATCTGTTCTGTGAAACATTGAAGTTGTCATAATCAGAAAGATGCATACAACATCATTAAGCAGAGCCCCTCCATGACCCTCTGCAAGTCATCTCCAGACCACTGAATATGTGATTGCTAATTCTGTCCTGGGGTCATGCACATGTCTCATATGGACAGAGGCAGTCCATATTAAATCAAACACACAGACACACACACACACACACACACACACACACACACACACACACACACACACACACACACACACACACACACCTCTCTACTATCTTCTATCACATACATATACCCATTTGTATTTAAATGGTATAATAATGGCTAGGATTTCATGTGCTCTTGGTCAGTAGCCTAGTAATGGCCTATGACCCTCTGAACATCTGAACATTGCATGTCAATATTGTTGTCATCCACATGTGCTATGTTGAGTTGTGGATGTACTGCATCCCTACAACAGTATATTCAATTCTGTGATTTGAACTACCATATTGATAGCCACTGCTGCCATTTGGCTGCATGTCCCTTCCATAACAGCTGCAGTAATATGCCTCCTGAGGACTGTTGATATCGGATGATGATATGTATATTGTTGTCTTACTAAGGCATGTGTTCTTATACTGCAGTATATCAACATTCTACACAGTTGTTATGCAACCATCACAGTGACACATGCAGTATGGCACAGGTGTGCATGTATATACCTAGCATCTGGAAATGTTATCTGACATACAGCATTATAATGGCATACTGATTACATGGGCACATATGCCTGGGTTCATCCACATGTAATAATGCTGTTATATAGACAAACATATTACATGTTGGGGTTCACTTGCAATCTTGGGGAAGTCATTGTATGCAGTAATGTGGTGCTATTCATAAGGATTATATAGGTGTTCCCCAACAGCATTGTGTGGCTGCCAGCATTTGTGTCATTACCTGTTCTGCATGAGCCGCAGCCACCTTAGTTTTGATGTGTACACATATGGTGTCAGCTCCTTCACATACACATTTCCACTGATAAACTTTTAGGCATATGATGTACAACTGCTGTAATGATGTGAAATAGGAGTTATATGACTGCATTAACAGTTCCATTGTGTTGTATGTGATTCAGACAAAATTTCATATTTAGAGGTGAAGTGCAGCCTGAAGTTCAATCGTAGCATGGAAACAGTAGTAGTGTGACTGGACTGTTTCAAGGATGTACCACTACATCACATCAGTATTATCACTTGATAGTTTGCATGAACTCATATGGTTGCATGCCACAATTTCATGGCATTATAACATTTTCACTGGCAATGTCAGGGGAACAGTGATTGTATGGCACATGTGCTGAGTGTTGACATATACTTATAGAGGGTGCTCCATGTATTGTTTGGTCAATTTAATTTGTGCCCTTTTAGAATTGGTTTTAGAAAACAATGTCTTTTTGTTTGAAGATCCATTTTATGCACAAAAGGTTGGCATGGCAATGGACACAGCTTGTGCCAACAGCTATGCCAACCTTGTGTTGGTACAATGGGAGAGAGACATATTATTTCAAGCTGAGGGCTTCTCTGAACATATCTTATGGTATGTAAGATTTGTTGACGATATTTTTTTGTTGTGGAGGGGGTCAGTCGAGAGTCTCACGCAGTTTATAGAGTTCCTACATCAGTCTACAGATTTTTTAAGATTTACTTTTAAATATTCTTTTGATGAAATTGAATTTCTTGATGTTAAGGTGAACAAAACTGATTTGACTAGCCTAGTAACTAGTATTTATAGGAAACCCACAAGAAAGAATAATCTGCTCCATAGAGATAGCATGCATCCTAGGCATGTTACCCGAAATGTTGTTAAGATGCAGGTGTACAGGGTCATGAGACTCCATAATAATGATGAACAGATGCCGAGGCCCTGGAGATATTGAAAATGGATTTTCTAGATAGAGGCTACAAGGAAAAGGATATTGACAGTTGTATTACTGGTGTGTAAAAGGAGAGAGGGGGCAAATGCAGGCCTTATTACACTGCTGCACTTAACACTGAAGCCATAGCTACAGAACAAAGGACAGGATTGATTAGGTTTCCTCTCACATATTCTTCTGATGTTAGTAGTATATGTGATATTGTCAAAAAGAACTGGGGCATTTTGGATACTGTAGATGAATTAAGAAATGCCATAGATACTGTTCCACACTTTTCTTTTAAAAATAACAGATCCTTGAAAAGGCATCTATGCTACAATACTTCTACTTTTAACAAGGTTTTACAGTCAGAGAGGCATGGCACTTTTAAATGCAGGAATTGCACAGCCTGCAGGTTTATACACTCTAGTCCTACTTACATGCACCCTAATATGCACTTTAAAATAGACACAAACTTTTATGCTGATTGCAGGACTAAGAACATTGTTTATTTTAGTTACTGCACTTTCTGCCATGCTTTTTATGTAGGCATGAGTAACAGACAACTCAAAGACAGGGTGCTGGAACATCAGAGAGACATTAGAAACAAGAAAGACACCAATGCCCTTGCTAATCATATTATGTGCCATGGACAGGCACATAATTTTAAATTCCTTGTGCTAGGGATCATTCCTGAGAGTTTAAGAGGGGGAGATCTTAGAAATCGCACAGAATCTGCAGAGCAAAAATGGATTATGTCTCTTAATGCTGATAAAACACCAGGTCTTAATGAAATTGTCTCTCTTAAGCCTTTTTAAAAAGATAGACCTCTCAAACACTCAGTATAGGATTGTTTTCTATACATATTTTTATATATATTTTTTATCTTTTTTATATGTTTCATTTGCCTGCTTTCTTGTTGTGACACTTTTCTCTTAGATAATTGATGTTTTTATCACTGCTTTAATTGACTAATTAACTTACTGTATTTAACTGCATTTGTTACTAGTTTAGAACAGTCTAATGAAGCGGTGAGAGCACACCGTGAAAGCACTTACTCTCTTTTGTGTGCATTAAAGTTTATTGTTTTATCTTCAGCTGTGTTAGCTTCGGTACTTTTTTGTTTTTCTTAGTGGTTACCTGTTACAGTACTGAACTATTTTTATTCTCAGCATACTTTTTACACTCTAGGATCATACCTGCTTGGGCTACATGATCTGAGAGCTCCTCCATGTCTCTTTTCATCTAGTCCAGGGAGGTAGGTATCAGTTCATTCACACCAACATGGACAATGACAGAGTTATATTTGTACTTGTTGTGGAGTGACCCGAGTGCTGCATTATGTGGCAGATCCTGGCACCCAACAGGCAGCTGACAGTAACTTTCTCCTTGTTTAGCCTGGTGAGTAGGACATCAGTGTGCCTGACTATAGAGTCGTCTATGACTAGTGTGTTGGGTACATTGTTTTGCCATATGGGCTGAAGTTGAGTGGCACACTGATTTTGTGGACTATGTGTCATTTGGGTAGTGTTGGGGGAGTTGCTTGCATTTCAGCTTTGGAGGTCTCTGTTGTTTGGGCAGAATTTTATTGAGAGCCTCTGTGAATGTAGGTGCGTGTTTTGTGTTACTATGTGTGGGTTTAGGTGGTGTAGGTTTTGATGGACTATGTGTTGAGTGTGGTGTGGTGCAGGTGTTTACCTTCTGCTCTTGACTGTCTAGTCCAGTCTTGGCTGGAGAGAGCTTGGTTTCCAGTTTGGCTATGTAAGTGCATCTCTCACAGGTTGTAGTGTTGGATGGTAGGAGGAGAGGGTTTTCAATGTACATGAGGCAATTGCTACATTGCCCAAGATGTCCAGATTCATCAGGTGGACAGGAGAAATCACTGGGAGCTGTCCCTTAGGCATGCCTAGATAGGTGCTTATTACTTTAAGTACTAAAAAAGTACAGTTGTGCACACCTACCATAAATATAGATATTCAAGTTTATTCACTGTTGCAGTCATCACATTTGGGTTATCCCTGCCAGGGTAGCCCTCAGTCAGCCCGAATACCAGAGGCTTAGTATTTCTGCATCAGCTGCTGTCGCTCCAGGATTGACGTCAGGTCATCAGTGGTATAAAATCAAGCAGCCGACACCACTGCATCAGTTTTTCTTGCCCTAACTGTCAGAAGCTCCCAATAGGGAGCTAGTTTATGGTGGACGAACACCTCTAGTAGAAAGTAAATACCAAAAATTTATTGTAAGGAGAGAAAGAGAGAGAGAGAGAGAGAGAGAGAGAGAAGACAAGGGGGATGGAGGGAGGGAATGCAGGACTGCAACAGTGAATACACTCGAACATCAACATTTATGGTAAGTGTGCACAACTGTGCTATGTTCTTCATGTTTCACTGCTGCAGTCATCACATTTGGGTTGCTTCCCAAAGCTGAACGAAAGGATGGAGGCAGTCAAGAAGACTAGGGGCTGGCTAGGATGCCCTGCAAGACTACAGTGGAAAGCCTGCCCTGGATTTGGAAAAGATAGGTAGGTTGTAATGCTTGGTGAAGGTATGAACAGATGTTCATGTTGCAGCCTCCAGGATGTCCCTGGTGGGGACCCCTCTGAGGAAAGCTGCAGAGGTGGAGGTTGGTCTGGTGGAATGTGCCTTGACCCCTTGGGGGGAGATTTCCCATGCTGTGTGTAGCAGAAATGGATGCAGTGTGCCATCCATTTGGAAAATGTTTGTTTGGATATGGCCTTGCCCTCTGCTCCTGCAGCAAAGGTGACTAGCAATTGATCAGTTTTTCTAAAAGATTTAATCCTGTCTAGGTAGAATCTGAGCTGTATGTGCACATCTAGAGAGTGCATAATCCTTTCCCCCTTGTTTTGTGGGTTAGGGAAAAAGGTGGGCAAATGAATGGATTGGTTGAGAGCCACACTGGACACCACTTTTGGCATGAAGGATGGGTTAGTCCTGAGGGAGACCCTGTCAACATGGAAAATTATGAAGGGGTCTATAGCCATAAGTGCTTGTAGCTCTGATACTCTTCTAGCTGAAGAGATGGCGAGAAGCAATGCTGTCTTCCAAGAGAGAAATTGTAACTCTGCTGAAGCTGCAGGTTCAAAGGGGGGCAAGGTGAGCTTTTCCAACACAAAGTTTAGGTCCCAAGCTGGGGTAGGAGCTCTTCTGGGTGGCATCAAGCTGTTAGCCCCTCTTAGGAACTCTCTGATGAGAGGGTGTGAGAAAAGAGGTGGCTCTGTGCTGAAATGAGCAGAGATGGCAGATGCATGAATTTTAATAGAAGAGAAGGATAGACCCCTGTGTAGTAGGTATGCCAGGTAATCCAGGATGAGAGGTAGGGAGGGCTGTGCTGTTCTGGCTCCCTTAGCCTGGATCCAGGTGCAAAACCTTTTCTACTTGTCAGCATAAGACTTTCTAGTTCTGGGGCATCTGGCCTCAGGTATAACATCCAGAACTTGTTTGCTTAGATTGGCAGCTTGAGGAGAGGTCAGGGGATAAGCCAGGCTGCCAAATTGAGGGTCTGCAATTGGGGCTGCATTAATTCTCCATTCCTCTGTGTCAGGAGTGTTGGGATCTGAGGTAGGTGCCATGGTGGCAGGGATGACAGGCTGCACAGCAGTGGGTACCACTGCTGGTGTTGCCAGTCTGGGGCAATCAGAATTTTCCTTGTTTTTTTCCTCCCTTATTTTGAGCAGTACCCTTGAATTGAGTGGTAGAGGGGGAAATGCATAGACCGGGAGGTTTACCCACTGGAAGGATAGAGCATCCACTTTCCAGGCCTTGCTGTGAGGTTCCCTGGTGCAGAATTTGCTGAGCTGATGATTGGAGTGTGAAGCAAAAAGGTCGACCTTCGGGGGTGCCCCATTTCTGGGTTACAAGGGTGAAGATTCTTTGGTCTAGCTGCCACTCAAGTGGGTCTAGCAAGTTTCTGCTTAAGTTGTCTGCCAGAGAGTATAGAGAGCCTTGCAGGAATTGTGTTAACAGGTATAGTTGCATGGCTGAGGCTGTGTGCCAAAGGGTCATGGCAAGCCTCCACAGAGGATAAGAGTGAGTCCCTCCCTGCTTGTTGATATACCGCATCACTGTGGTGTTGTTTGTTTTGATCAGTAGAGTTCCTGGGGAGAGTAGGGGTCTGAAAGCTGTCAGGGTGTACTGAACAGCTAACACCTCTTTTTGGTTGATGTGCAGATGTATTTGATTTGGGTTCCATTGGCCATGAATGCATCTGCCATCCAGGTGTGCACCCCATGCATAGTCTGATGCATCTGTGGTGAGGGTCTGGGCGGCATGGGGTTGTGAAAAGGGAAGTCCCTTGTTGTGGTAGCATGCTGCTGCCCACCAAAGAATATCTTTCCTTAGACAAGGTATCATTGGTATAAGACTTTCCAGATCTTGAGAGTGCTGACACCAAATGCTTTTTAGGTACCATTGTAGTTGCCTCATATACAATCTGGCATATGGAATGAGTAGAATGCAAGAAACTATGAACCCTAGAGCTTGCAGGATTTTCCTAGCGGTTAACTGGGTCCTGGTGGCTAGTTGAGAGAGGTAGGCTGTCAGGTAGGATTGTTTTTCTGGTGTAAGGAATTCCATCTGGGATGCTGTGTCCAGGCTTGCTCCCAGGAGTACAATTTTTTGTGTGGGTAGTATTTTGGAGTTTTTCATTGATAGTATACGCCAGGGCAGTCAGTAGGTCCTTTACAAAGGTCAGGTGCTCTAGCAGTTTTTCCTGACTGTCTGCCTGAATCAGGCAGTTGTCTAAATATGGAGAAATATAAATATTTCATTGTATGCAAAAAGCAATGGCGGGAGCCAGACATTTTGTGAAAACTCTGGGAGCAGTGGATAAGCCAAAGAGAAGCACAGAAAACTGAAAGTGCAGTGATCCTGCCCTGAAATGTAGGTCTTTCCTGCATGATTCCCTGATTGGGATGTGTAGGTAGGCCTCTTTTAGGTCTAGGATGGCTAACCAAGCATCCTTGGAAAGCATAGGTAGAAGCTGCTGGAGGGTGAGCATTTTGAATTTTGGTATCACCAGAAAGGTGTTTAGAATGGATAGATCGAGAATGGGGTGCCATGTGCCCTCTTTTCTGGGTACCAGGAAGAGTCTAGAGTAGAAGCCTTTGCCTATCTGGTCTGCAGGAACATGCTCTGTTGCCCTCATAGATAGCAGAGAAAGGACTTGCTTTTTGGCCTCTGCCCACTGGTTTGGGGGAAGATCTGGGAACCCTTTTGGGATTGGCAGAGAGTGGAAATAAAATTTGTATCCCCGGGACACTATGTTGAGGATTCAGTGGTCATTGGTAATGGTGGCCCAGTTGCTTTTGTGGAAGAAGAGCTTTCCTCCTAGGGGCATAAGAGCAGGTGGGAAGAGGCAGGGGGTGGAACTGTAATGTCATTCTGAGTTCTTATCATAAGGGGGTGGCTTTGCACTCACTGGGTTTGAAGAGGAAGAACTCCATTGCTTAGATCTCTGCATTCCCTGGAGATGTTGTCTGGGGGGGCCTGCTTCCCCTGGGTCTGGGCTGAGCTGACTTTGAGGGGGCAGGAAAGGACCAGTGCTTGGAGGGGCAATGCCTACTGAACCTCAGTTGCTGGACCTGTAAGAAGTCTTTAACTGTCTGCGCAGATTTAGCTTTTTCTTCCATCTTTTTAAGACCTCTCCTGCCTTTGTGCCAAATAAGTTGTCTTTGTGCAAGGGTGCATCTAATAATTTGGATTTGACATGGTCTGGCAAGGGCTGTTTCTTAAGCCAAGGATGCCTTCTAAGGACAGAACCAGTGATTGCTGCCCTGCAAGATGCTTCCAGGGTGTCAACACCACATTGTAAGGTGTGCTTAGTTACTTGATTTGCAGAATGCATTAACTCTTGTAACTCTTTATTTTCTTCACAAGCAGTGAAAGAAGATATTTTTGTTTAAGGAGTTCCATGGTATGTTGCTGATGTTTCAGCATATGGAACTGACAATTTAATGCTCTAATAGCAAGAGTAGCAGAGGTGTATACTTTTTTACCCCATCTGTCTAGTGCTCGAGAATCCCTATCTGAGGGGGTGGGATTCTTAGCTGAAGTTGCTTTGATTCCTGTAGGCCCTTGAGAGATGAACTCAGGGTCAGCAGTAGGATTTTTGAAAATAAATTTGTGAGAATCAGGGACTCTATAGTACCTGTCAGGTTTCCTGGGAGCAGGAGGGAAGGTGTCAGGGGTTAGAATGGATTCCATAAAAACATCATCCACAACATCCAGGACAGGAGGAATGGCCAGAGATCTGTGCTGCGGAAGATCTAAGAATTCCCTGAGTCTCTTTTTTGACTGAGGATAGTCCTGACATTCCCATTGGAAATGCTCCCTTAAAGTATGCAGGGTTTCCCCAAAGGAAAAGTCCTTGGGTGATGAGGCTGAAGGGATGGATTCCTCTGCATCAGAATCCTCATAAGCAGAGAGGGGTTGCATATCTTCATATTCAGATGCATCAGAGTCATCAGACTCCTGTTCAGATAAAACTACTGGGGACAAGTCTCTTTTTCTTTTGGAAGGGGTAGCCTGGCTTCCCCTGATAAGCATTATAAGGTCTTCCACCATTTTAAGCATTTGAGACTGAGGCAAGGAAGCAGGTGCCTGAGCTTGGGTTATTGATTTTTTTGGGTGTGGTTCATACCCTAGACCTTAGGAACTTGGTTGTTTTTGAAAGAACTGTAGACGTGAAAAAAGTCATCAGTCTGTTTTGAGTATCAGTAGTGCGAAGTACTTCCTTGGAAGCCAGTGCCTGCTCAGCAGCTCTGGACCCATCCAAGGTAGAGATATCCACAGGATCCTTAGTCGAAGAAGAGTCTCATGGCATACTGGACTCCAAAAGGATCTTGGTATTGTCCTGCGAATCCACAGAAGTGGGCATCAGGGTCTGAAAAGTGCCTCACTGAGGACCGGAGCACTGATGACTAGCTTAACGGAAGCGTCTTCAGCAGTCTTGGATCTATGCGGCCTGTCTTTATCTTTATCCTTACATTTTTTCAGAAGATCTGTTGTCGAATGGCTTTCCAAAGCCATATCAAAATTCAAGGACTGAGAGTGAAAATATCTAGCTACAATAAAGGCCCGATGATGTATAGTTCTGGCATTGACCAAAGCACAAAAGCGACAGCGGGGTACATCATGGTCTGGGCATAAACAAGTGACACAGTAAGAATGAAAGTCTCGATGTGGTATTTGCTTTCCACAGGTGAGACAATTGTTAACTTTTTTTGACCGGTTAGAGCAAGAAAAAAGGATCCCCAACGGGCACTTGTGAAAACTTCTTCTGCTTCAGGCTCCTCAGCAAGAAAGACTAATGTAATGGTGTCGGCTGACTGATTATTATACCACCGAAGACCTGACGTCAGTCCTGGAGCGACAGCAACCAATGCAGAAATACTAAGGCTCTGGTATTTGGGCTGACTGAGGGTTACCCTGGCAGGGATAACCCAAATGAAATGACTGCAACAGTGAAACACGAAGAACATCTGTTTTCCTCTCAACAAGTGAGGACAGTTGAGTGCTGCAGTAATTTGTAGTTTATTTAGTGCTTGCTACGAGTTTTGAACAAGTGCTGAGCACAAGGAAACAGTTTTGAGTGCTAAAACTAGAAAACTGGCTAGTTCTAAGGGAAAATTTGAAGACCAGACCTTCTGACACCGAGAATAGTTTAACCCTAGTTAAACAGCGCTTAGCGATGTGCAAAACTGCGCAAACATGGGTTTTTAAACAGAAAGATGAAAGTGAGAGAAATAGTCCAAAATGGCCAATAATACTACAGATATTGAGCTGAAACCACTCCTCCAGTGACAGATAGGCTGCTCAAAGCTCACCACTCTCACTGATGAACAGAGGAGCTTCCTTCTATCTTAGTACGGTCTGGGCAGCACAGAAACTACAAAACAGCCCAGAATTCAGAAAAATCTAAAAAATAGACTCTACTGGTTATAGAAAGTTGGGAAACGAGTAGAGAAGATAGGATTTTTTTGTTTTTTTCTTTGTTTTTTTTTTTCAAAAATTAAAACAGATGAAATAATACAAACACTTTTCGAGCAATAAAAATGGCTATCGCACTTGAGAGTGTAGCCCTCAACAGTTAAACAGTTGAAACACACTTAAAAATGATCAGTTAAAGTGCAAACAGTATCAGAATTAAAAAAAAACAGTTAAATAAGTTGCAAAGTTAATAAAAAAAAGTTGAAATAGTGCAGCTAGCTAAAATAAGCAATAAAAAGCAAAACGGGTACGTAATCCACTCAAAGTCTCTCTTTTCTCCCTCTGCTGCTGTAGAACTCTGCAGGACACCCAGGCAGGATCTTGTAAGGCAATACAAGCACAAAAACTGTGCAAACACAGGTTTTTAAACAGAAAGATGAAAGGGATAGAAATAGCCCAAAATGACCAATAAAACTACAGTTTCTGAGCTGAAAACACCCCTTCTGTGACAGACAGGCTGTTCAAAGCTCACCACTCTCACTGATGAACATGCACATTGTTTGTTGGTTAAGTAGACTGGTCAAAGACCATTTAAGCCATGACCTGGGTCACTGTGGCAGACAGATAAATGTAATAAAATAAGAATTGTGATAACACAACAATTGTAATAGCAGTGTACACTGGATTACCAACAGGTTCAATAATTGCACAACCATTGCAAAACTCAGCAAGAACAACACACGTAAATGCACACCATCAGCAGGACAGTAATATTCAAAGAGGTACACTATATACATAGGAATATAAATGAAGAAAAGTGGATCATTATTCACGTATACAACTGACATAGGTACCTATTAAATATGTTTTGGGGTTCTGAGATACTAACCCGTGTGAGGAAAACAAGCTAATAACTTGATATAGCCATGGTACCATTTAACCATTATCTATGAAGTACTTACAAGCAGATACATGATCTTTTAAGGAAGACTTGAAGTGTGCGAATGTATTTTTTTTCCTTAGAATATTCTTATATCTGTACATTTATATGTATGTATATATATATATATATATATATATATATATATATATATTTTTTTTTTTTTTATTATTATTTATTTATTTATTTATTTTTTTAATATTTGGATCTACTTCACTTACCCAACTGGCCACATCGCCGACTTTCACTTCGCCAGGATGAAAGGACTGACAAACCAGAAGACTGACATCCAGAACACAGACTTTCGACTTGAGGTAAGTAACTGCTTGGCCATCCCGAAAAAAAAGAACGAACAAAAGTAAACATACCCATGTGGGGAGCTTTGCCCCCACATCCCCCTAGGTGGGGGCTTCACCCACCACAGCCACCTGACTAAATATACCAACTGCGAGATTGCACTACAGCAGGGGTAAGGGGCAACGTTCAACAGGATGACCAAGCAGTTACTTACCTCAAGTGGAATGTCGGTGTTCCAGATGTCGGTCTTCTGGTTTGTCTTTCTTTTCATCTTGGCAAAGTGAAAGTCGGTGATATGGCCATTTGGGTAAGTGAAGTAGACATATATATATATATATATATATATATATATATATATATATATATATATAATATAATATGCATAATATATATATATATATAAACATCTGCTCAACAGTGGCACAGGAAAATAACTTTCTTGGGTGGCATAAGCCAGGGGAACCTTGTTGGCTAGGCTTTTGGGCTGATAGCCTAGTACCTACCTATGAACCTATGAACCTTTATACATATATATATATATATATATATATATATATATATATATATATATATATATATATATATATATATATATATATATATATATATATATATATATATATATATTAGTGTATCCTTTTATCTGTAAATATGTTTTGTTCATTTCTTATGTAACCCTTCTTCACTCAGAGTGTGCCCTTAACACTGAGATCAGTGCATTTTACCAGTAAATACAATTGTGACTTCAAGTAGCTGGTTCAAGTTTTGAGAATATTCTTTCACCTATTGTAGTTTTAAAATGGGGTCTAATGAGAGTTATTGATTATTCCACATCCTCTCTGAATAAGGTAGCTTAGATTTCAATGGGGGGCACTGGCTGAGTTTTATTATTTTGTAGAGTGGTGCACTGAACAGTAAATGACTCTGGAATTTACTGGTAACCAGTTCAAGTGTTTCTGGAAGACACAGTTGTGGATTGAGCTGTCCGCCAGATAAATAAACTACAAAAACTACAAATGCTGTCAATAGCTGTCTGAAGTTTTTGTGTATTTGTGCTTGAGTGGAAGGAGATTTTATGGACATTTTTTGCAAGGGCTTGATGTGATGGCAGAGGGAGAAGATGGAAGATTTTATAACACAGTGTGTTTGGTTTACCACCTTTTCAATGTGTTGCATGAAGCTTAGTCTAGAATCTAAAGTAATCTCTAGACATTGTTGCTTAGGTACTTGCGGTAAGGTGCAGCTTTTGTTATTCTTGACCAATAAAGGGGTAAACTAAGTAGCCTCTGTTTACAGCCAAATAGCAGTTTATTTAACTGAGTTAATAAGACATGTATTCTTTTAAGTCTAGTTACACAGGCCTGCGAAACTGGATTGCAGCTTTTGTTGGAAGTCACTTGGACTTTTACAGGAAATAATTATCATTAGGATACATGACTACATTTAGCTTTGATAGTAAATATTGGCACCTAATCAAAATGGCAGCCCTTCTTCCTTCCAGACATCAAAGGACACTGGCAAATGTAACTGCCAAACAAACAGAGCAGTGGAGCCAGCAAATTTATTCTCCAGTTGAGAACGTGGTTGGCAGTTGTTTGTAGAAGAAACAGCTTTAATACAGGATGGTATTCATAATCAGTTGTATGAAAATGGGTGCTGCAAGTGCGAGAAATACTAATCAAAAATGTATATCTAGAAAATAGCACTTCTGAGAAAACATCACTGCTCAGCTTAGACAATAATAAACATTGCTGCAATGAAGCAACTATGGCAAGCTGCATGCCTTGTGTCATATGAAGCAGAATAATGAGAGCATATGAAGTACATATGAGTAATGAGAACATATGAAGTACATATGAGTAATGACAACATATGAAGGACATATAGTTCCTGGATGTACACCTCGGACTGAGGGCTTTTGATTTGAAATTACATAAAACAGGGAGTATGAGTGTTAAGAACTGAGGGTTGCTAAGGTATTTAGAATACTGCAATGTATTTCAGTATGTTTGCATATTGTTGCATGAAGTACCACAGCATGCCATCGTATGTAACTTTGAAGAACAACGTTTGAATATATTTTTACATGAACTACTACAACATGCCATCATCTGTGACTTTAAAGTACAGTGCCTGAAAAATTCTGTGGCCAAACTCTTTCAGACACAATGGTTAACATATAAATAAGGTTAGAATGGGGATGTATAGGGCAGTAGCAAAGGTGGTGGCAGGTAAGATACATTTTATTTTTTGGGGAAATATAGCCCCACTCTTTTTCTTTGCAAACAGAGAAGGGAAGAAGGATAATGTAAGCAATGAAAAAATGGGTAAGAGAAGTGGGTGCAGGATACTTAATATAGGCAGGCAGACAAACGTGAAACAATACAGACAAACGGGTGGTTTTGCACATGCAAGTTGGGGGTGACAAGTGATTAACACATACATATAGAAGGTGGACATATGGTGATGGGGGAGGGCTGGACCACATACAGTATGGGACATAATGCAATAGGAAAGGGTTCACACCAGGCAGGAGGTACAGTATGGTGGTGGTGGCATGTGGGCTGCTAAGGCAGCCTGGAAGTCAACATACTGAGAATCATTATAAGTTGATGATCTCATGGGGTGATGGCCAGGGCTTCTTGGCCCTCCTCTGATCCAGTCGTTGGGGACTGCCACTCCAGTGAATCTTCTATTTTTTGTAGGAGGGGCTTGATGTGGCTAAAACTTTGTGCTACCTGACTCTCCACCACTACCAGAACTAGCTGAACAGCTGTGGCTAGTCCACATGGGATGGAATATGTATGTCCATCTGAAAAGGTTCTTCACTCCTCTCAAGTCAGACAATCAAACTCCAGTATCAGATATGTCATAAGCCACATCAGTAGAAGGTGACTGTGAATGTGCCTGAGCCTCCTCTTCCATATCAGTTAGATCTGCATAGTGAATAAGATGGGTATATGTCAGATTATCGAGTTTTCAGACACTTAAACTTTATCTAGTCGAGACCATATATTCGATTTTCTGAAAACTAAAACAAAACTAAACAAAACAACCAAAATCTAATTTTTTGCAGGAGGGCTACCCCATCTGCACTCCACATGTGGGAGCCTGCACCTCCACACCCTCTGCAAATTATACATACCAACGCTAAGATTGCACTACAGTGGGGAAAGGGAAATTCTCGATTCCCTACTGTACTGTAATCTACATACATATCGTTCAAATTTTTTAGAAAATCGAACATATGGTCTCAACCATATGAAGTCTGAGTTTCCAAAAACATGATCACCTGACATATCCCCAGTGGGATAGTTGCCATTGGTGTAACACATCATGGAAATAAAGTAAACTCTATATTGCCATAAGCATCACACATTATGGAAATATAGGATGTATAAATATATATATATATATATATATATATATATATATATATATGTATATAAAGTAAATGGAAATAAAATGCATCCTATCTAACCAATTTCTGACTGCCCAACTGTTTTTGATCCATCTCTTCCTGATCTGAAATACAAAAATACATACAGTAGAAGTATCCGAAATGGGAGGTATGCATTGCAGAGCAAGGTAATCATACCTCTCAACTGTACAGATTTTCGCAGACTGTATCGTTTTTTTGCCTCACATTTTTGGTCTGCTCCTCATACAAATTGAATTTTTTGATAAATCACGGGGATGATCTAAGGATTAAAGTCACTTAACAATGACGTGTCTGAGTTAAAGACTTCATATTGTTCAGAAAATGCAAGCAAAGAAGAATCCTGTTATTCCAGCAATGTTCTAAGTTTATAAGAGCAATATTTAAAATGTGTCCCTGTGTTTGGGTCTTTGTCTCCCCTATTATGTCAGGCTTTGTCCAGATTTCTTGCATTAAGAGTTTGAGAGGTATGGAAGATACCACTACCACAAAAAATGAAAAAAAAAACTTACAGCACATCTCTGGCATTCTCTTTGAAGGGGATAGAGAAAAATCATCATCTTTACACACCATGCAGTAATTATGTGCCTAGAGATACTAGAAACAACTGCTATCATGAAGTATTTTAAAAGTCACATGACTAATCAAAATGATAGGTGCTTATGAATACTCATTTGACATTCCTCTGCCAGATGACCATTCGTTGCTCAGTTGCTCATTGTGCATGGATAGCTCTCATGTATCAGCTTTGGGGCTGCACGTATGTGATAAAGCTATCATGCAGCAACTGCATAGAAAGGCCTTGGTGAGCAAAAACAGAATAATGTGATTTATGATATTGTGTTTTAATATTTAATATGCAGACTGGATATGAACTTATGGATTTTAGAGTATCTTCACCATTATGTTTACATTTGGTTGCAAAGTGAGCAAAAATACACAGTGATTTTCTAAAAGTTTTTCTCTCACTAGATATTTAGATTTTGTTGGTAAGGTGGATGTTTTCCACACTGAAAATGCTCTTGGACATCAGAGGTGTGACAGAACAGTAGGTATGTCACCTAGGTGTATTTACTTATGTTAACAGCATGGTATCTTATGTTTGCCCTGTTTGCTTATTTATTTTTTTAATTATTACAACTGCATCTAATGTGCTTGGGGGAAAGTTACCATGCAATGTCAGCTGACTATTTCAAAGGGTACCCTCTGTCAAGAAGTACCGTGTTGTACTAAGCATTCCTTCATGGGTATAAGTAGTGTGAATATTTGCCTATATGGAACAGGTACATTCTCAGTATGTGTTTATATATTTCTGTATTTAAACAAGTATCAACAGAATGAGGCAAACAGAGGCTAGAAATTTCAGCAATGGTGCAAACAACATTTTACTTCAGGCAGTCAGACAGCATGGTATACGGTTAATGGGTAGATGGGGTGCAGACCAGCCCTTGAATGATCAGCTGTGGCAGGTTGTGATGTAGGACATCAACGTGGTGACTCAGTACAGCAGTATATTGGATCAGTGATGTTATTATATGACTATTCAACCAGCTATGCCAGGTAGAAGGCAAAGAAGATTGCAATAAGAGATCATCTATAGTAGGTGGCCTCCAGGGTCCTCAATGCTGACAGACATGGAAGGCTTTCTTATGTCACTGGGAGATGGAGCTACAACAGCATTTATAATTGGTGGTCATATGGGTTTAGGAGCAGGGTAAATCCATTCCACCCATGCCTCAGTGGGTGATGCAATTGGGAGCAGGTTAGTAGCATGCAGCAATGGTTTGTATATACAGTTATTCCACACACTATTGCATCATAGTAAAGTAAGCATGATGCATATTTAATTTCACAGGCACAGCAGGAGTGCAACATGGTGTTGCAGTCAGATGAGGTAAGGATGAGTAACAAGGAATTTGATGTATTTACATGTATCGCCCTGCATGTCACATGGGTACTATTGTAGCATACGTCAGTATTTTCACTATGGTGTTCTGCATGCTATGCATCCAAAGGCAGAAATGGTGATTGGAAAGAGGAAGAAATTGTTGAGATTTTACAATGATACTGAGATACATGGATGTGTCGCAGTCAGAAGACATAGACACAGTCATGTCTGCCTCACTCAAGGGTGGGGTGCTACCTTATACAGAGTCCGTATGTACAGCACACTAAGCATCCTGTAGCTGTGCAGGTTTAGTCCACACTATTCCTGGTGGCTGAGGGACATCCTATGGCTGTACAGGTTAAGTGCATGCCATTCCCAGTGCGTAAGGGGCATCCTATGGCTGTACAGGGTAAGTGAACACAATCCCCAGTGGGTGAGGGACATCCTATGGCTGTACAGGTTAAATGCACACCATCCCTATTGGGTAAGGAATTACATGTGGCTGTACAGTTAAAATGCACACAACCCCTGATGAGTGAGAAACATCCTGTAGCTGTAAAGGGTAAGTGCATACTATCCCTTGTAGGTGAGCGACATCCTGAGGCTGTACATGTCAAGTGCACACCATCTACAGTAGGTAAGGTACATCCTATGTCTACACAGGTTAAATACACAAAATTACTGTTGTGTGACAGACATCCTGCGGCTGTACAGGTTAAGTGCACCCCCCATGTCTGAAACAGCAGCTTCAGAGATGTAGAGTGTTTTTTTCATGGTAATTTCCACCATAGGGCAGCAACAAAAAGGAGACCAGTGTCATCACAATCACTCAGATGATGTGCAGGAATGTCAGTCAGGCACTGCCTGCATCAACATAGTCCACAATACAGCGGTCAAGTCTGTTGCTTGGTAGTGGTTAGAATGCTCCTAGCACTATGCTCAAACATCATGGAATGGATCTACACACACACAGACACACACACACACACACACACACACACACACACACACACACACACACACACACACACACACACACACACACACACACACACACACACACACACACACACTATCTCATTGAGTACATCTCTATGCAATATTGCCATTGCCATTGTATCTGCCCACATTGGCAGTGATATCATGAGCCATTGCAGGGGACAGACATGGGATGGATATGTATATGGGCTTTTACAAGGGGTATCTTCAAAAGTTGTGTCTGGAGCTGTCAGAATGCCTGTCACCCTTATCAAGGGCATCAACAATTACCTGCCTCCAGGAATAGAGCACCTCAGCAGCAAGCTTCATCTGTTCCATACACTGAAGTAGCACACCATTCCTGTCAAGAGTGGCCTCAAGCCCCCCCCCTCTCACTGGCAAAGTGATGCCACATCAAGGTTTTGCTACAGCACCTCCTTCACTGTCATGGAATGAAATAATCAGTGACACCATTTATTCCTCTATCTAATGCAGCCCCAACATGCATCCCATGGGATTCATATCTCCAATTAGTTTCACTTGGAAGATTTGTGCTTTTATGTCTCCTGACCCCTCCGCAAATGATGGTGACTTTGACCCACAACACCCCGTCTCCTGGGGTGTGATGGGATGATGTCTGATGGATAGCGGCAGAAGATCATGCCCAGACTAGCATCGCCTGATAGGAACTTTACATACATCATGTTTATTCTGTGTAATCTTGTCACTTTTGAATTTTACAACCTATAGTTATTGACCAGACATTACTGCTTTGCCAGAGCTGCTGTCTATTATGTTCATTAATATTTAGGAGGTTCTTGCTGATCATAGGTCATCTTGCTCCTGATAATCATTGCTGCCTTCTGCTGCTGCTGCAGGGGTGTCTGTCAGATAAAGTAATGCAGTCATGTAATCAGGACATTGATCCTACTTACTCATGTTATGAAGCTACAGATACCACAGACTTCTTGCTGCATGTCTCAGGGGAGTACTGCAGGGACCCACCAGACATATCTAAGTAGCAAACCTCAGCCTTCATAAGTCCAGACACATATTCAGTGATGTATTGCTGGAGGGCATGAGTTCTGGGATTATCTCTGGAAGTGTGCACACAGACTTCAGGACAACCCCACCCCCAACTTCTTTTAGTGAATGATGCACCAGATTAGTACCTTTTAATATCAGATTTATGTAGAGTTGCATTGCTCATGGACAGTGTAGTGTGACCACAGTTACATCTGCCTCTGTATTGTTTTAGTATGTTGCATAGGGTACACATCCAATTGCTGAATGGCCACAATGTTGAACAGTTAAAGAGAGAGACAGGAATATTGATAGCTATTACATCAACACAAAGAAGTGAACAGCAACTGCATTAGCTGAGATTGCAAAACAGCAGAGTTAGGGAACTAATTATTTCCCCACAGTAGTGGTATCTTAGAGCTGGTATATATAATTGGCAGGTGGGTGTAGGGGCATATATACAGTGTTATGGCTATCAATATTTCTAGATTGATCTTTAGCCATTCACCATTGTTGCTTTAGACAATCACTCAGGGATCCATGCCATATAGCCAACCATGTCAAGATTGCAGCAGAGGTAGGTTGGGTCTTATAGTACAACTTTCAAGGATATCCTTAGCATGCATGCCATATGGGTATGGTTTTAGCACAGGTACCATACTCACTCTACTGTATCCTTCATTTTGTATTCCCAGGGCAGTGCAGGCAGAGCACTTCTACAGTGACTGCTAAAGCTGGGCCACAATGATAGGTTGAAGTTGAGATTTTTGTTGGATGATGAGGAGAGGACAGAGATACCTGAGTCACAGTCTGATGACACAGTGGAGCATCAGTCTCCATTCTGAGTGAACTTCCACCCTTAATACAGGTTGAAGCTGCAGCCTCATCCACTCAAAAAAAAAACCACAAGACTGTGCAATGTGAGTGCTCACCACCCACAGTAAGGGAGGGATCTCCTTTCACTCCAGTTAGTGAGTATACCCTTATTTTACAGTCTTATAGGGGTGCCAGAAGCCATCATGTTTCACAGATGGCCCCTAATATGTCAGTGCCACTCAGGATCAATCAGCAGGTGTGCCACAGTATCATCCAGGTACAATTCACTGCATACCAGTACAACATGGTATTGCTGTGTTGCATACAATTCATGAGGGCACATAACCCAGGGACAGAGTAATGACTTGCCTGATGAGGTATTTGATGGGACATACTACTTCTATGTCTACATCCATGTTGAGGATTGTCAGTGCCACCATCACTGCTCTCACTGATAGTGCTGTCCAAGGTTGTGAGGCATGTATTGAGTGAGCATGTAAAGGAGCCATTATAGGGCATACAGCTAAGTCCACCTTACTCTCACCCAAAAGAAGGTCACCAGTCGACATGTCTGATGTTTGATTGCGAGGAAAGTGAAAAAATAATGATCACAGTAATGTTTCCAAATTGGTAATCCTAGAAAGTACACTGCTCCTTAACAAGTTATAGTGACCTTCTGTGCACACCTCTGAAGTTTACGAGGAAAGTAAAATAAGTAATAGGTTCATAGGTTCATAGGTTTGTACTAGGCTATCTGCCCTGGGGCATTTATAAGCATAGCCAGAGTGTGTGTGGCTTTCACCACCCCTTAGGATGAGAATACTATGCCCTTTTAGGGTTTAGTTTACTGTGCCTCTGTCTAGTAGTGACACAGAGATGACCCCCGGGGTAAACCTACGATCTCCCATCCACTCGTCAAGACTCCTCTTGAATAGAATTAGTGAGGGGCTCTGCCTAACATGGATTGGGATTCTGTTCCAGAGTGTAGGGAGCCTCTGGGTTATGAATCTGTCCCTCCAGCACGTCCCATTTATTTCTGTGTTGAGGTTTAAGTCTCTTGCTCTAGTGGCTCTGGTGGATTTGGATTTACTGAGGTGGAGCATGTCCATTAATTCCGGATTGGACATGGCCTTGTACGTCAGGCACAGATCACCTCTGAGTAGGCGGTATGCGACTGAATAGAGCTGGAGTTTTTTCAGTCGGGCAGCATATGACATATGTTTAAGACCCTTTATTCTCTTGGTGAGGAACTTTTGGGGTCTTTCCAACTGCTGCAGGTGTCAGGTAAGATACATCCCAAATGGGGCATTGTACTCAATCATTGGCCTGATAAGAGAAGAGTACAGGGGCACAATGACCTCTTTTGATCTAGATGTGAAACCTTTCATGATAAGGTGGGCAATATAGAAGGTCTTCCTAACCACTTTGGCAATGTGAGTGTCAAATGAGAGGTTACTGTCAACCTGGGTCCCAAGATCCCTGATTACCTCTTCCATACTATTGTATTACCACCTATGTGGTAATTTGTGGGTACCTTGTTTTTCCCAAAAGGTATGACTATACATTTTTTGGCGTTCAGCTTAAGGCCATGGCTCTGGCACCAATTATCTGTTTCTATGAGGCCTCTCTGAAGGATATTTGTGTCCGCTGGAGTATCAATTATGGCCCCCAGTTTGCAGTCATCTGCGAACTTTGTCAGCCACAATCCTCCTATGTTTGCCTGTACCTCGGAAAAATAAATGCCGAACAAGAGGGGTCCCAGGACTGAGCCCTGTGGGACACCGCTTGTGACTGGCTTAGAGTCTGACATAGCTCCAGCAACTCTGACCCTGTGGGTTCTGTCCTTGAGCCAGTTTGCAACCCATCTTGTGACATATGGGTTTACATTTAAGCTGGTGAGTTTGTTTATGATGCCCGAGTAGGTTATTGTGTCAAAGGCTTTTGCAAGGTCAAGGTAGGCTGTGTGAACTGCCTTACCCTCATCAATGGCCTTAGTGACTGTTTCAAAAAAATCAATCAAGTTCAAAAGGCAGGATCTGCCTTTGACAAAGCCAAATTGGGTAGGATCCAATGTCTGTAGGTCCCCAATGTCTTTGTTTATGAGTTCCATAATGATCCTCTCCATAGCTTTGCAGACCAGGCTCGTCAAGCTTATGGGGCGGTAATTTCCAGGGTCCGTAGAGGCACCGCCTTTGTGAAGTGGTACCACTGTTGCCGTACGCCACTCTTTGGGTACGTATCCTGTAGTAAGTCTAAGATTAAACAGCAGCCTTATGTGTGGGTTTAGTTCCTCTTGGAGTTCCTGTAGCACACAGCCCGGGACACCGTCCGGTCCCATTGATGCTGTGTTTTTAGCTTTAGAGAGGGCGGCTCTCACCTGGGCATCTGAGATGTTAGGGAGGCTATACTCTGCTGGGATAGTTTTTTCTCCTTTTGGGGGGGAGGAGAAATTTGCACTGAACCTGTCTGCCAGAATGTTGGCAATGTCAGTGGGTTCAGTGTATTTTGTGTCATTTTGGACTAACTCTGAGCATATCTGGGAGTTTCCACCCAGGTTTCTAACATAGCTAAAGAAGGCCTTGTGATTGTCTTTTTGAGTCTTTTGCGATTTTTCTCTCAAAGTTGGCCTTGGATGATTTTATGAGTGATCGTAGTTTTTTGCTAGTACTGATCAGAGATGCCTTCCCTTTTAGGGATTTTGCTCTGTCATGTAGTAGCTTCCTTCTCCTGTTGTAGAGTTTGTTTATGGCTGGGGTCCACCAGACGGGGCGCCTCCCTTTGGCGGAATGGGTCTTGGTTTTATTTGGGATTGCATGATCCATGCATTCTTGAAGGTGCCCGTAGAAGGCATTAGCAAAGGATTCAGCAGTGTGGGTTGTGGTTTCCACTGGCCCAGGGGCCTTAAAGGATACCACTTCAGTCTTAAGAAGTGTGAAGTTGGCTTTTGAGAAGTTCTTCACTGTGGTCTTTTGTGCAGGGGGTGGGTGCGGGATGTGGATTTCCAGTGAGATCATTTTATGGTCTGATCTTACCAAAGAGGGATATACTTCCAGTGTGGTGCATTTTGTCCCCATATTTGTGATGATCAGGTCTAGTATATTGTCTCCTCTTGTGGGAATGGTGACCAGTTGTTCCATTGCATTAGAGTTTATGAATTCTAGGAACCTTTGGGCTAGGGTGTTTGGGCTTGAGTAATGTTCCCAGTCTATGCTTGGGTAGTTGAAGTCTCCCAATATGATGGTATTTGGAGAGACATTCATACTCTCCAGTGTCTTCAGGAAGGCTGTGTGGGGTTCCTGAGTTTGAGAGGGTGGTCTGTAGCATGCTACAAACTGTAAGGCTGTTTTGCCTATGGTTAGTTGCACCTGGATGGTCTCCGATGCTTCGTGCATTGCCACTAACCTGGAGGTGTGGGTATCTTTGATGAATATGGATATTCCCCCTCCTTTTGTGGTTCAGTCCAAGTTTTGGGGCCGGAAAGCATGATTTTGGGGCCGGAAAGCATGATAATGATCACACTGTCCCCCGCCAAACACAAGCTATACCAAGGTGTGCGCACAGCTCTGAGATTTGGAAAGGAAATTAAAGAAACAATGATATTATCCCAAGCTCCCCACAAAGCTGCAGCAACCTTCTGTGCACATCTTAGAGCAAGGTCAGTTTTAGGTTAGGTAGGGTACAGCGCAGAGGCCACTACTAAGTTTATGTCAAAATTTACTTAATACAGCCCTAGATGGTGCAATCAGCAAAGAAGGTCTGCATTTTTGGTGATGCATTTTATGCCTTATTTCTTGAAAGAAGATGAGACCGTCAGTTACTTTCATCCACTTCCATGTATAATTCAGATATCTGATTGTGATAAAAGAGGATGGCCATATAATGCATTTTACCTTTGCTTTACACAAAACATTTGCCACACATTAAAGTATTCCATTTTGCTTCAGACAAATCATTTTATTCTGCAAAACCAGAATAATGACTAAACAATGGCATGCAGTAAGTAATTTTCTTCTACAGATAGCCAGTCATTTTCATCTAGAGATATAGCCAGCAGCTATAACTACTTTGTCTGTCCATATCTCACATCAGGTTATGTAGTCCTTCTTACTTCACATACATGCACACTATTCCTGCAAAGACAGATAGTGAGTGTTTAAACTGGGCAAGCAAGAGAGTCACTTACTTTCAGATAACATCTCCCACCCTTACCAAGCAGTTTTACCTATTTCACTGTCCATTTCAGATGATTGTGGTAAAAACTGATGGCCACGTATAGCTCTCAACCTCATACCACCAAAATTAGTGATAGATTTGGAAATGATCAGGAATAATCAGGGAGTGTTTTTTTAAATATTAATACTGCTAACCTGAGAAGTTGACTAACAGAATGAGAAAAAGTGGTGGATGGCACTTAATAAATAAAGGCAAAAATTAGAGTTACAGACTTTTTTAATTTAGAAAATGCATGTTAACTCTCATTTTCCAAATTAAAAAGTCTGTAACTCTAGTTTTTGCCTTTATTTAAGTGCCATCCACCACTTTTTCTCCCCATATCCATAGCTTAAGGATGGATTAAGATGGACAGAGCTAAATTTTAAACCAAAATAATGGACAGTTGAGAGGGGTATGGCCATGTACTATGTGCTGTGCCAACAATACCCAGAATAAAATAGCCTAAGTTGCTTCACATAAAATCACATCAGTCCTACAAAGTCAGAATAATGAGCAAGCAATAGCAGGCAGCTAGTCATATTTTTCCTCAAGCAGCCCCAGTAATTATAATTACTTTGTGCATATCTCACATACCCAGTTACTTCACACAATGCACATTATAGTTTCATAGTTTCATAGTATAGTACTAGGCTATCTGCCCTAGGGCATTTGTAAGCCTAGCCATAGTGATGTGGCTTTTGCCACCCCATGAAATGGTACAAAAAATGTACAGAATAAATTTAGAATACTGTGCCTCTGTCTAGTAGTGACACAATGAAGGTCCCCTTATATAATAGAATTAGTTTACTGTGGCCCTGTCTAGCAGTGACACAGATGTGACCCCTGGGGTAAACTTACGATCTCCCATCCACTCATCAAGATTTTTCTTGAAGAGAGTCAGTGAGGGGCTCTGCGTGTCTGAACTGGGATCTTGTTCCAAAGCATGGGAAGCCTCTGGGTTATGAATCTATCCCTCCAGCATGTCCTATTCATACTTGTGTCGAGGTTTAAGTCTTTAGCTCTCGTGATCCTGATGGACTTGGATTTTTTGAGGTGGAGCATGTCCATCAGATCCTGATTGGACATGGCTTTGTACGTCAGGCAGAGATAACCTCTGAGCAGGCGATATGCTACTGAATAGAGCTGAAGTTTCCTTAGTCTGGCAGAATAAGACATATGTTGGAGACCCTTGATCCTCTTGGTGAGGTACTTTTGTGGTCTCTCCAGCTGTTGCAAATTCTGGGTGAGGTACATACCAAATGGGGCATTGTACTCAATCATGGGTCTGATGAGGGAGGAATATGACATCCTTGGATCTGGATGTGAATCCCTTCATCATGAGGTGTGCAAGGTAGAATGTTTTTCTAACCACTTTGGAACGTGGGTATAAAATGAGAGGTCGCTGTCGACTTGGGTCCCTAGGTCTCTGATTACTTTTTCTGTACTCAATAGGTTGCTGTCTATGTGATAATTTGTGGGTACTTTTTTTTCCCAAAGGGGATGACTATACATTTTTTGGCATTTAGTTTAAGGCCGTGACTCCGGCACCAGTTGTCCGTTTCTGTGAGGCCTTTTTGTAGGATGTGTGTGTCTGCTGGTGTATCGACTATGGCACCTAGTTTGCAGTCATCTGCGAACTTTGTCAGCCACAGCCCTCCCATGTTTACTTTAACATCTGAGAAATAAATGCCGAACAAGAGGGGTCCCAGGACAGATCCATGTGGGACACCACTTGTGACTGGCTTTGAGTCTGACATTGCTCCAGCGATTTTAACTTTATGGGTTCTGTCCTTTAGCCAGTTTGCAACCCATCTAGTGACATAAGGGTTTACTTTTAAGCTGTTGAGCTTATCTATGATGCCTGAGTGGGGTATTGTGTCGAAGGCCTTAGCCAAGTCCAGGTATGCTGTATGGACTGCTTTGCCCTCGTCAATGGCTCTAGTGACTGTTTCGAAAAAGTCAACCAGGTTTAAAAGGCAGGATCTGCCCTTTACATAGCCGAACTGGGTGGGGTCAAGTGTCTGTAGGTCCCCTATGTCTCTGTTTACGAGTTCCATAATGATTCTTTCCATAGCTTTGCAGACCAGGCTGGTTAAGCTTATGGGGCGGTAGTTTCCAGGTCTGTAGAGGCACCCCCATTGTGGAGTGGGACCACTGTTGCTGTACGCCAGTGTTCAGGTACATATCCCGAAGTAAGGCTAAGGTTAAATAGCATTTTTATGTGTGAGTTTAGCTCCTCTTGGAGTTCACATAACACGCAACCCGGGATACAGTCAGGTCCCATTGATTCTGTGTTTATTTACTTTGTTTAGGGTGGTTCTCACTTGGACATCCGAGATGACAGGGAGACTACATTCAGCTGGGATAAGTATTTCTTCTTTTGGGGGTGAAGGAGGGGAGAAATTTGCACTGAACCTGTCAGTCAGAATGTTGGCAATATCTGTGGGTTCAGTGTATTTTTTATTGTTGTGAACCAACTCTGAGCATATCTGAGGGTTTCCACCCAGGTTTCTAACATAGCTGAAGAAGGCTTTGTAGTTATCTTTAGTGTCCTTAGCGATTTTTCTCTCAAAGTTGGCCTTGGATGTTTTTATGAGAGAACGTAGTTTTCTGCTAATGTTGATCAGAGATGTCTTCCCTTCATGGGATTTTGCTCTGACGTGCAGTAGCTTCCTTCTTTTGTTATACAATTTGTTTATGGCTGAGGTTCACCAGACAGGATGCTTGCCTTTGGTGGAGAGGGACTTGGATTTGTTTGGGATTGCATGATCCATGCATTCTTGGAGATGTCCATAGAAAGCATTTGTGAAGGATTTGGCATTGTGGGATGTGGTATCCACTGGCACAGTGGGCTTAAAGGATACCATCTCCGTCTTAAGAAGAGTGAAGTCTGCTTTTGAGAAGTTTTTCACTGTGGTCTTTTGTGCTGGGGGTGGAGGTGGGATATGTATATCCAGGGTGATTAGTTTGTGGTCAGATCTCACTAGTGAGGGATATACTTCTGGTGTAGAGCATTTTGTCCCCATGTTTGTGATGATCAGGTCTAGTATATTATCTCCCCTAGTGGGAGAGGTGACTAATTGTTCCAGTGCATTTGAATTTATGAATTCCAGGAACCTTTGGGCTAGGGTATTAGGGCTAGAATAATGTACCCAATCTATGTTTGGGTAGTTGAAGTCTCCCAGTATGATGGTATTTTGTGATACATTCATATCCTCCAATGTCTTCAGGAAGGCTGAGTGGGGTTCTTGAGATTGGGAGGGTGGTCTGTAACATGCTACCAGTTGTATAGCAGTTTTGCCTATGGTTAGTTGCATCTGTATGGTCTCTGATGCTTCATGTGTTGCTACTAACCTGGAGGTGTGGGTGTCCTTGATGAATATGGACACTCCCCCTCCCTTTGTGGTTCGGCCCAGGTTTTGGGGCCGAAAAGCATGATACGAGGTATAGCCTGGTAGTGCTGGGGTACTCTCAGGAGCCTTGAACCAGGTTTCAGTTACTGCACAGACATCGATGTTCTCCATGCTGAGGAGTGCATCAAGTGCCTGCATCTTGAGATTTAGACTTCTGGCGTTGAGCAGCATTACCCTTAGTTTTTTTCCATTATTGTTTTCTAAGGAGGTGGGTTTGTCTTTTGAGCCTTGCCTAAAAAAGGCAGTATGGGGGTGGCAAGAGCCTTAGCCAATATCCGAAAGCCCAGTGGTGACAGGTGTAAGCCATCCCTTGTGAAGCAGAGCGGCTTGTCCAACATGTCATCCCAGGCAGACAGACATTGGATCCCCTTAGAATGACACCAGTACTTGAGCCAATTGTTAAAGCTGATCATCTTGTCTTTGTATTGTGGTATCATTCTTGGTGAGGGCAAGATGCTGCTCAGGGTCAGGGTCATACCAGCCTGGGCTACATAATCGGAGAGCTCCTCTATGTCTCTTTTCATGTAGTCCAGGGAGGTACGTCTCAGGTCATTTACACCAGCATGGATAATGACAGAGTCATATTTGTACTTGCTTTGGAGTGACTTGAGTGCGTGTGTTATGTGGCAGATCCTAGCTCCCGATAGACAGCTCACAGTCACCTTCTCCTTGTTCAGCCTGGTCAGTGGGACATCAGTGTGTCTGACTATAGAGTCACCTATTACTAGTGTATCAGGCAAGGTGTTTGGCCTTAAGGGCTGTGATTGGTTGACACACTGATTTATTGAAGTATGTGTTGCATGTGTTTTGTTTTGAGGTGGTGGATTTTTGGATGTCTGCTTTGGGAGCCTCTGTTGTTTTGGTAAGTTTTTTATTAGAGCCTCCGAGTATGTCTTTGTGTTTTTATGTGTTTGGTTTGCAGTTGTGGTAGGTCTATGTGGGACTGGGATTGTTGTGTGTGTGGTTGCCATCTCCTCCTGTCTGGTCATGCCAGCCATGAGTTGAGAGAGTTCAGCCTCCAGTTTGGCTATATAGTTAGCCTTTCAAAGCCAAATAGTGATTGTTTAAACTGAGCAAACAACAAGAGGGTCAGTTACTTTCAACGGACAGCTCTCACACCTCAGCTAGCAGCTATAACTTCTATGTGTACTTTAGATGTCTGAATAAAAACAATATCTGTATATTGTATTTGAGTTTTCTTCCATGAAAACAGTAACCACATGCACACTGCAGATTCTAGGTTGCTTCACACAAATCACAGTAATCCTGCAAAGACAGAATAATGAACAGAGTAGTCATTTGTTATATTCCCATACAGACAGAAAGGCCAATAGGTTTTATACCTTATCATCTAAATCACTTAGTTAACTGATCAAAAGGTTGTGAATCGACATGTGTTTTCTGAGAAATAAGCATGGAACTCAAATGTCTGGCATTTTTGACTGACTGTAATACTCAGTGGTTTACCAGGATACGAAAATAATTCATGAGGGCCTCAGGGCAAGCATTTCTGGTAAAAAAGAAACTTTTGTAAAACAAGAGACTGAGAATTGGATAGGACTAGTCAACTGTCCCATATATCTGGTTCCCTGCTAGTAACATTATTTAAAAAAATACCTCAGATCTTTCTCTTCATACCACAGCTTATTCTGTCAACTTCAAATTTGTTGATTTCTTGCTACATTCTGCCCATGATCTATTGAGTAGATTGTTGGCGGGGTTCATAGGTTCATAGGTTCATAGGTTCTTACTAGGCTATCTGCCCTGGGGCAATTATAAGCCTAGCCCGATTCTGTATGGCTTACGCCACCCCTTGATTTGAGTATACTGTGCCCTTTTTAAGGTTTATTTTACTGTGCCTCTGTCTAATAGTGACACGGGAGTAATCCCTGGGACAAACCTACGATCCCCCATCCACTTATCGAGATTCTTCTTGAAGAGATTCAGTGAGGTGCTCTGTCTCACATGAACTGGAATTCTATTCCAGAGCAAAGGGAGCCTCTGGGTTATGAACCTGTCCCTCCAGCAAGTTCTATTTATTTCTGTGCTGAGGTTCAAGTCCCTCGAGCATGTGGATCTAAGGGATTTAGATTTACTGAGGTGGAGCATGTCCATTAATTCTGGATTTGACATAGCTTTGTATGTCAGGCATAGATCGCCTCGAAGTAGGCGGTATGCAACTGAGTAGAGCTGGAGTTTTTTTAACCGAGCAGCATATGGCATCTGTTTGAGACCCTTGATCCTCTTGGTGAGATACTTTTGGGGTCTTTCTAATTGTTGCAGGTGTCGGGTAAGGTACATCCCAAAAGGGGCATTGTATTCTATGATGGGCCTGATGAGGGATTAATAAAGGGGCACGATTACCTCTCTTGATCTAGATGTGAAACACTTCGTGATGAGGTGGGCTATGTAGAAGGTCTTTCTAACCATTTTGGCAATGTGGTTTTCAAAGGAGAGATTGCTGTCAACTTGGGTCCCCAGGTCCCTATTAACTTTCTCTGTACTTAATGGGTTTCCACCTATGTGGTAATTTGTGGGCACATTGTTTTTGCCAAAGGGTATGACTATACATTTTTTGGCATTTAGCTTTAAACCATGGCACTGGCACCAGTTATCTGTCTCTGTGAGACCTTTTTGAAGGATGTTTGTGTCAGCTGGAGAGTTGATTATGGTGCCCAGTTTGCAGTCATCTGCGAACTTGGTGAGCCATAGTCCTCCCACATTTGCCTGTACCTCGGAAAAGTATATATCAAACAAGAGTGGTCCCAGGACAGAACCCTGTGGGATGCCACTTGTGACCGGTTTCGAGTCTGACATGGCTCCAGCAACTCTCACTCTGTGGGTTCTGTCTTTGAGCCAGTTTCCAACTCATCTTGTGACATAGGGGTTTATATTTAAGCTGGATAGCTTATCTATGATGCCCGAGTGGTGTATTGTGTCAAATGCCTTTGCAAGGTCCAGATAGGCTGTATGGACTACCTTCCCTTCATCTATGGCTTTGGTGACTGTTTCAAAGAAGTCAACCAGGTTCAAAAGGCAGGATCTGCCCTTGACAAAGCTGAACTGGGTAGGATCTAATGTCTGTAGGTCCCCATTGTCTTTGTTTATGAGCTCCATGACGATCCTCTCCATAGCCTTGCAGACTAAGCTAGTCAGGCTTATGGGGCAATAGTTTCCAGGGTTCGTAGAGGCTCCACCTTTGTGGAGTGGGACCACTGTTGCTGTACGCCATTCTGTGGGCACATATCCTGTAGTGAGGCTGAGATTGTATAGCTGTTTTATTTGAGGGATTAGTTCCTCTTGTAGTTCATGTAGGACGCAACCTGGGACACCATCTGGTCCCATGGAAGCAGTGTTTTTTGCTTTGGAGAGGGCAGCCTTCACCTGAGCATCTGAGATGTTTGGGAGACAGCCCTCTGCCGGGATAGATACTTGCTCTTTTGGGGGGGGGGTGGAAAAGTTTGCACTGAACCTGTCTGCCAGGATATTGGCTATGTCTGTGGGTTCAGTGTATTTTTTGTTGTTTAGAATCAACTCGGAACAAGTCTGGGAGTTGCATCCCAGATTTCTAACATAACTGAAAAAAGCCTTATGATTGTCTTTGGTGTCCTGTGCAATTTTTCTCTCAAAGCTGGCCTTGGAGGATTTTATGAGGGATCGTAATTTTTTGCTAGTACTGATCAGAGATGCTTTCCCTGTTAGGGATTTTGCTCTATCATGTAGTAGCTTCCTCCTTCTGTTGTACAGTTTATTTATGGCAGGGGTCCACCAGACTGGACACCTGCCTTTGGATGATTGGGTCTTAGTTTTGTTTGGGATAGCATGATCCATGCATTCCTGGAGATGTCCGTAGAATGCATTTATATAGGATTCTGCAGTTTGGGCTGTAGTTTCCACTGGCCCTGGGGCCTTGAAGGATTCCACTTCAGTTTTGAGAAGTGAGAAGTTCGCTTTTGAGAAGATTTTCACTGTGGTTTTCTGGGCTGGGGGTGGGGTCGAGATGTGGACATCCAGTGAAATTAATTTATGGTCTGATCTTACCAATGAGGGATATACTTCTGGTGTGGAGCATAGAGTCCCCATGTTGGTAATGATCAGGTCTAGTATGTTGTCCCCTCTTGTGGGAGTGGTGACTAGTTGTTCCATAGCATTTGAGTTTATAATTTCCAGGAATCTTTGGGCTAAGGTGCTGGTGCTTGAGTAGTGCTCCCAGTCAATGTTTGGGTAGTTGAAGTCACCCAATATAATGGTGTTCGGAGAGATCTTCATGTTCTCCAATGTTTTCAGGAAAGCCGAATGGGATTCCTGACTTTGAGAGGGTGGTCTGTAGGATGCTATAAACTGAAAAGCAGTCTTGCCCACTGTTGCACATGGATGGTCTCCGGTACTTCGTGCAATGCCACTAACCTGGAGGTGTGGATATCCTTGATAAATATGAAAACTCCCCCTCCTTTTGTGGTTTGATCCAGGTTTTGGGGCCGAAAAGCATGATATGAGGTATAGCCTGGTAGTGCTGGGGTGCTCTCTGGAGCCTTGAACCAGGTTTCTGTCACTGCACAGATATCGATGTTCTCCATACTGAGGAGAGCTTCGAGTGCGTGCATCTTGAGGTTAAGACTTCTGGCATTTAGCAGCATTACCCTTAGTTTCTTGTTCCTTGTGCTGTCTATGGGGGTGGGTTTGACTTTTGAGCCTTGCCTAAAAAAGGCACTATGGGGGTGGCAAGAGCCTTTGCCAATATCCGAAAGCCCAGTGGTGACAGGTGCAAGCCATCCCTAGCGAAGCAACATGGCTTGTCGAGCATGTCATCCCAGGCTGACAGACACTGGATCCCCTTTGAGTGACACCAAACTTTTAGCCAATTGTTAAAATCGATCATTTTGTCTTTGTACTGTGGCATCATTCTAGCAGTAGGCCAACAAATGGAATCGTCACGTCTAACATGGCTTCTTTCTTTGAGCGCTGTTATGCGTAATGGAATAAGGGTGCTATGCACAGTGTGTTTACTTATTTATTTCCTTAACTTAAAGAAATATCACATTTGTTTACTTAAAGAAAATAAATATAATAAAGCACCGCTACAAGATCAGAGAGAGCAGTGCTCCAGACACCCCCCTAGATAATCTATGAGTAAGGCTGTCCTTGGAACTACCACAAAGTATGATGTACCTTTCATGCTGACTGGTTGAGCCTGATCCAAGAGTGCCAGTATACCGGTGCTGCCAAGTCTATCTACTCTTCAGCATACTTTAGAGCATACAGCATACTAGAACATCCTGCAGGCTGTGCCATTGTCACACTCGACTGCTGGCCAGAGATGTTACAGCAGCAAGAGCTGGCTTTGAGCATTTCAGGGACTCACATTATACAATATATATATATATATATATATATATATATATATATATATATATATATAGTTTACTATATCTGTTATATTTCTTATGAAACAGCAGTAAACATATATTAGAATCAGAAATTATCAACCATAAGTTCATATACAAATTCTTCAAGGAGAATGAAAACTAATACCTTACCTTACTGCAAATAATTAAATAGAAAATGCACCAATGTTTTTTTTTTTTCATTTAAACCTAATGCATCAAAACTTTTCAACATGGAAACATTTTTTTCTTTTACCTATTTGTTGACTGTGAAAGCTCATTGGACTTGTGTTCTTTTTCAAGGGAAACCATGGGGCACTGACTGGAATTGCTCAGAGTAACACAGTAGGCAAACAAAAGTAGAGGGGATCAAACCTTGGACTCAGGAAGCAGATTATCAGCTCAGTGCTTTAGTCTTATGTGTTAACTACCAGACATAGCATCTCATTTGTAAAGCCCAATCAAGATCTGACAATTTTCAACATGTAACATGTTTGCTAAAACAGTAGAAAACGCAGCTTGGTCACACCAGACGCTTGTGGTTGAAACTTGTAAACTAACTAGATAATGGCCAGAATGTTTTCTCCTCATACTCGGGTAGCTGAGCTCTTGTAGCAAATTGAATAGTATTGATAACATTAGAAAACGTAGACTGGAGAAGTTGTTGACCGCAACTGAGCTCAAAATATAAGTATCTTGATTTTTTTTTTTTGATTATTTTTACAGATTACTGTTTTTAAAAATATATATAAAGCAAAAAGTTTGTCTGTTCACTATCTTCTATTAAAACTGTCTGTTTAAAACTTTCTTTTGTCTCTCTAGCTGCTGGTGTGTAGGCTATTGTGTGTAAACTGAAACATTTCCTGTGTTATCTTCTTTGGCTAGTGGCTGGTTCTTTGTGTTCTTACTTGGGTGGCTTTGCAGTTGCTGTTGCCCCTACCGACCCAGTCTAGTGTCATTTGCCTAATACAGACAGAACATTTGATAAGGCCTTCTGTTCCTCCTTTTTCCCTTTCAAAAAGTAAAACAAAACTTTTTTTTTTTTTCTTTCGCCTGAACCTTCTTGTGTTCTGACTGTCCTTCTCAAACATTTTGGAAATATACAGTATATTTCAGAGCATTTGTTATAACTGTATTTGCTATAACTGATTTAAGTATTTTTTCTGTCTTTTTGATTATTTACTGCTTAGCGACTGCATTTTCACCTGTTTATACAGCTCTGCATTCTATTTAAACTGTTTTTGTGTTGATTAACTGTTTTGCACTTTTAAAAAGTTATTTGTTGCTTAATTTTACCTGTAGGCTAACAAACTCAAGTGTGCTGGCTTAAAAGCATTTATAGCATTTACTGTCTGTTTTTCCTCTGTTTTCTGCAAAAAAGACAAAAACAAAAAAACAAAAAAATCTTGTTTTCCCGGCTTACTGAACTAGAATAGTCCAGTCTTCAGAGTTTGCTGATCTCTGGGCTTTGTCTTGGTTCCTGTGCTATTCCATATCCTTATTTGGATAAAAGGAAGCTTCTTTATTCACCAGTGGGAGTGGGGAGCACTGAGCAGCCTATTTGTCCCTAGAGGAGTGGTACCAGCCAGAAACTTGTAGTCTATTGGTCATTTTGGGTCAATTCCTAGGTCTTTTCAACCCCCTGCTATAAAGCGCACTTTAGTGCGCTTTTTCGCTTGTATTCAACTCAGCACAGCTCCTCGTGGTGTCCTGCAGAGTTCTACAAGCAGCAGAGAGCAAAAGAGTGACTTTTTCTTGATTTAAGTATTTTTTTCTGGCTTTTTGATTATTTACTGCTTAGCGACTGCATTTTTGCCTGTTTATACAGCTCTGCATTCTATTTAAACTGTTTTTGTGTTGATTAACTGTTTTGCACTTTTAAAAAGTTATTTGTTGCTTAATTTTACCTGTAGGCTAACAGACTCAAGTGCGCTAGCCGTTTAAAAGCATTTATAGCATTTACTGTCTGTTTTTCCTCTGTTTTCTGCAAAAAAAAAAAAAAAAAAACAAAAAATCTTGTTTTCCCGCCTTACTGAACTAGAATAGTCCAGTCTTCAGAGTTTGCTGATCTCTGGGCTTTGGCTTGGTTCCTGTGCTATTCCGTATCCTCATTTGGATAAAGGGAAGCTTCTTTGTTCACCAGTGGGAGTGGGGAGCACTGAGCAGCCTATTTGTCCCTAGAGCAGTGGTTCCAGCCAGAAACTTGTAGTCTATTAGCCATTTTGGGTCAATTCCTAGCTCTTTTCAACCCCCTGCTATAAAGCCCGCTTTAGAGTGCTTTTGCGTGATTTAGCGCGGAGTTGCCCATAGAGCACCATCGGGCAGCGCCGGTTAAACAAGGTTAAACTATTTCTGGCTCCGTAAAGTCTGCTCTTCAATTTTTCTCTTAGAACTTCTCTACTTGCAATCTAAACAGTCTATTCTCTATCTCAAAAGCTCAGCACTTGCTCCTAAAGCATTTTTATATAGGTAAAGTACTTATACACTAAACAAAGTACTACATTATCCTAGAATCCCCTTGAGTACCCATTTCCCTATAGGTCCCTTCTGACTCAGTTACACAGCAAACTTTTTCACTTTTTCTAGCATGTCGAAGGGTCAGTTGCTAGCGTCCTCTCCTGTTCAGCTGGTGAATCTGGGCATCTTGAGGCAATATTACAATTGCCTCACGTACACAGACAACGCACTCCTTCTCCCACAAAACACAAATACATGTGAGAGATGCAACTATATAGCCAAACTGGAGGCTGAGCTCTCTCAACTCAGGACTGGCAAGACCAGACAGGAGGAGAAGGAAACCATGCACACCACAAACCCAATTTCACATAGAACTATCACAACTGCAAAACAAACACATAAATACACAAAGACATACTCGGAGGCACTGATCAAAATTCTACTAAAACTACAGAGGCCTCCAAAGCAGACACCCAAGCAACTGCCACCTCAAGACATAAGACATGCAACACATAGTTCTCAGTCAGTGTGCTAAACAGTCACAGCCCTTAAGGCCAAACACAATGCCAGACACACTTGTTATAGGTGACTCCATAGTCAGACACACTGACGTCCCACTCACCAGACTGAACAAGGAAAAGATCACAGTAAGCTGCCTGTTGGGCGCTAGAATCCGCCACATAACACAAGCACTCAGGTCACTCCACAGCAAGTACAAGTATGACTCAGTCATTGTCCATGCCGGTGTGAGCGACCTGAGACGCACCTCGCTGGACTACATGAAAAGAGACATAGAGGAGCTCTCAGATTATGTAGCCCAGGCTGGTATGACCCTGACCCTGAGCAGTATCCTACCCTCACCAAGAATGATGCCACAATACAGAGACAAAATGATCAGCTTTAATAATTGGCTTAATTACTGGTGTCATTCTAAGGGGATCAATGTCTGTCTGCCTGGGATGACATGCTTGACAAGCCACGCTGCTTCAAGGGACGGCTTGCACCTGTCACCCTGGGCTTCCGGATATTGGCAAAGGCACTGCCACCCCATAGTGCCTTTTTTAGGCAAGGCTCAAATGATAAACCTACCACCCTAGAAAACAAAAATGGAAAAAAACTAAGGATAATACTGCTCAATGCCAGAAGTCTAAACCTCAAGATGCACGCCCTCGAAGCCCTCCTCAGTATGGAGAACATCGATGTCTGTGCTGTGACTGAAACCTGGTTCAAGGCTCCTGAGAGCACCCCAGCACTATCAGGTTATACCTCATATAATGCGTTCCGACCCCAAAATCCAGACCGAACCACAAAAGGAGGGGGAGTATCCATATTCATAAAGGATACCCACACCTCCAGGTTAGTGTCAATGCACGAAGCATCGGAGACCATCCAGGTGCAATTAACCATAGGTAAAACTGCCCTACAGTTTGCAGCATGCTACAGACCACCCTCTCAAACTCAGGAAACCCACACAGCCTTCCTGAAGACACTGGAGAGTATGAATGTCTCTCCAAACACCATCATATTGGGTGACTTCAACTACCCAAACATAGACTGGCAACATTACTCAAGCCCCAACACCCTAGCCCAAAGGTTCCTGGAGTTCATAAACTCAAATGCTATGGAACAACTAGTCACCATTCCCACAAGAGGAGAAAATATACTAGACCTGATCATCACAAACATGGGGACAACATGCTCCACACCGGAAGTATATCCCTCATTGGTGAGATCAGACCATAAATTAATCTCACTGGAGATCCACATCCGCCCCAACCCCAGCAAAAAGACCACAGTGTAGATCTTCTCATAAGCAATCTTCACTCTTCTTAAGACTGGAGTGGTATCCTTCAAGGCCCCCGAGACAGTGGAAACCACAACCCACGCTGCTGAAACCCTTACAAATGCCTTCTACGAGCACCTACAGGAATGTATGGATCAAGCAATCACTAATAAAATCAAGACCCTTTCCACCAAAGGCAGGCGCCTGGTCTGGTGGACCTCAGCCATAAACAAACTCTACAACAAGAGGAGAAAGCTACTACATGACAGAGCAAAATCCCTAAAAGGGAAGGCATCTCTGATCAATACTAGCAAAAAACTACGATCACTCATAAAATCATCCAAGGCCAACTTTGAGAGAAAAATCGCTAAAGACACAAAAGACAATCATAAGGCCTTCTTTAGCTATGTTAGAAACCTGGGTGGAAACTCCCAGATATGCTCAGAATTAGTCCAAAATGATACAAAAATCACTGAACCCACAGACATTGCCAACATACTGGCAGACAGGTTCAGTGCAAATTTCCCCCAAAGGAGAAATATCTATCCCACCAGAGTCTAGCCCCCCAAGCATCTCAGATCCCCAGGTGAGAGCTGGCCTCTATAAAGCAAAAACACAGCATCAATGGGACCGGACGGTGTCCCCGGCTGTGTGCTACATGAACTCAATGAGGAACTAAACCCACACATAAGGCTGCTGTTTAATCTTAGCCTTACTACAGGATACGTACCCAAAGAATGGCGTACGGCAACTGTGGTCCCACTCCACAAAGGCGGTGCTTCTACGGACCCTGGAAATTACCGCCCCATAAGCTTGACGAGCCTTGTCTGCAAGGCTATGGAGAGGATCATAATGGAACTCATAAATAAAGACATTGGGGACCTACAGACACTGGATCCTACCCAATTTGGTTTTGTCAAGGGCAGATCCTGCCTCTTGAACTTGGTCAACTTTTTCGAAACAGTCACTAAGGCCATTGATGAGGGTAAGGCAGTTCACACAGACTACCTTGACCTAGCAAAAGCGTTCGACACAATACCCCACTCAGGCATCATAGAAAACCTCACCAGCTTAGATGTAAACCCATATATCACAAGATGGGTTGCAAACTGGCTCAAGGACAGAACCCACAGGGTTAGAGTTGCTGGTGCCATGTCAGACTCTAAGCCAGTCATGAGCGGTGTCCCACAGGGCTCAGTCCTGGAACCCCTCTTGTTCGGCATTTATTTTTCTGAAGTGCAGGCAAACATAGGGGGATTGTGGCTGACAAAATTTGCAGATGACTGCAAACTGGGCACCATAAGTGACACTCCATCAGACACAGACATCCTCCAGAGATGTCTCATAGAAATGGATAACTGGTGCCAGAGCCATGGCCTTAAGCTAAATGCCAAAAAATGTATAGTCATACCCTTTGGGAAAAACAAGGTAACCCCTAATTACCACATAGGTGGTAATCCATTAAACACGGAAGAAGTTATCAGGGACCTGGGGACCCAAGTTGACAGTAACCTCTCTTTTGACACTCACATTGCCAAAGTGGTTAGGAAGACCTTCTACATTGCCCACCTGATCATGAAGGGATTCACATCCAGATCAGGAGAGGTCATTGTACCCCTGTACTCTTCACTTATCAGACCAATGATTGAGTACAACGCCCCATTCGAAGGTACCTTACCTGACACCTGCAGCAGTTGGAAAGACCCCAAAAGTTCCTCACCAAAAGGATAAAGGGGCTCAAACATATGTCATACGCTGCCCGACTGAAGAAACTCCAGCTCTATTCAGTCGCATACTGTCTGCTCAGAGGTGATCTGTGCCTGACATACAAGGCCATGTCCAACCCAGAATTAATGGACATGCTCCACCTCAAAAAATCCAAATCCACCAGAGCCACGAGAGCAAGAGACTTAAACCTCAACACGGATATAAATAGGACGTGCTGGAGGGACAGATTCATCACCCAGAGACTCCCTACACTATGGAACAGAATCCCAGTCTATGTGAGGCAGAGCCCCTCACTGACTCTGTTCAAGAGAAATCTTGACGAGTGGATGGGAGATTGTAGGTTTACTCCGGGAATCATTTCTGTGTCACTGCTGGACAGAGGCACAGCAAACTAATGGGTATAGTATTCTCATCCTAAGGGGTGGTGAAAGCCACGCACACACTGGCTAGGCTTATAAATGCCCTAGGGCAGATACCCTAGTATGAACCTATGAACCTATGAACTGTCTTTCTAATAGTCTGTATGAAATCACATTCCTAGATCATGCAAAGATAGTCTACTCAAGTGTGGGGTAATTTACTGCACTGTTCTAACCTGTTGATACTTGTGAACCTCTGCTTTCCTTAAAAAAACAAAACAAAACAAAAAAAAAAATCTTGCTTTTTTCCCACTTTTCTGAGATTTAAAAAAGTTCAGTTACAGATTTGCTGTTCTGATCTGTTTGTAAGTTTCTTGGAGGCCATTGTTTGCTTGGGCTAAAGGGAAGTCTCTGTGTTCATCAGTGGCAGTGATAAACATTGAGCAGTCTGCCTGCCCCTGTGGGAGTGGTTACTGCCTTGAAACTGTAGGTTTATTGGCCATTTTGGGTCAATTCCAAACTCCTTGATCTCCCCTCTCTTAAAACCCAATTGCCTCGTGGTTTTGGCGTCCTTTTGGACTTGTTGGCTGCTGGTGAAGCACCCACCAAGAGGAGAAAACGCTGAGAGAAGAAAGGAGCCACTTTTGAGATTTTAAGTATTTTGCTTCAGATTATTTGTTAGGTTTTTCTGCATTGCCGCCTACTTTTGAGCATTTTCTGGCTTGTTAAACTTGATTTCTGTGTTGGTAACTGTATTTAGAACACAACCTAGAGCTGATTACTGAATATCCTGCCTGCACTTATTTTTAAAATCGTTTTTTTTTCTTAAAACTTGCATTTTATCTGTCTCTGGCCTAGCACTCAAGTGTGGGGTCATTTACTGCACTGTTCTAACTTGTTGATACTTGTGAACCTCTGCTTTCCTTAAAAAAACAAAAAACAAAAAAAATCTTGCTTTTTTCCCACTTTTCTGAGATTTAAAAAAGTTCAGTTACAGATTTGCTGTTCTGAACTGTTTGTAAGTTTCTTGGAGGGAAAAACCAATTGCTATGCCCGTAGGTGATGCACGACCAAACCAATTCCAAACCAAACACAGTAGGTCAGCAATGTTAACAGAAAGTCAGTCTCAAAGAATAAATGTAGAGAACTAATATTTTATTCAATAACAGACCGGTTTCAGCAGAAATATGCCTTCATCAGTGTTTAAAGAACAGACATGAAAATTTCAATTTTAAATGCAAATAAATACCTTAAGCTTGCCAAGGAGCACACTGGTGAGTAATTGCTCATGAATAATATATGAGAGTCCAAAAAACAATACATTAATGATTAATGAGATCAAGCTACCAACTATTATAATAAATGAATCCAAAAAAAAAAAAAAAAAAAAAAAAAAAATATAAAACATAAACATAAAACATCCTGTAAGTATCATGGATATGTATACAAATGTTCATAGAAATCCAAAATAAATGCTCCAAAATGTGTGCAGAAATCTTGTATCAATATACATTTAATACTGAAAAATACACACCAGTGTCCCTATTAAAAAAATACACAAGAAAAGATCCATTAGAACACTCCCTGGAGGAATTAATCCAGAACTTTCTAGTGTAAATCAATCTCAGCAACCTATCCACAATGTTTTAAACTTGTCAAATGTTAATTTGTCCTGTGATCAACAGTGTCTTTTGAATAAAGGGTTAAATTTTATACCTGTTTTTTTTTTTCTGATGAGTATCATATAGTCACTGACATTACTAACTTTTGTCGAAGCTTAAATCTTAAGTTGTTTTTTACAGACAATACAACTCAAAGATCGAATGAATTTAGATTTGGTAAATCTAACTTCCAGCCACCTATGAACAAGCACGTATCCATCTTCATGCAGTCAGTCTTTAGGTACCTACATTTTCATAATCTTGGACATACTATGTTGGGACATAACCTGTCACAACAGGAGAGCACTGCCCTTCAACAATTACATAACAACAAAGATATTGTTATATTATCAGCGGACAAAGGTGGGGCAGTGGTGGCTCAAAATATGAGTGACTACCTGCAAGAAGGTTTATCCCAGCTATCCAATAGTGCATGTTACATGCACATGCCCATTGACCCCACTCCTAATTTTAAAAAATAAATTGATTCTTTTTTAACTCTAGCTTGTGAGGAAGGTATTATTTCCAAGGGCTGTGTTTGGATTCCTTTATTATAATAGTTGGTAGCTTGATCTCATTAATGTATTGTTTTTTGGACTCTCATATATTATTCATGAGCAATTGCTCACCAGTGTGCTCATTGGCAAGCTTAAGGTATTTATTTGCATTTAAAATTTAAATTTTCATGTCTGTTCTTTAAACACTGATGAAGGCATATTTCTGCTTAAACCGGTCTGTTATTGAATAAAATATTAGTTCTCTACATTTATTCTTTGAGACTGACTTTCTGTTTACATTGCTGACCTACTGTGTTTGGTTTGGAATAAGTTTCTTGGAGGCCATTGTTTGCTTGGGCTAAAGGGGAGTCTCTGTGTTCATCAGTGGCAGTGATAAATATTGAGCAGCCTGCCTGCCCCTGTGAGAGTGGTTACTGCCTTGAATCTGTAGTTTTATTGGCCATTTTGGGTCAATTCCAAACTCCTTGATCTCCCTCTCTTAAAACCCTCTTTTGCGCGGTTTTGATCGGTGTTGCGCATAGCGCAACATTGGGCAGCGCCACCTAATTGGGTTTAAACTATTCCTGGCTCCACAAAGTCTGCTCTTCACTTTTTCCCTTAGAACTGCTCTATCTCTCAAATTAAACGCCATATTCTCATTCTAAGGCCCCTCACTGGTCCAAATAAGTAATCTTACAAGTTAGCTCTAATAAACCATAAGCACTACTTACTCTTATACTCTCTACGATTGCCTTGTCCCCTATTGGTCCGATTTAATTCAGTTCCCTATATTACTCTAGCATGTCCAAAGGTCAGTCAATGTTTTCCTCTCCAGTCCAGCTGGTGAATCTGAGAATTTTGAGGGAATGTTACAACTGTCTCATGTACACGGACAACCCTCTCGTCCTCCAAACAGGTTCATATATATGTGAGAGATGCAACCATATAGCCAAACTGGAGGCTGAGCTCTCTCATCTCAAAACTGGTGTAACCAGTCAGGAGGAGAAGGTAACCTCACACAACACAATTCCAGTATCACATAGTCCCACCACAACAGCGAACCAAAGACATAAAAACACAAAAACATACTCAAAGGCTCTAAATAAAAATCTACCTAAGCAACAAAGTCCTCCAAAGCAGACATCCAAGCAAACGCTACCCCAAAACAAAACACGTACAACACATAGCACACAAAGTCAGTGTACCAAGCAGTCACAGCCCTTAAGGCTGAATAACACACCTGATACTCTTGTAATAGGTGACTCTATTGTCAGACACACTGACGTCCCGCTCACCAGGCTGAATAAAGAGAAGGTCACAGTGAGCTGCCTGTCAGGTGCTAGGATCCACCACATAACGCAAGCACTCAGGTCATTCCAAAGCAAATACAAATATGACTCAGTCATTGTACATGCTGGCGTGAATGACCTGAGATGTACCTTCCTTCACTACATGAAAAGAGACATAGAGGAGCTCTCTGATCATGTTGCCCAGGCCGGTATGACCCTGACCTTGAGCAGCATCTTACCCTCACCTAGAATGATGCCACAGTATAAAGACAAAATGATCGATTTTAACAATTGGCTAAAATTTTGGTGTCATTCAAAGGGGATCCAGTGTCTGTCAGCCTGGGATGACATGCTCGACAAGCCACATTGCTTTGCTAGGGACGGCTTGCATCTGTCACCCCTGGGCTTTTGGATATTGGCAAAGGCTCTTGCCACCCCCATAGTGCCTTTTTTAGGCAAGGCTCAAAAGTCACCTCCATAGACAGCACAAGGAACAAGAAACTAAGGATAATGCTGCTAAACGCTAGGAATCTTAACCTCAAGATGCATGCACTCGAAGCTCTCCTCAGTATGGAGAACATCAATATCTGTGCAGTGACAGAAACCTGGTTCAAGGCTCCAGAGAGCACCCCAGCACTACCAGGTTATACCTCATATCATGCTTTTCAGCCCCAAAACCCGGACCGAACCACAAAAGGAGGGGGAGTTTCCATATTTCTCAAGGATATCCACACCTCCAGGTTAGTGGCATTGCACGAAGTATCGGAGACCATCCATGTGCAACTGACAGTGGGCAAGACTATTTTTCAGTCTATAGCATCCTACAGACCACCCTCTCAAAGTCAGGAATCCCACTTTGCTTTCCTGAAAACATTGGAGAACATGAAGATCTCTCCAAACACCATTATATTGGGCGACTTCAACTACCCAAACATAGACTGGGAGTATTACTCAAGCCCCAGCACCTTAGCCCAAAGGTTCCTGGAATTTATAAACTCAAATGCTATGGAACAACTAGTCACCACTCCCACAAGAGGGGAAAACATACTAGACCTGATCACTACCAACATGGGGACTCTATGCTCCATACCAGAAGTTGGCAGGGGAATTAGCTCAAATGGTAGAGTGCTCGCTTAGCATGCGAGAGGTAGCGGGATCGATGCCCGCATTCTCTGGGTTGGGAGGGTGGCCTAATGGTTAAGGTGTTTGCCTTATAAACACAAGGTGCAGGGTTTGAGTCCCACAAGGGATAATTGGCTAGGCTTAAAATGGCCCACAAGGGCAGTTAGCTTAGTACTAATCTATGAATCTATGAATCTATGAATCTATGAATCCCTCATTGGTAAGATCAGACCATAAATTAATTTCACTGGATATCCACATCCCGACCCCACCCCCAGCCCAGAAAACCACAGTGAAAAACTTCTCAAAAGCGAACTTCACACTTCTCAAAACTGAAGTGGAATCCTTCAAGGCCCCAGGGCCAGTGGAAACTATGGCCCAAACTGCAGAATCCTATATAAACACATTCTACGGACATCTCCAGGAATGCATGGATCATGCTATCCCAAACAAAATCAAGACCCAATCATCCAAAGGCAGGCATCCAGTCTGGTGGACCCCAGCCATAAATAAACTGTACAACAGAAGGAGGAAGCTACTACATGATATAGCAAAATCCCTAAAAGGGAAGGCATCTCTGATCAGTGCTAGCAAAAAATTATGATCCCTCATAAAATCCTCCAAGGCCAGCTTCGAGAGAAAAATTGCACTGTACACTAAAGACAATCATAAGGCTTTTTTCAGTTATGTTAGGAACCTGGGATGCAACTCTCAGACTTGTTCTGAGTTGATTCTAAACGACAAAAAATACACTGAACCCACAGACATCGCCAATATCCTGGCAGACAGGTTCAGTGCAAACTCCCCCCCAAAAGAGCAAGTATCTATCCCGGCAGTGTGTAGCCTCCCAAACATCTCTGATGCTCAGGTGAAGGCCGCCCTCTCCAAAGCAAAAAACACTGCTTCCATGGGACCAGATGGCGTCCCGGGTTGCGTCCTACATTAACTCCAAGAAGAACTAATCCCTCAAGTAAAACTGCTGTACAATCTCAGCCTCACTAGAGGATATGTGCCCAAAGAATGGCGTACAGCAACAGTGGTCCCACTCCACAAAAGTGGCACCTCTGCGGACCCTGGAAGCTATCGCCTGATAAGCCTGACTAGCCTAGTCTGCAAGGCTATGGAGAGGATCATCATGGAACTCATAAATAAAGACATTGGGGACCTACAGACACTAGATCCTACCCAATTTGGCTTCGTCAAGGGCAGATCCTGCCTTTTGACCCTGGTCAACTTCTTCGAAACAGTCACCAAGGCCATAGATGAAGGGAAGGTAGTCCACACAGCCTATCTGGACCTCGCAAAGGCACTTGACACAATACCCCACTCGGGCATCATAGATAAGCTATCCAGCCTGAATATAAATCCCTATGTTACAAGATGGGTCGCAAACTGACTCAAAGACAGAACCCACAGTCAGAGTTGCTGGAGCCATGTCAGACTCGAAACCGGTCACAAGTGGCATCCCACAAGGTTCTGTCCTGGGACCTCTCTTGTTCGGTATTTACTTTTCTGAGGTACAGGCCAATGTGGGAGGACTATGGCTCACCTAGTTCGCAGATGACTGCAAACTGGGCGCCATAATCGACTCTCCAGCTGACACAAACATCCTTCAAAAAGGTCTCGCAGAGACAGATAACTGGTGCCAGAGCCATGGTCTAAAGCTAAATGCCAAAAAGTATATAGTCATACCCTTTGGCAAAAACAATGTGCCCACAAATTACCACATAGGTGGTAACCCATTAAGTACAGAGAAAGTAATTAGGGATCTGGGGACCCAAGTTGATAGCAATCTCTCCTTTGACAACCACATTGCCAAAGTCATTAGAAAGACCTTCTACATAGCCCATCTCATCATGAAAGGATTCACATCTAGATCAAGAGAGGTAATCATGCCCCTTTATTAATCCCTCATCAGGCCCATCATAGAATACAATGCCCCCTGTGGGATGTACCTTACCCGACACCTGCAACAATTAGAAAGGCCCCAAAAGTACCTCACCAGGAGGATCAGGGGACTCAAACAGATGCCATATGCTGCTCGGTTAAAAAAAAACTCCACCTCTACTCAGTTGCATACCGCTTACTTCGAGGCGATCTATGCCTGACATATAAAGGTATGTCCAACCCAGAATTAATGGACATGCTCCACCTCAGTAAATCTAAATCCCTTAGAGCCACGTGCTCGAGGGACTTGAACCTCAGCACAGAAATAAATAGAACATGCTGGAGGGACAGATTTATAACCCAGAGGCTCCCTTCGCTCTGGAATAGAATTCCAGTTCATGTTAGGCAGAGCACCTCACTGACTCTCTTCAAGAAGAATCTTGAGGAGTGGATGGGGGATCGTAGGTTTGTCCCGGGGATTACTTCTGTGTCACTATTAGACAGAGGCACAGTAAACTAAACTTTAAAAAGGGCACAGTATACTCATATCAAGGGGTGGCGTAAGCCAAACACAATCGGGCTAGGCTTATAAATGCCCCAGGGCAGATAGCCTAGTATGAACCTATGAACCTATGAACCTATGAACATGGTTTTACTTATATCTCGAAAATGACCTATTTACTTTTTGGGGAATGCTGTCAAAAGTTGAAGAGCTTAAAATAAATAAATTACATAGCATGTGGAAGCTTATGGGAGTACATTTTTCGGATTGCTTTAGTCATTCATCATACATAATCTGAACAGATCCTAAACTGACCCATTTATTAAATACATCATCCTCTCTTGGCCTATATTGTTGTTAAAATTGTAGACAACTCATACCTTAAGTCAATTGACTTGAAACTTTGGATTATGTTTAGAGATGGCATAGTGCTTCAGCCATCTCTTGTCCTTTAAGGAATTTTTATGGTGTTCCATAATAGAGTTCATCTGTAAACTTTGACATATAATTCTCAGACAACCATTGGATGGCCTATGTAATGATTTCAAATCTCGTACTCCACATATTCTAGGTACCTAAGAAGTATATTTTTCTCTTGCTAGCTTTCTGCAGTTGAAAGTTAGGTACTACCAGTTCTGATCAGCATTTACCAGGTCTATCAGAAATGTTGTAGCCTCCCCCAGTCTATTCCTGACTGATGACTAGGATCAAAGAGGAAACTGGGGTCCCAGGTGCACATTATACTGCTGCTGGGGAGTGTTTTTGCTATTTTCCCACCCTATGTGCATGTACAGTAAACATCTCAAAGGGTTTGATGTACAAAGTAATTCAGTGCAGAACTATCCACTACTTCCTCAAGTAGAAGACATCAGTAGAATGCCTCACCCATCATCAGTACAGGTTGTTTCCCTAGTTTCCTCCAAGGAAATCAGCTACAGTAGTGTGCCATGTGCATGCGGCCACTCCCTACTCTCTCACCAGAGTGGGCACACCTTTTCTTTACTGCCACCACCTCAGATACCTGAACCACTAATCAAACCTAGGTTGCCTGGACTGTAATCAAGGTTTCATTCCACTACTTCATGGCAGTCGACTCTAAAAAAATATATATTTTTCTCATTCCTCATCTGTTCATCCCAATGATAGCAGATCCCTCTGTTTTAGTATTCCTCAAGTTCCAGATTGTACTGGTGATCAAAATATTTTTACCTGCTTTAGTATATGCAGCTGTATTTTTCTACCCATGCTGTCAAACCTCGAGAGTCCTAAATTCTGTTCTGTTGAGGGAAGATGCTTAAATCACTCTTTTTGGAGTTCACAACTGTGCAATGTGTGTTTTGAATAACAATGTGCTCTAACAAGGTAATAATACTTAAGCTTTCAAATGCAATTTAATATTCTGAACACTTAAACTGCTCTGGTTACTTGGCTTCATGAACTTCATACTAGAAACTCTGAGGTATTTAGAATTCTATATCGATATCATTATGGCAGTCTGAAATTAGTATAAAACTTTGAAGAAGATGGCAAAAGACACAAATACTTTTAGGAAATGTAAACATTAATTCTAACTGTTTTCTGCTACAAAAATGGAAGATATTGCTTGTTCCTAATGATCAACTGATTTTTAATCTTAATAAGCAAGGCCACATTAAGCTCAACTGTCTTATGACTTATTTTTGATAATATAACTCATGTACATGTGTGAAGTCCCTCCTCTGGGCCAGTAATCCAGGAGCCTCAATCCTTACCACTGACACTGGTGAGGAACGTTCACTTGGAACAAAAATAGATACACATGGTATTTTTACATGTAGCTCTCTGCACCAAGCACAATTTCTTTTAAGTGCACACAGGGAATACACACCTGTCCTGGGGCTGAGTTTCCCTCTCTCAAACCAGGCCACAAATACCACTCCCATTGACACAGCTGTAGAGCTGAGTCCTCAGATGAGTGTTTCAAGCCAAGCCCTCCAGCAACCTCTCTGTGAAACCAGTGTTCTGTGTCCCTGCTCCAAGTAGCTGACACACAAACTCTTTGAGATTTGATTTTCACCACACACACACACACACACACACACACACACACACACACACACACACACACACACACACACACACACACACACACACACACGCACACACACGCACACACACGCACACACACGCACACATACGCACACACACACACCTGGGAAAGGCTGCACAGATTTACCGGCTATGCCCCCTCTACCCAGACCGCAAGTTAGATACTGCCACCAGAACACTCCAAAGCAACCTACTCTAAGACTCTTACAAGGGTACCCAATTATACTGAGTAAAATTAATACTAATACCAATACAAATGGTAGTGTTTGACCAATGCAACATGGCTTTCAGGAGTAGTCACAGTGTCAGTAAATAAATATAAGTGCTCTCAAAAGTTAAAATATTCTTTAAAAGACCAACCACAATAAAAGTTTAAATATATTTAATAATAAATAATAAAAGAACATGAAATACTAAATATCTATTTATAATAAATACCAGAGTTTCAATCACAGGAAATATTAAAAATGACACAGATGGAAAGGTTCACACAGATACAGGAAAAATAACTATATTTTCGTGACTGATCTAAAGAATTACTGTCCCCTAGTTCTCTTAGCAGAACAAGGCAAAATGATGTAGGTGAGTGGTCCTTCTTTGTCAGGTTTCAAAAACAGACTGACCTGAGATTTCTATCTCATTTAGTACTAAAGCATAATTTCAGTACTGGCTAACAGAATGACATCACTTCCATCTGGTCATCTGACTTCTGGTTCCCAGACTACCCCCTTTACTAATAGGTGAGCCAGAATCTTGCAAATATGCATTACCATGTACACACATAGAGCTTTGCTAAGATGTGTTACACCATCTGGAAGCTATAAAACCATTTGAAAAACTTCCACCCTTCTAGGGTAGCAGTTAGTTCACCCCTAAGGACAAAACCGTAGGATTCCTAGTCCTGGTTTTCACAGACATTTTGTCTCTGGATGCAATTAGAACTGTAAGATACAATCTTTATGGCCTAAACCAATTAATTTCATTTCAGACTATTTTTCAAAGTTAGCTGAACTGAGATTAACCTCTTCTCTTCCAGTATCCTCTATTACAATACATTAATTTCAACAGTTACACTACAGGCTTACATACAGGTGTATTTCTTTTCTGTCCAGGAGGACCCACTGTTGCTACATTTTTAACACAAGCAGCAACAGAAGGATTTAGTGTAGAAAATTCCACTTTGGTAATGTCACAGCATGATGGAACAGTGAGTTCCCAAATTAAGGAGAAACAGGTGGAAAGGGAAGCATCTGATCAGCTGCCGCATGAAGACACTGTGGAGCCTTTAGTGGGAAACCATTAGAAAAGGTCAGTTGGAGTTGAACAGCAAGGGAAGGAACAGAAAACAGTGGCAACTCTGACACAGTTAATGCTGTGGAGTGATAGGCCAGTGAGTTCCCATATGAAAGGTCAGTTACTTTCATCCAGCCAACCAATCCCCACATAGCAGTTACAGCCATGACATCCAGTGGCTATGTAATATTATTTCATCTCAACAACATACCTCTCAACCTACAGACATTAAAAATTGGAACAAAGGCCCTGGAGACATAGGTACATTTAGCCAAAAAAATGGACATCTAATCAGCATAAAGTTTGAATGTTAAATATCACATAATTGTTCCTGCTTCCAGTAGGAATGTGGGATAACTCTTATAAACACATGCTCAAAAAGCACAGGGTTATTTAACTTTTGCTCTAAAAAGGGAGATGTAAGATGTGTGTTGTCATTCTTTAAATTGTAGATGTCACTATAATGTTGATTATGTAGTCTAGCTTTCTGTTATTACCTCATCCATGCCATGGTACAGCTTTGCTTACACTGTGCAAAATGCAAGTCACCTCTGCCAGTTAAGCTGGACAGGAAGCAACTGATGGACCCACTCGCAAACAGGAATTCCAGATTGCACTGTCAAACTGGTTTGCAGCGTTGGCCCAAATGGAGGACATGGATGAGGCAGAAAAGCAGATAGCAACCTCGATCACGGAATGCACCAGTTCACTCTGCCCACCCATCTACTGCCAAATACAGCCATGGATATCTGATGAGTACCTGGATCTCATAGCCCAATAGAAGCAGTAAAGCTGGTCAACTATGAAGATACCAGCAGCTCAGCTGAGACGTTTGCTAAAGGCCGAAAGCAGAAAGGGAAGTGTATTGCAGCCAGGTGGCAGCAAACTTTGAGAAGGCAGCATCCAGACAGAAGTACTACACCCTGTACAGCACCCTCAAACAACTGAGTGGGAAGAACAAATCCACCAGCGACAACATAAAAAAAAGTGACAGGACATTTGTGCGCTCACCTTGTGAATATCTGAAATGTTGGAGAGAATTCTTTCAAGAGCTTTACAACCATGACCCACCTCATGGACCAGTAGTTGATTCACCAACTATCTATATCCCTGAGGGCCTAATGACTGATGCAAAGCCAACAGTTGAAGAGGTGAAATCAGCTATCAGAACGCTGAGAAATGGCAAGGCACCAGAAGAAGATCAGATCACTGTGGAAGCAATCAAGGCTGGAGGCAATATCCTGCTCCACCGACTATACACACTGATCGATCTGCTGTGGGTTATGGGACAGATACCATCCACATGAAAGAAAGCCATCATCTTACCCATCCACAAGAAGGGGGACAACAGGGATTGCAAGAACTACCGTGGCATCAGCCTACTCTCCATCATTGGCAAAGTCTTTATGAAGATCATACAATCCAGGCTGCAGAAACACTGCATGCAAACCAGCAAGGAAGAACAGGTTGGATTCAGTCCAAACAAAGGATGCTGTGATCAAATCTTCACCATCAATCGGCTAATTGAGGGAAGAACATACAGTTATAATCTTTATCGATTTCCAGTCTGCATTTAATTGTATCCACTCTCCTGCATGTGAAAGACATTGAGACTGAATGAACTGTCTGAAGAGCATACTGTCCAGACTGGGGTCCATCAAGGAGGGGGTCTATATTAGAACATCAAAGGTTTCATAGTTCGAATCATGAAAGGTCGACGTTTAATGATCAAACTATGAAAACATTGAATGTTCCGAAACAATAATTAAAAAAAAAAAAAGAGGACCCTGTAGCTGACTCTTGAATGCCTCTAGAGTCTACCCCTTTCAGTTTGCCATTATAGAGGATAAGGTTCTCAGAGAGTGTGCCTTATTAGTTCCTTGGAATCCATTTGCCATGGTGGGAATAACAAAAGCACTAACTGAGGACATCCATCTAGAAACAGTTTGTTTCAAGACAGGTTATCCTTTCCTGGTCCCATCATAAAAATAAATAGCTGATCAGCTTTTTTAATGGACTCAGTTCTGTTAGAATAGTATCTGAGCCTAGAGTATATAGAATTGTTTTTGCTTGTTTTTAAGGCTCAGGATAAAAGACCAGGAGACTGATGGCCTGATTCAAAGGAAACTCTGAGACTACTTTGGGTATAAATGAGGGATATTTTTTAAAGTAAGCATATCCTTATGGAATACCAGGCAGGGTTCACCCACCACAAGAACTTGCAACTGTTCTTGCAGATGTCAGAGCAATAAGAACAGTTTTCCAAGTAATGAACTGTAAATCTGCCACATGAGCAGGTTCAGATGGAGACATGCTTAGTTTTTCCAGTACAAAATTAAAGTCCCCAGAAGGACTCGTGTAAAAATCCTTTCAAGAATTGTTTCATGAGAAACAAAGAGGATGTGGTGGCATCCTGGGCAGAAATACTGAACTAGCAACTGGATGAGACTTGTTAGAGAAATAAGATGGGTCAGAGGATAGTAACTGACATGCAGGAGCCAGCGGCACATTGGTTATTGACTAGGTACGATCTGGAAAACAGTTTCCATGTGCCAATATATGATTTCCTATTCCTGGTATTGAGAACCTGTAGGATTAGAAACTATACATCTATCAACGCCAAACTTTTCTGACTGACTGTCTGACTAACTCAGGATTTGTTGTATCACAATAGTGATCAACTAGACCACTACCTGCAATAAACTCCTGGCTAAGGTAAGAATATCATCTTTATGTGCTGCTAAGAAGTGCCAGAAAGAAGGCAAGTTGTCACAAAGTGTTCACAAGCCACAAATATACACTAACACTTGCCCACAGTCATAAAACCAAGGTAGATTCACAGGCAGTACATAAAATCCCTGAGTGCACAGTAGTTCCTTTGATTGAAAATAAAACTTGGGTAAAGATGTCACAAAGTACAGAAGCACTACAAACAATGCCTGTAGCTTTGTAGCCCAGCCATTGGCTGTTGGTTTATTAATTAGATTTAGATTGGTACAGATGAGTGGAGGTGAGAGAACTCACATCCATATTTTAACCATGTCAGAGTGTTCCCCTTCCATACTCTACAATTTTTCAGGTTTTTGTGTAGAGTGTGTGGGTTCAGTATATGTATTAGCAAAGCTTACCAACCTGGGAGGAGGAAGGATTAGGGTCCAGGAGCCCCTGAAGAATGGTCCTCATGAAACCTGCTCTGGATTTAGAAAAATCATCCAGTTTGTATTGCTTCATGAAAGTATGAATGGAGGACCACGTTACTGCCCTTTGAATACTTTTAGAGTCCATTCTTTTTCAATATGCCACAGAAGAGGAAAAGACCCTGGTAGAATGTGCCTTTACCCTGTCTGGATGTGCCTTGCCATGGTGGATGTAGCAAAAACAATATCAGAGGGCAACCAATATGCAATGGTTTGCTTATAGATAGGTTGACATTTCTTTGCTCAATAAAAGCAAATAAAAATCCTTTTGGCCTTTCAAAAGGGCATCGTTCTGTCAAGTAATACCCGAGCTGCCTATGCACATCCAAGGTATGAAGTATCCCCTCTCCCTTATTCTTGGTTCTGGAAAGAACACAGAGAGATTAACAGACTGACTGAGAGCAAATTTTCGGACCACTTTTGCTATGAAAGAAAGTTCAGTGTGTAACACCATCATATTCCTTTGGAAAATCATGTAAGGTTGTCCCATCATGAGAGCTAGCAGCAAAGAAACTCACCTTGCAGATGTAAGAGCAATAAATAAAACACCTTTCTTTGTTAAGAATTTGAGATTAGCATGAGCTGCTGGTTGAAAAGGTGGCAAGGCCAGTTTTTCAAGAACATAATTTAGGTCCCACTAAGGAGGGATATGCTTGTGAGGGGGGATCTCATGCAATATACCTTTCATGAAGTTCTGAACCAAATGAGAAAAAGAAAGAGGAGGATCCATTGGCAGATAAGAAAAGATGGCTGCTAAGTGCACCTACAATAAGCCATCCAGAAATAACTCACACAACTAAACTTGTAAAGAACACCAGGCTGTAATCCCTCGACCAGAACGTAGCTAAACGGATGACCCAGAAAAAGCTCCCCTTGCAAAAAATACTAAAATACAAATGATAGGCTTGACTTAGCGCTTTCACCTTTATTAATACAAAGGCATCATCAGAGTGAATCAATATAACAATTACAAGGATTTTATACGCTTTACATCATGCACGCACCTCCCATTCAAGCCAATGTGCTTTCAAAATGCTTTGCTCAACTTGATTTAAACTTACAATTACCAATGCGACAAGAAAAACTACACTATAAATATTCAATGATATAATTTTCAACAATAATATATAAAAAACTAAAACACCTAAAAAGTTTTTGAACATTAAATACAGTAAGACCTTAACTTTAAAATACTGGCAATAGATATATGTTCATTAATACCTGGAGGCTTGGAAGCGTCTAATCTTAGTTGCCATAGACATTCCTTTACTTCCAATAATGTTCTAACATCGCCCCCTCTATCAAAATATGGTATCCTGTCAATCACAAAAAATATAAACTTATTAAAATTGGTACATGCTCGACTATGTAAATATAATGCATTGGTGGACTTTGCATTTTTAATATTTCTTGTATGTTCTTTAATGATCGTTTTTCCTATATAAAATGTGGGGCAGCTCAAACAGGTAGCTGCATAAACTACCATCTTGGTGTTGCAATTAACATGTCCTGGGCATCTAATGACTCTACCATAATTACTTATGGTTACATATGGCCCGTTGTTAATAAATTTACACACACCACAAGCCCCACATTTGTTCATACTGGAGCTTTTAAATACACTAGCTCCCTTATCTATTTCCATGAGCTCCTTTAGATTATTATCTCTACTATAGGTTATAATTGGTTTAATACCTAAAATGGAGGTAAAATCATTATTAAACACGCTCGACCATGTGTCTTCTAAAATCAATCTAATGTGATCAAACAAAGGATTATATGGTAAAATCATTACGTTTCTACTTGTATCATCAGTAACATTGTTGCTACGAATTTTGTTATATTGATGTACTTCTAATAGACCACCTTTCAAGATGGGCTTAAAGGCAGAAGACCTTTTAGATTCTACCTCTGTTCGAACTCTGTGTAGTATATCAACAGGATAATCTCTTTCTTGAAACATATTAACTAAACTGGTTATTTCTTTCTCAAAAAGTCTATCATCGCTCACTAATCTTGAAAGTCTTACCATTTGCCCTTTTATAATATTCTTTTTTTGATGAAAAGGATGGCAACTCTTAAAATGTAAAAAAGAATTTGAATATGTCTTTTTTCTATATATTCCTGATTGTATTGTATTCTTCTCTTTATCGTATATCAATAAAAGATCTAAATAGTTACAGTTCTCTTTGCAAATGTTAGAGGTAAACTTGAAATATGATGTGGTGGTATTAAGATAGTCCATAAAATCAGCAATCTCCAATTCAGTTCCTTTCCAAAAAATCAAAACATCATCCAGGAAACACAAATATAACTTAATGTTCTCGTTAAGTGTTGATGTCAAAACATGTTGCGTCTCCCAGTCTGCCAAAACTAAGTTGGTGTAAATTGGAGCACACTTGGCACCCATGGCCACCCCCGTAATCTGCTTAAATAATTCACCATCAAATGATAAAAAATTGTTCATCAAGACCTCCTCTACCAAATCAACTAAAAGACTCGTTTTAACTCTATGAAAGTCACTATATTTAGTCAGACAGTTCCCAAAACGTTCCAATCCTTGTTCATGTGGTATGATGGAGAACAAGTTTATAACATCTATGGTAATCATAAAGATTTCCTCATCTAAATTAATGCTGTTAATAACTTCCAAACAATGCCATGAGTCCCTAAGTATGTGCAGAAATTTTTTCAGCTCACACAACTATTTCAAGACTAGAGGGAGATTAACCTCAGTGGACCCTCTGTTTCCATTTAGGCACCACTTAGAAAACCTCATCCATTTGTAAACATAACATTTTCTTGTAGCAGGTTTTCTGCCCTCCTTTAACCCCCTATTGCACATCTTCATGAAACGTGCATAAACAGAGTCAACACTGAATCATCCAGGCTGTAAATTGAAGTTTATTCAACTTTGGGTGTACCAGTCACCCTTAAGATGGTGTTTGCAGGTCCAACATGTGAGGATGTCTGTGGTAATTGTCCTTGGTCAATGACATTAACAGGAAAAAACAAAATTACCTGGGACAATAGGGGTTCACCACAATGATATTTGGCATTTCTCTTTGAACTTTTAGAAGTACCATGTGATTCAGTGAAAAGGGTGGAATTTCATACAGAAAAATTCCCATACAAAGGGAATGAGGCTGCATTTGTCCTCCAAGCATGGCTGTAAGGATGTCTGGAATAGAATTTCTCCAGCTGTCTATTTTGAAAGGAGGCAAACAGATCTATTTGAGGAATTCCTGATATCTGGACTAGATCTTAGAACACCACTGCCTTGAGATTCCACTCGAGCAGTTCTGACCAGGCTCTTCTTAATCTGTCTACCACAATGTTGTGGTATGACAGTATGTATAATGCCTGACAGTATGTATGATGCCTCAAGAGTCAGAGAATACTGAGAAGTCTACTTCCAGGCTATCATTGCCAACCAACACAGAGGGTATGACCTCTTACCCCTTTGTTTGTTGAGGTACCACATCACTGTGTGAACTGATGATCTTGCTATTTACATTGGTGCCTAATGGCACCTGATGCACACTGGTGAAAAACAGTGGCACTAAGGACTAAAGTATACTGCTGTCCGATAGCTGCTGTAACTTCAAGAATCCATGCTACCTGGAATGATAAAATCGTTAGCATGGTTTACCCTTTATAAGTCAGGAGCACACAACTCTTCAATTTACCCTACGAAAGACTATGAATCTCAATTATGTTGACCTTACATACAATTTAATATCACTATTACCTTATTTTACTACCCCATTTCATTTACACATCATTATGCAGTCACTTTCATATATCTTCTGTTGCACATTTGTGCTCACTGCACTGGAGCATAACATGGCACTATGAATTGCTACTAGGCTGCACCAAACTGTGCATTGAAAATTCTGGTGTAAATGCACATTGCAATTTATGCAACTTGTCTAAAAATCCTGCTCTTATTTATGTTGTTACAAGCTAATATTAATTTATACTAAGGATTTCAAAACATTACATAAGTGTGCACTTAATACACTCAGACTCCAAGTATCAAGTATGACATGTTATGTACAGAGGCCATGCATGTGTGCGCACGCATGCGTGTGCGTGTAAGTGTGTGTGAAGACATATGGATGTACATATATCTAATATTGCATATTAGCCACTTAAAATTGAGACTGTTAAAGTGCTAGGGACATAACATAGGTTTGTTACAAGTTTCTAGGGGGGATATTATGAATCTGTGGAAGTCAGTGTTCAGATACAACTTGCAGAAAACAAAATTGTGCATTGACATTTGAATATGTATAGAAAATTATTTTAGAGTATTAGGCACAGCCCAAGTAAGTGCTATACTGCTAAGTCATTATTATGTTTATATTTTAAATGAGAAGAAAAAGGTGGGACACAGCAGGCAGTAACAGTAAGCAAAGGAACAGAAAGAAGGGCAATGGGAAAGGAAGAATGATATGAGGGTGGGAAAGCAAGAGTATTTTTGTGAGGCTGGGTCCCATTTTATTTATATATATATATATATATATATATATATATATATATATATATATATATATATATATTTATTTATTTATTTATTTATTTCCAAGAAAGGTAGCATGTTGAAGGTGAGGGTAAGAAGGAAGGTAAGTGGATGTTAGCAACAGCTGACAAATCAACACAAAAGACAGACAAAGACTGAGAGGGATGGTAGTGGATGAGGGAGAAGATAAACAGACACAGAGAGGCCAGTTGATGATGTGGTAGACTGGACTACACACTGGAGCGAGAAATGAAGCACAAGGAAATGGAGCACCGTGATGGAGGATAGGGTGGGGTGATGCCTCACTGCCCATGATACACTCAACTAGAAGTCAGACACCTCTGTGATCCAGCCATGTCTGGCTCACTGGTCAGAGCCATGCAGCTATGTATCTCTGCAAGTACCAAGAGAACTCACACCAGGCTGCCAATTCAGGTGTCCAGCCATTGGTCTAGCAAGGTCATACCCATGCCTTCAATTTTCTACCAGGAACCCTGCTGGACTCCTCATTAATGCCACCTGATACAGAACTACATCCTTCCACCAATAAACCAACATCAGGGACACCAAAGAGCCTTCCAGGTTGCTACAAGCAGCAAGAGCTGATCATCCTTATCTGCACATCAGCAAGCCAAATGACATCAGAAATACTCAGTCTAGGGATCTAAACCTCTTCTGCAACATTAAAAGAATGGATTAGTGGGCCAGGTATATCTTGCAGAGGATACCACTGCTCTGGAACAGACTCCCCATCCACATAAAACAAAGTTCATCCCTGTCCATATTTAGACACAAGTTGGATCTACGGATGGGAAACAGAAAATTTACAGGACTGCCCCCTGCACTACTAATGGACAGAGACAGCTCCTAAATGCTTTATCCCCTGCATGTGTCCCCTCAAATTATCTATGCTATGGTTCCAGTAACTCTCATTAGGAGTAATATATAATTATTGACCATATGATGAGTAAGGCCAATCTATAACCAAATAGGATAGGCTAATTTGAGCATAAAAAGGGAAAATGGCTAAACTTAAAATGTCCCAAAAGGCTACTAGCCTGCAGAGCACTGGGGACCCAGCAGGCAATGGTGAGAAAGGAGCATTACACAATGTCTGCTGCCACACTTATGTCACTGATGGCATTGCATAAAGTATGAATATAAGTGGAAGGAAGCATAACAACAAAGGGCAAGTAAAAAAATGTGATAAAGAGAAAAACAGAAGCAAAAAACAGTTATCAGTTGCATGTGCTAAACCATTTGGCATTTCAGACCCTGGAGGAATAAAATGTAGTTAATTATGTAGTGGCAATTTAAAGCAATAGAGAGGCTTGGCACAAATGTTAGACAAAATTATATGCATCACAAAAGACAAGATTACATGTCAACTAAACAGCCACTGTGTGTGTGTGTGTGTGTGTGTGTGTGTGTGTGTGTGTGTGTGTGTGTGTGTGTGTGTGTGTGTGTGTGCGTGTGTGTGTGTGTGTGTCTGTGTGTGTGTGTGTGTGTGTGTGTGTGTGTGTGTGTGTGTGTGTGTGTGTGTGTGTGTGTGTGTGTGTGTGTGTGTGTAAACAGCTGTGATGGTGGTGGTACACCCAGCATCAGCTCAGTCTATTTCAACAGGAAACTGTTAGGTAACAGGGCCATAGGATGGAAAGTAGAACAGTTACACTTGTAAATACAAAACATATAACACACAAGGCAAAGCAAAGCTGTAAGAAGTGGTGAAACTAATTAGCAGCACTGCAAACAGGGCATCAAAACAGGTACCTACGATATATGCAGGTAAAACACTAATCCCATATATGTACTCCAGTGCCTGGAGACGTGTTCATGCCTCTTCTGGTATACCATTTAATTTTCCTGTATTTCACCAGGTACTGCACAACACAGAAAAGAGAAAAAAATGTCCATAAACACCAATAATTCAGCATATGCTACAAGAATGCATACCTATATATAAGAAATTACCAGTTACTTATACTTAGTGTAGAACTCGGGCTTCCTCTCCATAACCTCTTCTTCCCATTGGCAGAGAAAGTCAGATTAGAACCACTTCTGCCCAGTATAAAGATGCAAGCAATGCTAAATGCAGCTGATGATGCCTGTGGCACCAATCAAGGTAATATCAGGCATCCACCTTGTATTGGCGGTCCAACATAGGATCCCTACAGTGGGCATTCACTATGGTAATGATGGAAGAGCTGGGAACCCTTCTAAAATCAGCCCCTCCAAAATTCATACCTACTTGACAGGTTGACACCAGTGGAAAAATTGTACCAGATTTGCATGGATTCCCATTACGGTAACCATGTGATGATCAGTGACAGGCAGCAAAGAAGTGTGGAATAGCAACATGACATAGCCAAGTCATACAACAACAGACATGGGCAATGAGGAGTGTGTAGTAGTCACATGAGATAGCAAGCCTGTACCAACTAGTTCAATATACAGCAGTTTACCAATGTCCCTCCCCATAATAGAATTGCAGTGATTTTAGTGGCCATATGGGCTAAGAATTGAATTGTAAGACACTTGTGGTCCTGCTGAGATCACAGAGATGCCTAGGTGTATGCAGACCATGTTATAGTCTACTATGCATGTGCTCAGACTGGCACATGTCCTGCGTCCCACTGTAGGGCTGACATGCATTGCATTAAGTGTGCAATTCAGAGACATTTAACATAAATTGCCTCATTAGCATAATTGTCACACACCAGACCATGGAATTACATGAACTAACCAGTGCTCATCATGCTAATTTTTATACTACTAATGTGCTAGCACAACAATTCCTGGACATTGTTAATACAAATGCTCTGGAACAACTAATAAGAGTACCCACTAGGTGAAGCAATATCCTGGAGCTTGTCCTAATTAATATGGGGGAATCTTTCTGCATCCCTTGCATATCATCATCAAGTGTCAGGACAGTCTATAAAGCTGTTTCTTTCAAAATAAAATTGAAACCTGAGACCCCCTGCTATCCCTGGTACGTTTAGAAATTTCTGCAAGACAAACTTCCTACATCTAAGTGATACCCTGTCAAGTTTTCAATCTCCAAAACCTAAAAGGTTACACTGAATATGGAGAAACATAACTGCTATCCTGTACCAGCAAGTCAGCAACTGCATAGAAGCAGCTTTACCCTTAGGATCAAGGGCAGAGCAAACCCATAAAAACACATCTCACTGGTGGAACCACATTATTAACATACTTTTTGACAAAAGGAAGATATTTATTGTCATAAATAAGAAGAATAACACCAAGCATACTAGAGCCAACATCATTAAAATAAATAAACAAATCAGGATCTTAATTAAAACTACGAAAGCCAAGTTTGAGATAAAAATATCCACCAAAGCAAAAGACACCCACTAGGCCTTCTTTAGCTATGTTCACATCCTCAAGAGCTCTATACAGCAATGTGCTGAACTGATTGTGAATGACACCACCTACACTGAAGCTTAAGAAATGGCTAACCAGCTTGCTGATAAATTCAGGTCCACCTTCACACTTCTGTTGCCATCTGTTATCTCACTAGAAATACCAGAAACTGCCCCCCTCCATCTAATAAGCAGGACCAAATCCTGAAAGCACTATCTAAGCAAAGAATTCTGTATCTATGGGTCCTGACAGTATCCTAGGATGTATCTTGAATAGTTTGAAGCATGATCTGTCTATGCTCCTAACAACACTGTTCGACCTCAGCCTCCACAAAGGCTTTATGCTGATTGAGTGGAGGACAGCAACAATCATGACCTTGCACAATGGAAGGCCCTCCATTGACCCGGATAATTATACACTCATAAGTCTGACCAGCCACATCTGTAAAGCCATGGAAAGACCTATCATGGAAGTAATAAATAAAAACATTGGAAACCTCAAAACACTGGAACCATCCCAGTCTGGTTTCCTCAAAGGCATGTCATGTTTATTCAACTTGGTGGATTTCTTCAAAAAAGTCACCAAAACAAAGGACAAAGGGAAGATGGTACTCACTGCCTATCTAGACTTGACCAAAACCTATGACATAATACTCTAATCAAGCATAGTGGAGATGCTTACCAAACTAGGAATAAACCCCTATGTCACTGTTTGCTTGCCAAATGTCTCACTGATAGGTTTCAGGAAATCAAGGTAGGGGGCATTGCCTCCACATACAGATCAGTCACCAATGGAGTCCTGCAATGCTCTGTGCTAGGACCTCTTTTGTTTGGGATCTACTTTTCAGAAGTAAAGGCAAACACCAAGTATCTCTAGCTGACCATGTTTGTGAATGACTGCAAGTTAAGAATAATTATCCGATGCCCAAAAGACTCAGATGTCCTACAGGAAGGCCTGTGCCAAACAAATAAGTGGTGACAGATTTATGGACTAAAATTGACTGCCAAAACTTGTATTGGTGTATCCTTTGGGAAACTGACCACCCAAGTAAAACTGCTACATTGATAATATGCCCCTAAAAGTTGGCCAAGTAGTTCAGGATTTATGAACGTATGTGGACAGTGACCTAACATTTGACCAACATGTGTCCACTGCGATAAGTGAATCCTAACCCCCTGAGGAAGCACTCCCCTTCCTGCACAGTTTACATAGCAAACCGAAATCACCCAGCCATGTTATTTATTCACTTCTGTGTCCTTAGTCCTCCAATGCGCCTGTTGTTGATTCCTGCCATTATGTCATTGCCCATCTTTGCAAACAATTGTAGCTGTGCTCTGTCCAGATTGCTGTGTTAAATAGGTAGATAGTGTATGATACAAACTGCAGTCAGTTGATGTACTGTACAGCACAGTCTGGTTGTAGTACTACATACATCAGTTGTATTGTTTATTTAGTTATTTGTTTATTTTGCAAAATATGAATTTTAGCATATATGCCAACATGTACAATGTCAGCAACACTGATAGCTTTCCACTTTGTCAATCCAATACATACCATATTGATATAAAGTAAATTATAACTGTCAAAGGAAAAAACTTCAAAGACCAATTCACATTAGGTTCAAGCAAGGCACCTTTATTACTTGCAGCAAGGAGACAAAGCATGTAGGCACAAGGTTTGTCTAAATGATTAATGACTAGTAGGTTATACTTATACAATTCTCTTCCTGTCACATAGAAAATGTTACATTCTATTGCTGACGTAGTTAGACACAGCTTTCTGTATGTTCTACAGAAAATATTGTTAGACTTATTGCTGATCAAGTTAAAATTTCTGTCATTCTGCAAAAACATTTTGAGAAAAACAACCTGGCCTTGGGTTTATGTCAGTCCATTTCAGCATTTCAGTTCGTCTATTGTACTGTCCTAATACATGTGTTACATTTTACCTAGATTCAAGGTACATTTCTAGCTTTGGTACAAGTAATGCTGACTACGGTTTAAACTTTCAAGCATCTATTGTTTTCTTTATCAATAGCTTCTAGCAGCTGCATGTTTTCTCATGGCATAAGCAGAAATCAATATCCCTTTGTTAATTTTCATGACATTAGCAGAAATGAATTACTTCTTTTGTTATTTGCTGACATTAGCAGAAACAGAATGCTTCTTGTTAAGTTTCTAATGGCTGTGCAGATTCATGCAGTGTGAACAGAATAAATGTATTAACCCTTTTAAATCTCAAATGCACTAAATGCACTAAGCATGCATATTACTATTACATATTTTTCTAACATTTCCCCCCTTTTAATACTTTTATTCTACTTTCAAGATAAGCATAAACAGTTTTTCTTCCCCTAACCTCTTCCTACTCAGGATTTGAAGTTAAGAGAGTCATTCAGTTTAAACTTATGAAAGCATTTTCAGATTTTTAACAGTTCTTCAAGTTCAGCATCTTGGTATATGTTTCTGAAACTGACATGTCTATAAAGTCTTTAATCAGTCTTTTCATGCAGGGGATGCAGCAGCACATGCATACCACCAGTAGGATAATTCCTACACAGATGGCAATCAGGATGTTCATCAGGATACTGCCCCACCCCCCAAACAATCTCTGGAAAAAGTCCGTCAATGGATTTGGTCCTGATTTGGTCAAGGCTGACACCTGCTGAATTACCTCAAGATGATTGTCTATCTCGTGTTTGTGGTCAGGAATATACAAACAGCACTCCTCCCAGATTAAAGTGCACGTACCTCATCTCACCGCTAGGGTGAAGTCAAGAGCCATGTGATTTTGAAGCACCATTGTTCTCATGGCAGTCAGTTCATCAGTCACCAATTCTAGGGCAGAAAAGGTTGCATTGCTCATTATTTCGAGAAGCTTAGACAATTTTCTCAGTTCCCAGATTGATTTTGTTGCTCCATATGCTGGCAGTACACCTGCCCACGAGATGATGGTATCACCCAAGTCCATATGTGACAGTCCATTTTTCCCTAAGCTCACAGCATGATGTTTTTTCCAGCCTGCATTGATTTGCCCTACTGGATTGACAGGCTTTTTGATTTCTCGTCGAACATTCTGAATTTTCCCTTGAGGTAAAACTGCTGTTTGTCGTATGGCCGGAACCATGCACCCCAAATAACAACTGCCGGACCAATTCTCAGGTAACCACTTGTATGCTTCCCTACCACATACAAAATAACAGTCTTCTCCTTTGGTAGTAACTTTACTATGTCCTAGCTCTGGATGAAACATTTTTTTGTTTATCATAGACAGTTGTTTATACAGGCCAGCATTATGTTTTACTTCATCTATAAGGAACAGTCACATTGCAATTGCTCCAACCCACCTGAACTGTATCATTTTTGTAAAAACACACAGTCCCCTTCTGTTGAACAGACAGGTGTAATGCTACTTTATCTTGTGATGTGACATCTGATGTATCATAGACTAAGTTTTCCCAGGTCTTGTTGGCTCCTAGGGGGACTGAAGTTAACAATAACCCCCCCATATGCTTTTGGCAAAGCTGTGCAAATCCAGCAATTCGAAACATTGAAGGTTTCAGCATACACATATTTGATTGCCTGGTAAGTGTTAAAGTTTGGGTGCCACTCTGCGTGCCACTCTGCACGCTTGTTCAGTTCAGTTTGTGTGGCTGTGAAAAGGAATGGCCACAACAAAAAGATTATTGTCACTAGTACAGTCAATAGGATGGTTATGCAATACTTCTGAGGAAATGGTTGTTCTGCATTTCTGTTTTCTCCAACTCTTCCGAACAGGTGCATTTGGATCTTACTGGATTCTGTCATCTTTATTTCAGACGTGTTCTTACTCTCTGTCCTAATAGGACCTTCAGCACCGATGGTTTCTTCACTGGGGTTGAGAAGGATCAGTCTTATTGATCTGACCCCCCTTTGTAGCCAGACTTTGTGCTGAGGGCCCCGATGTAGAGGTAAGATTTTTGCCCAGTTCAAAGTTCTTAACAAGTTTGCAGTGCGTCAGGTGGATCCATGAAGCTTGCTCTCCTATCTTGACTGCAGTGGGTGTCAAAAGAAACACCTGGTAGGGACCTTCCCACCTTGGCGATAACCAATTCTTCTTCTTGATAACTTTTATCCACACCCAGTCCCCGGGTGTCACTGCCACTTCTGATGTCTTGGTTTGCTTTCTATCTGAAACAGAATTTGACTGCAACAGATGTTTAGAATTCATGACTTTCTTCATATATTCAGCTAGTGTAAAATCAGCTTCCTGGTCTGATGACATGAAAAGTTTCCACTGGGGTGTATAGTAAGCCCTTCCAAATAACTTTTCAAAAGGAGTCAATCCTTTTGCTGTAGGGACAGTTCTCAAGTTCAACAGTGCCAGGGGTAAACAGTATATCCAATTTTTCCCTGTCTCAGCTATCAATTTTCTCAATTTGTTTTTTAATATTCCATTATGCCTTTCAACTAGCCCTGCAGATTGCGGATGGTATGCACAATGATTTTTTAAAGAAATACCAAAATGCTTACTTAACTGCTGTATGGTTTGATTTACAAAGTGTGTACCATTGTCACTGTAGATCCTTTCCGGAATACCAAACCTAAGAATGATTTCCTTGACAAGTACTTTTGCCACCGCAGCTGCATCTAGATTTTTTGTTGGAAAGGCTTCTACCCATCTGGAAAACATATCTACAATGACAAGACAATACTTTTTATTTTCACATTTGTTCAGTTCTATGAAATCCATACAGATAGTGTGAAACGGATATGGTGGTGTAGGGAAACTCCTTTGCTTGGGCTTTAATGCCCCTTGTGCATGAAGTGTTACAAATTTGACACGTCAAACAAAATTTTTTAGAGTAGTTTGTAAATCCGTACATTGTGAACACCTGGTTCACCAGCTGTACCACCCCCCCTGTTGAGATATGGCACTGCCCATGGCTCAACAAAGCTGCATATCTAAACAAATTAGATGGTAGTATCGGTTTCCCTTCTCTAGAGATGTACAGCCCCTTTTCGAGAATTGCTCCTCGTTTTACCCATCATTGTTTTTCAGCTTGTGTAGTGAGTGTCTGCATTGTTTTTAACATATCTAAATCTAAAATCTCAGAGGGTTGTAATTCCTCATTTAAAAGAAATACTTCTGTGGCTGCTTGTTTTGCAGCTGTATCAGCTCTCGCATTACCTTTTGAAATCCTGTCTTGTTGCTTGGTGTGAGCTGTGCATTTACAAATGGCTACTTTCTGAGGTAACTGAATAGATTCTAAAAGATCTAAAATAAACTGTGCATGATTTATAGGTTTGCCAGTAGATGTTATCATTCCCCGTTTTTTCCACTGTTGCACAAAAACATGTACAGTAGAAAAAGTGTACTGGCTATTAGTAAAAATGTTTGCACATTTACCCTTTGCTAAGGTACATGCCTGTGTCAGGGCGATCAATTCTGCTGCCTGTGCAGATAAGTTGTGTGGTAAAGATTTTGTTTCTATAATCTCAGTATCAGAAACTACTGCATATCCTATTAGGTTCTGTCCTGCAGGACCCCTTTTGCACGAGCCATCCACATAGTATGTCACCTCGGCATCATCCAAGGGGATATCCGTGAGATTTTTTCTAGGTAGTGTCTTTTGTTCAATTACCTGCAGGCAGCAGTGCGGTGTGCCGTCTGCAGGGGTTGGGAGCAGAGTGGAAGGGTTTAAAGTCATGCATCGCTCAATTGTTATGTGAGGTTGGCTCAACAATATAGTCATACAGGAAAGATGCCTAGCAGGGGAAAGATATGCCACCTTTTCCTGTAGTAAAATAATTGCGACTGCATGAGGCACTCTCAAAGTGAGAGGGTGGAATAAGACTACTGAGGCCGAAGCCTGTACTGCCATTGCAGCTGCAACTACTGCTTGTACACAGTGGGGTAAGGATCGTGCCACTGGGTCTAGTTGTGATGAATAGTAAGCAATGGGGCGTTGCTTATCCCCATGCTGTTGTGTCAGTACTGATGTTATGTAACCCTGCTTACAATCTACAGTTTGGAAAAAACATTTATGGTAGTTTGGCAATCCCAGAACTAATGAGGATGCTATTAACTGCTTCAGTTTGCAGAAAGCAGATTCTGCTTCTGATGTCCATTGTAACAAATTTTGTGCTGCCATAGGCTTCTTATATATAAGGTCAGTCAGAGGTGCAGATTCCAAAGCATAGTTTGGAATCCAGCTCTGGCAAAAATTAGTTGTACCGAGGAAGGACATCATTTCCTTCTTGGTAGTGGGTTTTGGTGCTTGCAAAATTGATATTTTCTGTCCTCATCTAATGTTCTACCTTCCTTGGATATTACATATCCCAGGTATTTAACTTGTTTTTTCCAAAGCTGCAGTTTACTTTTATTTACCTTATGTCCTTCAGCGGCTAAAAATCGTAGAAGTGCTATGGTATCTTCTCTACAATCCTGCTGGGTGGGGGCTGCCAGCAAGATGTTATCAACATAAAGTAAAATCTGGCTACCTCTTAGTGGGGTGAATCCCGCCAAGTTGCTTGCCATTTCTTGTGAGAATATTGTTGGACTTTCACAATATCCCTGTGGTAGTCGTGTATATGTATACCTTTTCCCCTGAAATGTGAATGCAAACCAATACTGGCTATCAGGGTGTATCGGTATCGAAAAGAATGATTTGCTGATGTCTACCATGGAAAAATACTTCTGTTGAGGTTATAAATCATTCAACAGGGTGTGTGGGTCTGGCACCGTGGGTGCCCTTGGTATTACTGCATCATTTACAGCTTGTAAATCTTGGACCATACGCCATTCTCCATTTGCTTTTTTGACTGTAAATAAGGGTGTGTTACATGGTGAATCGGGAGATTCTACTAGTATCCCTCCTTTAAGTAAGGCTGCTATAATAGGCTTTATCCCTGCCTCTGCATCTTTTCTTAAGAGATACTGTCTTTTTTGTGGTCTAAATGCTGACTTTGGCATGATAGTAACTGGTCCCGCTGTACGAATAAGTCCTACATCTGATTTTCCTGTTGACCAGAGGATCTCTGGTATATTTTGTAAGGCATTTTCTTCCTCTTCTAACAGGAGTGTCAATCAGCTGTCCTCACCAGACTGTAAGTGCACAGACGAGTTGGTCTGAGTTATCCAATTCAACTTCTGTATTTGTATTCCCTGTTCTGAGAGTTCTAGTTTTGTCTGTTTCTCCCATCTCGTGACTTTTTCTCCTAGGTCTGCCCATTCTATATTTCTGTTTTTGGTTAGGCTAACATGTTGTAATCGATTAGATTTTTAAAGTGCAAAGAACTCCTGGGGCAATGAACAGCTGGTTACACTGTTCCCTTCTGTATCCCAGTACAGGTTATGCAATATCAATCTATTTGCATGATTTTTAAACAATTCTTGCTCATATTCCTTATTAGGTCCTGGTGTGTTACAATAATACAGGGTACAGTGCAACAGGTGCTGATTATCAATGTCAAGGGAGGGGAATTTGCTGATGGCTACATTCATTAACTCTTTGGTTACATTCCCTGGACTAGTCGTAACCAAGTCCTGGCTGTACCAATAAAACATTTTACCCTCCGATTGCACTTCAAAGGTATCAGTTTGTCGCTGTGCTTCCATAACCTGCATGGTTGAGACTACCGCTATACCAAATAGCTGCATGAGGTCTCTGCCCAAGAGGTTTACTGGCCATTTTTCAGAAACAACAATTTTGCTTTTTTGTGTCAATCCTGAAAATGGATCAGTCATTGCAATGTTACGGGAGAGTGGCTCCCAATACAGCTGTCCATTAGCTGCTTTAACCAGTATGTAATCAGGTGTCTCTGTGTTTTCTGGTAGTTTGGAGGGATGTATCAGGGTTCGTGATGCCCCTGAGTCACACAAGAATTTTACTTCCCTCCCTTCCACCAAGAGTGTAACTTCTGGTTTTGTATCTGCTAAATAGAGCTCCAAGCTCAATAAAGCTAGGTCTAATATTTCATCTTCTTCATTGTCACTAACTTCCTGCACTTCCTCTACTCCCTCTATCACATTCTCATTTATCCCTTCTTCGCTAGCCACTTCTAGTGATTCCTGACTGACATATAGTCAGTCCTCACCCTCCTTGTCTTCCGTTGTTGCCTTCTTATTTTTCCTGCAATCCTTTGCCAAGTGTCCCTTTTTACCACATTTAAAACATTCACCCCTTTTCCTTTGCCCTTCAAAGTCCTTTGATCGTTGATCAGATTGTTTGTTTCCCTGTGCATTTTTCTTGCCCTTTTTCCCGGACTGTACTACATAAACTTCTGCTCCATCTTCTACAGAAAATATTTGAGCTTTCTTTTACTTTTTGCTATTAAAATGCCTTTCGGCATGCCTAGCATATTCAAGTAATGATTGTAACCTGCTTGTACAATGGTCTACCATATGTTTTGTAATAAAACTGCTTATAGGTGCAATATTACCCTTTAAAAATGCATTTTTTAACTGCTGTTCATATGGGGAATCTTGTGTTTGGTCTTCAGGAACCTGCATTCTACAGTGGTTATTAAAACACTCTAATAGTCTGGCATAATACCGGTCAATAGTTTCACCTTCTTGTTGGATGCATTGATTAATGAATGTCCAGTCTGCCCTAGGTTTCCATTTTTCAGAGATGCGGTCTGTAAGACCTTTTAATCTGGTGTCTAATTCTGCGCTGCTATGTGGGAGGGGTCTTTGTGCAGCGTCATATGGATTCCAGTTCCCACTAATCATATACCAATCTGGTCCTACAATCTGTCTAACTACTTTTTCTACCTCTTCTCTGTTTAAGTTATAACTCAGCCCATTCCTTGTAAATCTTCTGAGAATTTTCTAAAATTAGCCTTTGGAAGGAGAATTCCCTCAGTGGCTTTCCGGATATCCTCTGGAGTCCAAGGTCTATACACTAAAATAGTTGGGTCCTGATTGTCCTGACCTGCCTGAGGGTTGGGTACTTCTATAAGTGGGCATATTTCTTCTTCTTCACTTATAGATCGTGAATTCTTAACCATTTTCCATAACTCGATGCCTTCATCTGAGTTACCTGCCTTTGTTCGAGACCTGGTCTCGATGGGATCTCTAATAAACGGTTTTATTTTCATAATGCCTTTATCTTCAGTGACCACAGGATATCGTGGGGGTGGATTAACTTGTTCACTTGCTTCATATTCCAGTAAGGGAGGTGGAGGTGCTGATACTATTACTAAGTTATTATCCTCCTTATCTAAAAATATTGCTTTTGAATTTTGTTCTTTTGTTCCCTACGGTTTACTTCCTCAATCCACCTGTGTGCCTGAGGGATTCCTAATTTACGTTGATTTTTTACCCGGCCTTTGGAATCAGTTTTGAGCTGTTTGATAAGTTTGATAAGCGAGGATTTTTATAATTTTCTGTCAAATTCATACTTATTAACCCATTTTGAATAATATTTAATATTGTCGGCGTGTTGCAACTGCACGTATTTTGCGTCTTCTGTTAAAAGCAGATTTTAGGGTCTTTTTGTGCAATTATTACCCATTTTGTTCTAACCTTTTATTGTTACGTAACTTTTCTTATTTTTTAACGTGGTACCATGGATTTTGTTATAGTCTCTTCAGAATGACTGCCTACTTATCCTGTTTCTCATGATCTATGACAAGACAGTAATCTTTTTTGTCCCTGACTTGTAAGAAAAATACAGTCTGACAAAAACAATACACATCTAGTCTCTGATCTACAAGAGAAAACAGAAAAAAGTAGATTCACCTTATCTGAGCCCACGTGATTGATCACCAATTCACGGAGACCCGTCCTTCAGTCACAGATCAGAAAGTGGCTGGCCTCTTTTGAACGACAATTCAGTCGGAGGACTTTTCAGATAAGAAGAACCGATTTGGTTTCTTCCCCATACAGTTTCAACCACCTGGCCCGTCTGATCTGAGGGGAAGAGAGGGTTCCGGTCCGAAGGACCAATCTGTCAAAGGAAAAAACTTCAAAGACCAATTCACGTTAGGTTCAAGCAAGGCACCCTTTATTACTTGCAGCAAGGAGACAAAGCATGTAGGCACAAGGTTTGTCTAATTATTAATGACTAGTAGGTTATACTTATACAGTTCTCTTCCTGTCACATAGAAAATGTTACATTCTATTGCTGACGTAGTTAGACACAGCTTTCTGTATGTTCTACAGAAAATATTGTTAGACTTATTGCTGACCAGGTTAAAATATCTGTCATTCTGCAAAAACATTTTGAGAAAAACAACCTGGCCTTGGATTTATGTCAGTCCATTTCAGCATTTCAATTCTTCTATTGTACTGTCCTAATACATGTGTTACATTTTGCCTAGATTCAAGGTACATTTCTAGCTTTGATACAAGTAATGCTGACTATGGCTTAAGCTTTCAAGCATCTATTGCTTTCTTTATCAATAGCTTCTAGCAGCTGCATGTTTTCTCATGGCATAAGCAGAAATCAATATCCCTTTGTTAATTTTCATGACATTAGCAGAAATGAATTACTTCTTTTGTTATTTGCTGACATTAGCAGAAACAGAATGCTTCTTGTTAAGTTTCTAATGGCTGTGCAGATTCATGCAGTGTGAACAGAATAAATGTATTAACCCTTTTAAATCTCGAATGCACTAAATGTACTAAGCATGCATATTACTATTACATATTTTTCTAACAATAACATTCATAATCAGAAGAAGAAACTAACTGCTTTATAAATACAAACTCTGTGAGAACTATGATCTAATCCTAATTTAACACTTTCGGAAATATAAAATGTATTTTAAGTAAAGAGAACAATATAAAACAGGGAAGGAAAAGGGAATGTCATCTGTTTTACATTTCCCTTCCTTCCCATCGACTTCTCTGATATTAATATCTTTAACTCTGAGATGTGAGCCTTTCTTGTTATGTTGCTTGTATAAGTTCCTTTTATTTATAGGTTTTGTCAAAGGTCTTATTTGGTGTCCCATTTATCAGTATGTTTCACACGTTTCCTTCCTTTTCCTCTTTTTGCATGTCTTCTCTTAAGTCTGTCACTGTCTGCACCTCAGGATGCTGTTGTGATTTTTTATAATGGCTTTTTTTTTACTACTTTTATTATTTCAGGATGTTCTTATCATTACCCTTTTCTGTAACAGCCTTTTTGGCTATCATTACTATTAAAAACACTAATTACTTTTGTAGTGCGGTATGGCATGCATCAGTTTTAATGTTACTAGTGGACTAGACACGACCTCTTTGACAGTGCACCCGTATATTGCATCCATCTCTGCTTCACACTGTCTTCCACTGCAAGCACTTTTTCTGATGGTTCTACCACTGGCCCCTCCTCTGCTGCAGGACCTGGTCCAACTGGTTTTCCAATGGCAGTCCCCTGCTCTAGCTGCTTACATGCCACCATGTTGCACAACACTACACAGACAGCACATATCCTGATGCAGGTCTCCATACTGCAATGCATTACTGGAGGAATTTAAGCAACAGAAGTGGGCTTACAGCAATCTGAACACATACTCAACAATGCTGTGGGTCTGTGACAGAGCAAAGTTATATGTCACCATAGACATATTCTGTAGATTGTATATCCAGTGTCATGAGCCATGGCTCCGGGGCACATCTGGCATCATTAGTAAGATGTCCCTGTAAGAAGATAACCTCATAAATCACTGGTACAGGTGTAATATATGCTAGATATGAGAATCAAGGGAACTGACTGGATAGCCCACAGACACATTGTATATAATATCCTGTGCACTGCACACCAATTGATAGCTAATGGTGTACAAAAAATCATCCTGTTTTCATAAAAATGTACATGTGGATCAGGTGAGGCCTTGATGGGGATATGGGTATAGTCAGTTGATGGTCCCCAGAACATGGGCTATTTTGTAAACCATCTGCATATTGTTGCTTGTCTCATCTGCAGTCCATGGGAGCCACATATGCTCCTTCACATGCAGCTGCATAGTGTTAAAGAAATGTTGTACTCTTTATGAGGTAATAGCCTGTGATACACCCAATATGTCACCAATGGCGACAGGAAGGTCCTTATTGCAAAGATGGTCAGTGATACACGTAGTTAATGTCCACAATGATTAGTATTCCATACATCAGATAGAATCCCACATGAGGATAGTACATGTCTATAAACTCCCTTATGGTTGTCTCTGTCCACATGATAGCATTTGACCATGTCCCTGTTAAAGAGATAATGGTATGTTAGGCACAACTGGATCCATCTGCAATGTGGATGAAAACAGTGTTGTTAACACTGGCTGGTAGAATATCTTCTAATATATAATGTTAAGGTAATAAAGGTGACACTTCATATAATATATATATATAACTGTGGTGGTGGTGCTGCGGTAGCGTTGTCGCCTCATAGCAAGACGTTGTCCCGTTCGATTCTCAGCTAGAGCGTCTTCTGTGTGGAGGCATACATTGTTGAAGGTTGTACGTCAGGGCTGGTAACCCGGTACGTAAAAATCCACTACCAATCATTAGCGGACCGGAGTTCCGCTGTGGCAACCCCTAACCGGGAAAAGCCGAAAGACACAAACAAACATATATGTATAGAGAGAGAGATAGGTATACATACATACACTCATGTGTGCACAGATGCATACATATATACATGTACAAACACATATGTGCGCACTCATGTGCACTACAGGCACTCAGTACTCTGCCTGACATATGGTAGAAGTTGTCCTAGAGGTAAGGGATGCATTGGGATATGAATTTTTTATGGCAATATGTCTTATTAATTTGCTGATTACTTTTTAGTTCCTTTCACCAGATGTTTCAAGTACTATTTGTTCTGTGAAGGAATAGATAAAAGAGGGCTGGATCTTTCATGACTCAAAAGGATAGACAGATCTCCTTGGAGGAGTTCATATGAGACTAAGTATAGAGAAAGAAAGAGCAGCAAGTCTGCTCTGTTAACTAAGATTTTGAGTTCATTGACCTTTTGTTATAAATTTCTGAGTTCGATCAGATTTAGTGATATGTTTAGACCAGTGCATGCTAAAAGTTGCATTATATTCAATACCAGGTCTGATAATATATAAGTAAAGGGAAATTAAGACTTCCTTGAATCTAGTGGAGATGCCTTTGGAAATTAGATGAGCCAGACAGAATGCTTTCCAAGCTACAGCAGAGCCTTGATGGTCAAACACTAATGAATTACCAACAGGAGTGCCTAGATCTCTTACAACAGTATTTGGAGGGGTGTGTCATCTATATGGTAAGTGAAAATATTTTGCTAACGAAATTGAATTATGCTACATTTGTTCACAGTTAATTTGATAGTTTTGTCATACTGCGGTGGTGGTGCTGCGGTAGCGTTGTTGCCTCACAGTTAGACGTTGCCCATTCGATTCTCAGTTAGAGTGTCTTCTGTGTGTCGACATGCATGAATGGGCGTTCCTTCATTGAAGGTTGTGCGTTAGGCCCGGCAAGCCAGCACGTAAATATCTACTGCCAATCATTAGCGGACCGGAGTTCCGCTGTGGTGACCCCTAACCAGGAAAAGCCAAAAGACACAAACAAACAAATAAGTTGTTTACATGGTCTAATACATGTTGCAGCAATTGTGAGTCAGTGAAAGACAAAAAACACGCAGTTTACGGTCATCAGCAAACTTATTTAACCATAGGCCAGGCTTGCTATTTTCAAGTCTGTCAATAATGTCTGCTTGGTGAATAATATCTGTGCAACATATATGTATATGTGAGTTCCATGACGTTGACCAATCGTGGCTAAGACTGACATCTTTATTGCAATCCACTTTGATCAACAGTGCAGATGGCTGACAGTTGTGGGATAAAAGATAATACTCAGGGAAGTGAAATGGATTGTGCAGTCTCCTAGTATATATAGTTAGCAGGGGGTTGTAAGGGCTGTTTGCATTAATGCATATTCTCAGGAGTAAACTTGGAACTCATATTCTGAGGAGTAACCTTGGAGCACGTGCAGAAGGTAAGGTGTCAATGTTTTGTGATTCAACACTACTGTATCGATGTTAAGCACATCTGTGTAATGTTGAATTGACTATTGCCACTAGATCCTTATGGCATAGTAGTTAATTCATTCTGAACTGCAGTATCAGGAGAACGATACCATTAAGAAACATGCTGTTGTGTAAAATGGAACGTATCCGTTTTTCAGTTGATCTGTGAGATGCCAACCTTCCAGTTCCTTACAAGTTCTGTTTGCTATTATCCTAAACCACACACTGTTATAACATCTGTTGGATTTAGTACACTTGAAAAATCTAATAATGTACACCAACATGGATGTAGTGTAGCAAAGGGCCAAAACACTATAAATAACCTGTGGGGGAGTCAGTATAATTATTAAGTTGGTTACCTCACAGTCACACAATACAGAGTTTGGTTTTCACCTTTGAAAAGGAAATTCACTAAGCTTAAAATGACCCACAAAATCAGCTAGTCTAGTACTTACCTACGAACCTGTAGAAGCATTTGTTCAAGTGCATTTATAATTCAAAATCATGATACCATTATGAAACATGCTGTTGTGTAAAATGGAACGTATCAATTTTTCAGTTGATTTGTGAGATGCCAACCCTCCTGTTCCTTGCAAGTCCTTGCAAAATCAGTAAACGTCAGATTATCACAGCAAAAGGCTGCTTCACTATGTATCAACTTTATGTTAACTCTCATGGATACAACAGTGTCCTTGATTACATTGCATCCATTTTGTTTAATGAAAGTATATGTTGTTGTTGTGTCTTTCGGCTTTTCCCGGTTAGGGGTTGCCACAGCGGAACTCCGGTCTGCTAATTATTGGCAGTAGATTTTTATGTGCCGAGTTGCCAGCCCTGACGCACAACCTTCAACGAAGGTACGCCCATTTACACATGTCTCCACGCAGAAGACGCTCTAGCTGAGAATCGAACCAGACAGCGTCTTACTGTGAGGCGACAATGCTACCGCAGCACCACTATGGTGAAATTAGGAAGGTTGTTGTTGCGTCTTTTGGCTTTTCCCAGTTAGGGGTCGCCACAATGGAACTCCGGTCCGCTAATGATTGGCAGTAGATTTTTACGTGCCGAGTTGCCAGCCCTGACGCACAACCTTCAATGAAGGTACGCCCATTCACGCATGTCTCCTCACAGAATACGCTCAAATTAGGAAGGTCATTTTCCATTTAAAAACAGGCTGGGTAGCCTGTATTGAAATCGTCTTAAGTTATCCTTATCACTATATTATAATAGTCTACATATTCATTTATATACATTTTCAAAACAACTAAGAAGCAGGACTAATCAATCACAAGATATACCGTTTGCTTCTGTATTTCAGTCCCCATGTAGAAATAACTAGTTATTTTAATGACTGTTTCATTATGGCAGCTTTTAGCCAAGCAGCAAGTTGGTAATAATAACATATTCCAGAATGTTGCCTTAGTTCTGTGAGAAACACCATCCACTTTTGCAGTCAGCTAACTGGAAAATACTTAACCAAATCAAGCATGTCATTTAGAGCTACAAAGTATTACAAGTCAGTACAGTCTAAAGGAATGTTAATTAAGTTTATAAATAACGCATTCCAAGAATCATTACAAGCAGTAACAAAAATGAGTTATTGCCACTAATAACGTGAACAACTCTAGATTAAATAAAGAAACTGCTTACTTTTCTAATCAAATGTTCTAACTCTGTCTATGATCTCACCTTGGGTTGAAAGATGGAATGCATTAATGAGGTATTCTTTAATTATGTCAAATAACTGCAGTTAAAAATTGTACGTGAAATGTTACCAGTTAACGATCAAGTCAGCCCCCAGGTACTGGACACAGCAAACATGCCTGCAGCATTTTTATTTTTTATTTTTTGCAGTCTTTATGATATGTAAATAAATATGTCACAGTGCTATAGAGACAAAGGGGAACATCCCTGGTATAACCATAAATGTGATAACAAGTTCCACAAATAAAATTAAAAACTCATGTTCTATGAGGCCAGACTTCTCCCTGGTGCTTTCCTACACAGAACCTAACTAAACAGTATGTTATACAAAACACTATCATGTTGACAGGTCTCTGACCTATGGCTTTGGTAGCACCAGCTCACAAAGGGGGGAAGGGGTGGCATCAGACCCAAACAATTATAAAGCCATCATCCTGACCAGTATTCAATGTAAAATTATGCAAAGATTCATAACTGAGCTTATTGAAAATGACACAGAGGAATTTACTTCTGTTAAATGTAGAACAGTATGAAATTGTTAAAGGGAAATTTTGTCTTTTGAATTGTTAGGATATGCAAAGGTTTATTAGTATAAAGAGATTCTGGCTTCTACTTTCCAGTTTTTTTTGCAGAAAATGCACACTGAGCCCTTACAGCTAAATAGGTAACTGCTTTGGCTAGCCAATCATGTTAAACTTGAAAACATTTTTTTGCCGGATATTCTTTACATACTATAAAAAGACATTCAGATCAAAGGGAACTTTCAAATTCAAATCTCATATGGGCCTTGGCAAGCCCAATCTTTTGCACAGTGAATAATGAAGTATACCATATCAGAAGACCACAAAGAGAGCTGCTGAACATAGCAGAGGCATATATATACACACAGATATCCATCTGAAATACTTCAACATAGACGATGCAAAACTCAGACAAGATAGGTGGGATAGAGTAAGGTAACATGATGTACTGAGCTGGTGGGATACAGTAAGGTAACATGATGTACTGAGCTGGTGGGATACAGTAAGGTAACATGATGTACTGAGCTGGTGGGATACAGCAAGGTAACATGATGTACTGAGCTGGTGGGATACAGTAAGGTAACCTGATGTACTGGGCTGGTGGGATACAGTAAGGTAACCTGATGTACTGGGCTGGTGGGATACAGTAAGGTAACCTGATGTACTGGGCTGGTGGGATACAGTAAGGTAACGTGATGTACTGAGCTGGTGGGATACAGTAAGGTAACGTGATATACTGAGCTGGTGGGATACAGTAAGGTAACGTGATGTACTGAGCTGGTGGGATACAGTACGGTAACATGATGTACTGAGCTGGTGATATACAGCAAGGTAACATGATGTACTGAGGTGGTGGGATACAGTAAGGTAACATGATATACTGAGCTGGTGGGATACAGTAAGGTAACATGATGTACTGGGATGGTGGGATACAGTAAGGTAACCTGATGTACTGGGCTGGTGGGATACAGTAAGGTAACGTGATGTACTGAGCTGGTGGGATACAGTAAGGTAACGTGATGTACTGAGCTGGTGGGATACAGTAAGGTAATGTGATGTACTGAGCTGGTGGGATACAGTAAGGTAACATGATGTACTGGGCAGGTGGGATAAAGTAAGGTAACATGATGCACTGAGTTGGTGGGATGCAGTAAGGTAACATGATGTACTGAGGTGGTGGGATACAGTAAGGTAACGTGATGTACTGAGCTGGTGGGATACAGTAAGGTAACGTGATGTACTGAGCTGGTGGGATACAGTAAGGTAACATGATGTACTGAGCTGGTGGGATACAGTAAGGTAACGTACTGAGCTCTTTGGATACAGTAAGGTAACATGATGTACTGAGCTGGTGGGATACAGTAAGGTAACATGATGAACTGAGTTGGTGAGATACAGTAAGGTAACGATGTACTGAGCTGGTGGGATACAGTAAGGTAACATGATGTACTGAGCTGGTGAGATACAGTAAGGTAACATGATGTACTGAGCTGGTGGGATGCAGTAAGGTAACATGATGTACTGAGCTGGTGGGATACAGTAAGGTAACATGATGTATTGACCTGGTGGGTTACAGTAAGGTAACATGAGGTACTGAGCTATAGCAGTCCTGACACCATCACATTTGTATTTTATTAGTGTACCTGTACTATAATGTAAATATACTGAAAGCAAAATACTGTCCTGGATTGGATCACAGAGGAAGGTGAGACTATGACTCCCTTCAGTGATAAGTATGGAAACAGAGAAATATAAAAGTGACCCACTGCAGAAATTGTACTGAAAGCTTCAGGGAAACACATATCAGGGGAAGGTTACACATGAGCATACTGGAAGCAGAAATCAAATGTCAAGCCTCAAGTGAGGGGTACCTGGAACTTTCTTCAGTGGAATGAGTGCAAGCACAGCAGAAAAGCAAAATAAAAATTATAGTCATGAGGGGATTGAAACACCCCACTCTGTGCATTGACAGTCTACAAAGGAGATAATTAACAAGTTTAGCCATGATAGCAGCCAGAATAAAGGCCTCCACTTTACACAATTTTTTATTTCACAGCTGCCAAGCAACAGCACTCGGTTCTTTTCACAACTGATGGAAATAACTGTAGTGAATGACATCAGTTGGACATCATTTTTGTTATACACTCATCCATTATACATGGACATTGAGGGTGCTCTCTGTGACCCATTGTGCCCTGTGCAATGACAAAACCATATAAGCCCTTTTGAGCATGCGTACTGTGTATCTATTTTTCCCCTGATTAAAAGCCAGAAGTGGGAGCATAGGACAGAGATAAAAAGAGGGGAGCAAGGAGAGTGTAGAACAGAAGGTAAACAAATAAGGGACAAGCAGGATGAAAGTGAGGTGGGAGGAGGAATACATTTTTTTTGTGGGCCAAATGCCCATTTCTTAAGAGAAGGGAAAGTTGGGAAGGGAAGTGCGGAACATAAGAGGAAGGTAAGAGGTGTAGATTAGATAGCAGGGGAAGACAGACAAGAAAGAGGAGGAACACAATGTTAAAGGATGGATCAGACTAAATGAGAGATGACAATGGTAAGAAGAGAAATGTAAAACTAAAATGGAGAGGAACACCAGGTTGAGGGGATAGAACTAGGTGTTTTTAGATGCAGTCTCTACCAGCTGAGATACAGTGGGAGACTACTCTTCACTCGGGGTACGGTTACCACTGGGTCCTGGCTCAGAAGGTGGAGGCAGTGATGGGCAGGAGTGTAACTCAATGGGTCACCTTAGCATCCAGGCATCCAATCTCCTGTCAGTGATATCCCCCACAATGTCTGCCAGCAGTCCATGGGTGACAAAAGTGTCACCTGCACTCATACTGCTACAGGTGTACACCACTGTACCACCCTCCAGTGTAGGACTACCTATTGCAGGTGGTGCAGAGAAGGCAGGAGGTGTGGAGGCAGCTGTGGCAGATGGGGATCAAGATGTGTTGGGTACTTTAGCTGGGAATGGTGGTGCTGCTGCTGTCACTTATGGGGGCTAACAGGCCTTGCTGGTGGGAGGGATGCAGATTGCTGTTCTTCTGCATATAACAGTAAAAAAATGGACAGAAACAAAAAAATGCATGTAAGAGAAAGGACAAAAACAAAGAGTCTGGAGAGAGAAAAATACAAACACAATTAAAATTGCATTCTCTGTCTATTGCTGATAATGATACAGTTAAACTGAATACATTTTGTAAATCATTAATTAATCAGAGGTGTAAAAAGCCTTTGCATAGAAATGCAATTTAATGTCTGAAGAATAGTGCACATATACAAAGGAAACATGCTGCTCAGATAATATATATTTGAATCACAGTTTACAGGCAAAGGACAGCCAATCCTACTGTAAGTTGTAATATGCTGAGTAAATCAATAATGGCGATATTACATATATGGACTGTGTACTGCTGCAGCAACACTGTTGGACAGAAGAATACATATGAAATATTTTTCATGATCACAGTAGTGTAAGGGGGTCTTGGGACTTCAACCGACTAGCACCCTTATCAGTGTTAGAACAAAGACGCTTAACATGAAGATCAACCTATCCAATTATACAAGAGAAGGTATGATTAAACACTTGTAACATTACATAGTCATATTACTACCTTTTGTCTAAGCCATTAATGTCAGATAATGTTGTCCACTGTTACTATTAAAAGACAGACATTTTAATGACATCATGTATACTCACCCTTGAACTATCTTAGGTGCTGCAGTCTGCTCCTGTGCATCTGTTTATTCCTTTTTATCTCTGCAGAGGCTACAGGCATAATAACTGCTTAATGTCATATTTGTGAATGTTATACACTGGCAGGTTATAGGTGTAACTAATATTACACCTGTACTTACGGTTGATAGGTGGTGCCTGCTCTTTGACTTCATCCTCCAGTCAAGCAAGGAGGTCAGGATTGTATCTCTTCATGTCTCTGTAATGGTGATAGCACTGTTTTCCTGTTTGTGGGATGCCAGTTGCACAGGTGATATCTCTGGCTAAGATATTCCAGACTTTGGCCTTATACTAATGCCCTGTATAGCCCTACTACATAATGCTTTTACATTAATCCTTCTGGATGAGGTTAAGAAATATCTTAGATTTCTCGTCACACCACCTCTCTTCTCTAAAAGGACAACTGTCCTTCTTTCACATTCATAATGTCTCACTTTAAAAGGTCTCAGAAAAAATGGCAGTGAATTAGCAATCAAAGCAGTTCTCACATGTCCCTGTTTCTGCATAACTTCTGCATAACAATGGGCTCCAACAGGTACCTTATTTGTGTGATGGATGGTAAACTGTGAAAACATAGGTACTGTATTTTTATGTTTCCAACGACACTATCAGGTGTAAAACATGACAGCCCTCCATCCCTGTGCATGCTGTTAGGAATGCATGCTCTACAGTGACTCCATCTGAAAATGGTTAAATATAAGCTGAAACTTCCCACACTCCTAAAATAAAAGACTAAGCATTTGTGTGTGTAGTGCTGACCACAGGAGCTCAGGGGCATACATGGCTTCAAGTAGAAATCTCCACAATGTTCATGAGGTTTGCTTATCATGCAGATTGAGTGGTTCAGAAACAATAATGATATGATCCCTAATTAAATAATTTTCACATTCAGACAGGTGAATTTACATTACAACAAGCAGAGACCCTTATTGCTCTAAGGAAGAAACTTAAGAACACAGACTGCTATACAAGTTGGTGGTTCACCCAGTGCACTTCCTGCTAGGGTCCGCTCCCTTCCTCACCTGATAACTGTGCCCAGCCCTTTGTACATTGTTAGTTGGTTTGCCTTTGGGAATGGGCAGCCTGGTGATAGTTTTCTGCACACGGACAGCATTTTCCGTCTTAGTAATGTGTGATAACCCTGATCCTAACCCTGCCCGTAACCCAAATGAACACTTACATTGAAAAACCCTTTTCATAACACTACCACAATTCAGTCAAATTTGAACCAAATGTGTGATAAAGTTATGACTAGCAAATCAGAAAAGGAAATGGTTGCCTTTTTTGATATACTGTGTTGGATTTGTGTGTTGTCAATATAATGAATGGTCAACATGTGTTGATCAATGTTTTTTGTGGCATTCATGACATATTTCCACCATTCTTTATATTATCAAACACTGGTATATGGCTGAGTTAATGTCTGAAGAGAGCTGGGAGCTGGCAAAATGTTTATTTTTTTTTACCTTCCAAACCCAAATTTCAGGGTTTGATTTTCACCCCTGGAAAGCTTTGCTAGTCTTATAAAAGCTCCTTTGGGTCTTTAGCCTAGTAATTACCTATGAGCTGTGCAGCATTTAGTAGTTTCTGAACTACTATGGCATCTTGTTTTACTACATTATCATATTTGGTACTTCATTAAATAGCCATTAGCATATAACACAGCTGACCACATTATTAGGCCTAGACACATCATACATCTGGGTTTGCTGAATCTTGCAAGCCCTGTATGTACATGGTCGCTCATTGGGCAAATTTGCTTTTTCATGATGTGGCAAAATTTTATGAATCCGGAGATATGTTCTAGACATGACATTTATGAGGAAATCATGTCTGGCAATAGCTCACAGCACAAGTCAGTCAATTAATCAATCAGACTTTATGTACTTATAACTGAACACTTTACAGCAAGTAACATATAGTTAAAATTAACCAGTCAGCAATCAGGTTATGGATTTAAAGCCAGTATTAAGCAGCGGTAGCACTGTTGCCTCACAGCAAGAGGTTCTCCTGTTCGATTCTTGGCTTGGGTTGGGAGTGCCTTCTGTATGGAGTCTGCATGTCCTCCCCGCGGTTGAGTGAGCGTTTGAAAGACATGTGTTAAATGGGTGTGCCTTCGTTGAAGGATGGGCATTGGGCTGGCAACTCGACACCATAAAAACCAACTGCCAATCACTAGCAGACCAGAGTTCCACTGTGGCGACACCTGACCAGGAAAAACAAAAAGACAAACATTAACATTTAAAATCTAACAGAACATTTTTGAGAAATAGGTGAGTCTTAAGGAACCGGGGTGGCCATGGTGGTGCAGCAGTTAGTGTTGCCGCCTCACAGCAAGAGGTTCTCTGGTTCGATTCTTGGCTGGGGTGCCTTCTGTGTGGAGTCTGCATGTCCTCTCTGTGGTTGCGTGGATTTCCTCCAGGTGCTCCGGTTTCCTCCCACATCCCAAAGACATGCTGTAGGTGGATTGGACACTCTAAATTGGCCTTATGTGCGAGTGTGTGCATGTGTGTGCCTTCTGTGGAAGGTTGGGCTCTGGGCTGGCAACTCAACACTGTAAAGCTCCACTACCAATCATGAGCGGACAGGTGATCTGCTGTGGCGACCCCTAACCGGGAAAAAGCCAAAAGAAGAAGGTGAGTCTTAAGGAACCACAGAGCATCAATCATCTAAAACATCAATTATCCCAACTCAGCTATCTTAAGAGTTGCATCTGTATGTGCATCTTCCCAAGAGTTACATCTGTATGTGCATCCTTCCTACCACATGGAATTTAATGTTCTTTGCTGCTTCACCTGTTCTTCCTACCTTGAAAACTTTAACATTCTGTTCATTGCTGCTTCCACTTCATCTACAAGATGTGTGTGTGTTTGGGTGTGTGGGTGTGTAAAATGCCCCAATTAGGGACTGTTCCTCTTAAAATGTGTTCTTTTCTGGCAAATCAGTGAGGACTGAATTCACTAAACAATGGCAGCCGTTTAAGTTTCAGTCTTCCTATCTTTGAGGAAATGCATGATAACACAAAACCATTTATTCTAGCAACTTTCTAAGATTATACAAGAACTATTTAAAATGTGTCCCTGGTTTTGGGCCTTTGTCCCTCACCCCATACATGTTGGCTTTTTCCAGATTTATTGTGCTACAAAGTTAAGAGATATGGTTGAGTGTCAAATGCATTTTACAAGAAGCAGAGAGCTTCAGGGAAAAATAGGTTTAGTGCATCTTATGTCAAGTCGGTTACAATGTGCAACTGTTGTTTAGCAAATTATATCACTATTGTGCTTAAGTATTTAAAAGTATTGTTAGTAGCAACACAGGTAATATACTTACTTTTGATGCAGAAGGCTGCGGGTTCTACTTCCACAATATGTAGATGGATTGTTGGAACTGTGCTTTACTTTAAAGGGGGTGGATGCTGCAGTATTGGGTATGTCTTAGTAACTCCTGTTTGGTATCTCTTATCCTGTAGTTTGTAAATATTTAACCACAATACAATAATATAGCTATTGTACCATTTTGGTGCATTAGGGCTGGCAACTCAGCATGTAAAAATCGACTGGACTGGAGTTCCACTGTGGCGACCCTTAACCGGGAAAAGCCAAAAAGACACAACAACTGTACCATTTTGTACTTACAGTAAATTTGTTTTATTTTTCTTGTTTAACATTCATCAGAAACATTTTCAGAAGTTTTTTTATCTAGTTCAATTATATGTGTGATTATCCGAACAGTTTGAATATCCAAACGACCCTGGGTCCCAATTAGTTCTGATAACTGATTCTCTACTGTACATGTAGGTAAGACCCAAAGATTTAAACTTTTTTTCAGATTTATGGAGCTTTTCAGATGAAGACAATTTGTCATATCTAGACAGAAACTGACTACATGAAAGACAAATACAAATGGAAAAGCTAATACTCTTTAAAGTAAATAAAGAAATAAATAAATCCATTCCTGAGTTTGTTTATTTATTTACATGCAATTACCATGGTGGCGTGCCCATCAAGCATGACTAGCTGCAGTCCCTGCCTGGACTGTAATGAACATTACAACAGAGTATAACCACTACAACACAAACAGGAAACACAAATAGAAGACAACCAGTGGTACAGCAATGAGTTCTAGTACATTATACATAAATTTATTATGACAGAAATGTGTGTTATCAAAAAGATGTGATATAATCAGAGCTGAAGCAAACTGGATAATTTACCAATAAAAGATAGTAACAAGTGGTGCAATATCAGGAAACTATAGGAGAATCCAGTATTAGTGGAGAAAAGATAGTCACAAGTGGTGCAATATCAGGAAACTATAGGAGAATCCAGTATTAGTGGAGAAAAGTAAGTATGGAGAGGATTATTCGGGGATGAAGAATTAAAAACATATTTATGAAGTGTTTGTTGTATAGTGTATCACTTTAAAGGTTAATGAGTAGATGCAGTAGGAGATTTGATTAGTTTTGTGACATGACCTGTCCTGTTAAGTTACATTTAAATTTATCTTGCAGAAATTATTTGAGTTGGCATTGGAAATTTGAGTATTCTGACATTATATGCACAGAAAGGGCTTGCCATAGATAGAGAGCTTAGATTGAAAAGCTGTGGTCAGTGCAGTGAGGTTTAGAGGTGGGTGTTTGGAGTGTAGATCATGCTTTAGCAGGGCTTCAGAGTTTGAAATATGGGGGAATCTGTTATCCATATCATGGTGAGTGGTGATAGGGTCTTGGTTAACCAATATGAAGAGTAGGGTGCCTAAGAGAAGTTTGATCTGCCCTCTGCAGGTAGCTATTTGACTTTTCATAGGTAACACGGTGATCCTCCATATGTGGAGAGGTGGTGATGAAGCAACAGATCTTGGTAAAGATCAATGGAAGTACTGTATTTTTGTCTGATGCTGTGGCAAAAAGTGGGAAACAATATTCCACCTGTGAAAGTAAGACTTCTTTACCAATAGCAGCTATGGCAGGGGGAGAGAGAGAGCCTGGTTATTTTCTTGTGCCCAAAATAGCAACTAGTTGATCTTGGGTCTTAGTTTTTCAATGCATTCCTGAAAGTTGATTGGTCAAGCTAAATCCTTAAATATCACCGAAAAGAAGTCATGAAAACAGTTAAACTAGCGGTTTCAAAGTCCAAAAATCATACAGAAACAAAAACCACAAAGTAAACATGCCAAGCACTTACAGTACCAAAATTCAATTTAGTCGACAAATCGCAAGTTCTAAAACTAAGTTCTAAAACTTTCACCACAAAGTGGCTTCCTCAGCCACATCTAAAATTAGCACTAACAAGCACTTCCTAACATAATCACATGATCTATTGTAGTCACATGATGGATTTCAAAATCAACACAAATATGTCAAATTAGTTTAAAATTGTTTAAAACACAGTTTATAGAATAAATAACCATAAAATATAAATGTAAAAATGCTAATAAGAAAATATATCTAAACTATCAACATTTTTGTGTATAAGCACATCATACTTCCTCTATATGCTTGTCATTAAGAAGCGGTTTTAAAGAGACGTGCCCACTCAGGCCTGAATGCAGATGTGCTCGCAAACATAGTAACCAGTAAAACTCATCTAACTCAGTATTATGTACAATATTACAGCCATGCAAGGTTTCATGAACTACTGGTAATTACACAATACCAAGAATCCATGCAGGGAGGACACAAGCAGAGACAAGCAAAGACATTACCTTTGTTGCCAGTCACATCAATTACATAATCAGCTGTAAAGGAAAATGTATGTTTTCTGCAAGAAACTGACAAGTAGAAGCCATCAGCTTCAGTGCAACCATCAAAAAACAGATCTTAGAAGATACCCAGTCCGTATGTACCAATATATCATAGAAAATGCAGACATTTGATGCAAATTACAAATAAGCATTCTGTGGAACAGACTCATGATGCTCCAGAGTTCCACCCAGAAGCTGTCACAACCCACCAGAATACTCCAAGATCTCTAATGTTTTGTCAAACAAGCAGAATACTCTCAAATGGGTGCATGACAAGACAAGCACAGATGAATAAATGGCTGTCAGCTGGTTACATAATAAAACAAATGCTGATTGTTAGATAGTTATATGATAAGACCTACCACCCTCGCTGCTGACCTCCTCCATGCAGAGTACCTACAAATAGTGGCAGATGCCATTGCATATCCCATATCTATCCTAATCAACAGAACCTTATCCAAAAGCTCTATTCCCCTCCCTCTGGAAAATATCCCATGTCATCCCACTCCACAAAGGTGGAAGTTCTACAGACATATCGAACTATAGACCCATTGACATTCTTTCCCCACTAGCCAAAATAATGGAGAAATGTGTACACAAGCAACTAATGCAGTACCTTATACAAAATAACTTACTATCCAACTCCAGCATGGCTTCAGGCCCTCCTTTCCTTTACTAATGCCATGAACCAAAATAGGAATAATAATAGGCTATCCTCTGCCCTCTTTCTTGACCTATCAAAAGCCTTCGACATGGTCAGCCATGAACTTCTCATTATCTCACTCAAGTCTATTTTCTGCAATAAGCACAAAATCCAGTGGTTCCAGTCCTACCTAACTGGTAGACAACAGGCGGTATTATGGCAGGGCAAACTCTCCAGCCAGCTACCTCTCACACTTGGTGTCCCTCAAGGCTCCATACTAGGTCCACTACTCTTCTCTATTTTTATCAACAACCTTTATACTGCTATTCCTAAAGCTACCTGCATTCAATATGAAGATGATTCCACTCTGATCTGCTCAGCTACCTCCCCATCCGAACTGCAAATCCTAACCCAAAATACATTCAACACTATTGAGAACTAGCTCACCAATCAATGCCTACTGCTGAACCCCAGTAAAACTAAACTTCTACTCTTCACCCCCACTAGTAAATCTGACACACTATCATTCTCTGTCACGTCAAACAATGGTGCCACTATCTCCCCAGATCAACACACTAAGCTCGTAGGGGTTATCATAGACAATAATCTTAAATTTGACCTACAGGTCAACAAAACCATACAGACCATCAATAAGAAGCTTGGATCACTGTATAGAAACAAAACATTTTTAACCCCACTGGCTAGAACTGCAATTGCCCAGTCACACCTACTCTCTGCTCTTTTATATGCCTTGCCAGTACTCTCAAACCTCAACAAATCTGAACTAGGTAAGCTCTCCCATACAACCATATTGCCAGATTCGCCACTGGCTCCACTTATAGAACCCACCACTGCCATAACCTGAAACAACTAGAGTGGCTAGAACTGCCCAGCTTAGTTCAATTCAATCAACTCTTAATAGCGCACAAACTTTTGTACCACCCTGAGGATACCCCCTCACCTATAAATATCATTAAGCCATATAGCAACTTGAGATCGGGTCTATATTAGGACACCGAACATTTGAAATGTCGAGTGTTCTAATATCGACCCATTTTCAGCAAACACTGAAAATATCCAAGCAACAGAAAACCAAATTTTTTCCTAGGGAAAGAATTTGGTTGTCCTTTTCTGTTGCTTCGGTATTTTCAGGGCTCTGGTGGAAAGTTACAGGTCGGGTTCAGGTAAATGTGCAATTGTGTGGACGTGTGGGTTAGGGTGGGTTAGGTGAGTTAGGGTTAGGGCGTGGGTCAGGTAAGTGTGCGATTGTGTGGACATGAGAGTTAGGGTGGAGTAGGTGAGTTAGGGTTAGGGCGCGGGTGAGGTGCCTGTGCGATAGTGATGGACCTTAGGGTTAGGGTTTGGGTTAAGGTAAGTGGATAGTTAGTGGTGTATGTATAGTTTAGTGTAGGGCTAGGTGTAAGAGTTTAGGTGTATGTGTGTAGATTGCTGTTTGTTTGGTGTGTGTGTTGTGTGTATGTGTTTTGGAACAGCGAATCTCACTGTTCTGAATGTTCGATGTTTGGTATTTTCGATTGCTAGGGTACGATATTAGAACACTAGACATTTTGAATGTTCGGTGTTCTAATATAGACCCCCTGAGATCCCTACGATCAGTCAACAAACTACTGGTCCAAACCCACAAAGCTAATAATGCTGCTGGTGAGTCCCTGTTTGCCAACTTTATTGGTAAAACCTAGAATTCGTTGCCAAACTATATAACCCTGCAATCCTCCATAGGTCTCTTCAAAAATAACCTCAAACAGTATTTCAAAATGAACTGGCTTTGCCCGTGTACCAACCCTGATTAAGTAAAATACTGAAAGGATAATCTCTAAATACCGTAACATGTAACTACTTCATCAAGCTCGTATACTATCTAATGTCTCTTGCCTTTAATTGTGTCTGACCATGTGAATTGTGTGTCCCTATTAGTACATAATCACTTTATACTTTGTTGTATACTTTGTTTTATACTTTCAAATGTTATCTATGTAATTTTGTCTATTTGGAGCTTTTCTCCCCGGGCCTCCGCTGAAAATGGACATATATCCAGTCGGACTATCCCGGTAAACAAATGTAAAATAAATAAATAAGACAAACATAATAAATAAAGTGAGGACTTACCACTGCTAGTTATGGAACAGGGTGATTGTGTTAAAAACTCTTGCCTTGTGAATCTTGTAGAATTCTTTAATGAGGTAACAGCAGCACTTGATGAAGGGAAGAAGATATATGCTGCTTATCTAGGCTTTACAAAGACATTCAGCATTATTCTGCACAAATGTAAAGCAATCCACACACAAAAACAATGGTTAAGTAACAGGATGCAACAAACAAGGCTGGGGGTTATCTCCCTGTCCTAACTGGGACTACTAGTATTGTCCTGCAAGGAGTCTATATTGCTGCCACATCCATCCATCCATCCATACATACATACATACATACATACATACATACATACATCCGTCCATCCATAACTCCCTTTTTCCTATTTTTGCAAATGGGGTCAGGGTACAGCAGCCATATATTTTCAGATTATTATGTTCATATTCTAAGATATCAGCATGCAGAATGGACTCTAGATAACAAAATATGGTAGGAAAAACAAATCGAGTAACATTTTATTTTAAAAATTTGGAAGCTCTTCAAGACAGTTTAAAAAATTACACACTTTGTGCAGTAGTAATGACCATATCTTTAGTGTATATGTAATGTCATAAGACTTTATAAAGATAATGTCCAAGTACATTTTCACATCATTAAAGAATCATCACTAAAGATCTATGGGTGATGATGGACAATTTCCACTTCGCCCGCTGTGTATCAACCAAAGTCAAAAAACATATTTTTCAGACTATTTAATTATATAAGCAATGTCTAGTGACTCAAGGGAAATTTCTTTGTCACATGATACCTAAGTGCCCCATTACTAAATACAGTGCTGTATTCTGTACCCCTCAAGCTAGCCACATTGAAACAACTTGAAAAGATACTATTCCTTAAAGAACAATCATAGAGTTGGAAAACATTAATTATCTAGAAAGCTGTTAAGCACTGTATTTAGATTCTGTTCCTTTTAGGTAATTTATAAGTAACATCTACTAGGTATATAATGAGAAGTATGATCAATTTCTGATTAAAAGTCTGTGGCTGTACTGCACTGCTGGAGGAACTAATATCAATCGAGAGAAAGTAACCAAAATAAAACACCACGAACTATTAAAACGAAAGGAAAAGCAATACAGCTCACGGGTGTCCCAGTACTGTTTATTTAGCGCTTTCTTCTGCTTTACAGCTTGACAATCAAAAGTTCGTCTCCACAGTGTATATGAATCTAACTTACTCCAATACATTACTTCATTTTTCTAGTTCCCATCCAATACATCAAAAAAGATCATTGGTTAAAGGTCAAGGAGTTAGGTTGGCGAGGATGGTGAGTGACGATGAAAATTTTATTAATGAAATTAAAATTCTGGAAAATATGTTATTAGCGAGAGGGTATCCTTCTCATATTCTTAAGCCTATATTACAGGAAGTGATAACAAAAAGGAAGGAAGGTCATTTTAAACCTTTGTTGGGAGGACTGGAATTATTGATGTAACAGCCCCAAAGGATGTAGAGGCATTTCAACACCCCATGATACTTACTTTTCCCCCCATTTTGGCATGATCAAGGAAATATTACAACAGAATTGGGTATTGTTTGATACTGAACATCAATATAAAGAAAAATTAGGAGACCACCCAAAAGTGGTTTATAAAAAGGATAGATCTTTTAAAAAATTGCTAGAAATGAACTTTGTGACTGATAGGAAAGGAAAAATGAGTAAATGTGGGCATTGTAATCAATGCCCACATATTTTAGAGAATGAGGTCCTACACATAAAGGGTTTTGGAAGAGTGACTCAAAAACAAAGGCTTAACTGTTTGAGCAAACATCTAATCTACATTGCGATTTGTCAGAATTTTTATTGTTTTTATATAAGGAAACAATTAATAGTTTTAATAAGCGGATTTGCCAACATCTATATGACATCCAAAAGGGCAACTTAAAGAATGCATTAAGTAAACATGTCAAGGATTTCCCCGGACATATATTTAAATTCAGCACCCTGGAACAGGTACAAAATAGAGACGGGGGTCCATTGAATACTTATTTAGAATATAGAGAATTATTGCGGCAGCTTAATGCCACTAACCCCCCTGGGGCTTAACGAAACTGTCTCGATTTCCAGCTATTTAAAGTTGATGGCAGAATTTCACATATGATCCGTTCATTTTTCCCATCACAAAATTGTGTGTGTGTGTGTGTGTGTGTGTGTGTGTGTGTGTGTGTGTGTGTGTGTGTGTGTGTGTGTATATATATAATTTTCAACAGTTTGGCTCTAAGTCTTAGAAGTAGGCCTTATAAATTTTAACTAGCCCAGTCAATTAATTAAGTAGAATTTCAAGCAAGCTATAGAGGCGAATAGATCTACATAGTTTAAGGTTTGACCCTGTTTATAAATTTAAAAATGACTGAAATGATTCATTTTATATAATGTCTCCCTTTCCTTGTTTAAGATATATTTCAAATGTAAATATTTCTTCAAAGTATTTAATATACATTTCTTGTCCAATGCATTATATCAATTTTTAGGCAATTTATTATATTTTTTATATGTTTATACGCTTTTAAGAGAATTAATTGAGTGTCAATTAATGTCATGTGATAGGGTATGTATTTAAATGTAAGTTATGTCATGGTGGTTTGTATTCTGAGGAAGTCAAGCTGTAAAGCAGACGAAAGCGCTAAATAAACAGTACTGGGATACCCGTGAGCTGTATTGCTTTTCCTTTCGTTTTAATCAATCGAGAGAACATAATACTAAAAATAAGTACCAATAATAGAAAAAAACTAATGACAGATGCACTACACAACATCTTCCAAAGCAATCTGGTTAAGTGTAACTGCATGCCAGACTTGTGGTATGCTTATAGTGTGCTAAAAACGCGTTATCCTATAGTACTAAATAAATGTAAAGATTGTTCCTGGGGTTCATGAGCAATCATGTAGGCTTTGCAAGAAGCCTACACAATGTTTACATGTTGGAACAATGAGCAGCTAATCACATATGCATGTTGGTGATCTGTATGTTGTTAATCATGCTAACACAAATACAAGCATGTTTCCATGGCGCAAGCACACACGGAAAACAAACAAGTTTATCTATGGGCAAACCTGTTAAGCATTCTTGCACAGACAGCACAAAGGTTTACATAAGGGAAATAATGCATACTGTACATAAGCAGAGGAAAGTGTACTGAAAGTACTGGTCACATAAATGAAACATATGAATACAAAAATAGGTAAGAGGGGATGTAAAATGGCAAGGGCCACAACAATACATGGATTATCAGACAGGAAAAGTGTAGTGAGGACAATGTGCACAGAAATCAAAGAGATGTATAGAGAAATATATAAGGGGGAGAGCAAATGTTCCAGTTCCAGTATAATAATTGATGTGAATGTGATTATGTTCCAGAAACAACTTTGTAATAATAAAATTGCACAGAACATATGTCAGAATAAATAATGGTGGTCACTACTCCTAAGCAAATGTAGGTAAATAAAAGCAGTCATGATATCATAGGATGTGATGATTACAGAAAATCACATTGTAACAGAGAGGAATTATATGATACATGAGTGTCATTATCATGCTGTGTCGAGATGACTGCTCGCAAGGACAGTACATACATAAAAGGATATCTGCACAGGGTGCATTATATGTCCATATAACATGTTGGAAAATAGAAATGGCTAAGGAGCCACAATCCGTTTTTGCCAGAACTGAACCCATGCTATCAATGTCAACACTGACCTGTGTATTAACACATTAAAACCATAGAAAGAGGCCTAACACATGCATGAGGAGGCTTACCCTTGAATGGAATTATGCACCTCAATATTATAATATTTATGCATCCCATATGTAGTTGTGTGTTGTGTTACAAATGTGGAAGCAGAGTAACATGCAGAATACCCTTGCATAAGGCACCTCTGCCTGACATGGATACTGTGTCAACAGATAACAGATGCAAACCCAACAACATGATGCAATGTATTCCCCAGAGCTGTGTATTGTCAGTATCTGCCATAGGAGGCAGCAATGGCTATTGTGACAAACAAATGAAGCGAATGTGCGAATTAAAAAAGGATACCAGAGAATGAAAGTCATATCAGTATGTCAGACTGAATGCAATTAAATGAGTATTCTCATGTGCACAGAAATGTGATCAGTCCTATATCAATGTTCCATGGTCAAGGATAGCTTCTCTGTGTGTCTGTATACATGCCACTGAAGAACTGGAGCACACACATGTACACCACAGTATTCAATACATGTGCCAAGATAGCACAGTCACCATTACATTGGCAGAACAAATGTGTAATTTCAGGAAATCCAAAGTTGTATTCACATATGTTTGTGTAACATACAAGGGATAACAGTGATGTGATGCAATGGTTGTGTGATATCAATCAGTACATTCTCACAAAATGAATCCCTGTGCTAGAACTGAACATAAAGCTGTACAATTCCTCCAAATAAAAATATGGCTATTGATCATACTCACCATAGTGGGAATGTTATCAAAGCTATTGAACTCAACCTATGTGCAGTCATTCAATCAGCTGTACTTTATCTGTCCATAAATTTTATCTGCTAAAGGTTGATGGGGAAAGCCTCTGCCACCCTATACATTTAAAGTATGATTTGGGTGGGGATATCTTTCCTGCAGAGCAGTTAAGGATATAAATGCTTACAGTCAGTTAACACTGGTTTGGAGACTTGCCTAACCATTGAATGTATCATAGTATACGTGCATCCGCATCACCTATTGTCATATGTGTGGTTATGTGAAAGCATTACATTATGTGTATGAATCAAAGAATATGTGTCCCTGTAATTACTTAGAATCTTGATGCATGTCAGACAACATTTCCTGATGTAAGGTGTACCAAAACACACTTGTAGCCCCCTGCAGTTGTCACTGTGATGGCAGTCCAACAATTATGTCCAATGTGGTTTATAATCTCATATTGGAACACATGCCTTACTTAGGCAATAACATACATTATATCATCTTATGTCCTCAGTTTTGAGGAGGTGTTTCACTATAACTGTGATGTAATGGCAATCTATTCAAATTGCAGTATGACTCTTCAATACAGCCTTTCCAAAGGAAATATAGAATCAACTCTTGTAACAAAAATCAGCATCTATACTTGAGTATAGCACATGTGAGTGACAACACTGTTACCAACATGGAAAATGACTGTAAGCAGCAATGTCAGGATTTTAACTATATAGTTAATATCACAGGATAATAAAGGTCTGCTGAAACACAACAGCAGCTATGGATTCATTTGATGACTGTGAAATTGCACATTTCAATGTATGACATCACTATTGTTTATTGCCTTCACATTGCTGATGAAAAGTGGTTGCATAGCACACTGTATAGATATACCTCATATATGTATTTTCAGCCTGTTCCACACAATAAACAGAAGAAACACACAATCACTGATGACAGCCATTCCTTTATTTAAACTCCCTACCTATGTAGTTAAACAACCTACACACAAGTGTATTACTTGCACATGCCACAGGAGAAATCTGATTGCATGTGAGCCATACTACATATTTGAAAGGATGACATCAGCTGTGTCATGGAATGGAGATGTGTGTGCAGAAATTACTTCAACAGCTATGTAGAATTCTAAATGTTGTCAAAACTAAGAGGTGTAACACACTCCAGCATTCATTTACATTCACACATACAAATCAGGAGAGTCGCACTGCTGTATTCAAACTCCCTCCATCCCTATTGACTAACACAGTTTGTACAGAGATATATTATACACATGTGCCACAGGAGCGGTCTGATGTTTGTGATGTGAGAGTGCATTATTGAAATGATGATCTCATTACTGTGTTGCAGACAGTTTGCATTTGTGGACAGAGTGAAAAGGGGATGTGGGATTGATCTAACCATGCAAATGTTTCTCATGAGTGGGAGTCAAATGAACACAGCTGTAGAATTATTCCTCTAGTGATGCAATGGACCCACCATCATACTTGCAAGTTGATTGTTGCAAGATTAGAACCCCCTACCTATCTAGTTATACAGCCTAGAAGGCACAATACTTAACACAAGCACCACCACAGAAGTCTGAATTATACACTGTGGTATTGCACTTTATAGAGGATGACATCAGCTTTATATTGTTGAAAAGATTATGTTGGGAAAAGGGTCTGACATTGATGTGGACACACCCTGCAGTGTACAATTAATGCCAGGATACTATTTTAATAAGACCAGCAGTAGTTAAGGTCATATTTACACAACTCCAAACACATAAACAAGTTGACTGTCATGAGATAACAACCCCCTGCCTGTCTAGATATACAAGCTAGACAACACAGTACTTAACTCAAGTGCTATGTTAAAAATCTGACTCTACAGTCTGACAGAGCAGTTTAGATAGGATTTGCATCTCATTCTGTATCAGAGACAGCACTGTGATATTGAAGATGTTGTGCAAATCCATATTTGTTGATATGACTGGGAAAGGTCAATATTATGCTCAGTAATCTATACATACTGCTGACTTATGTCAGCTATTGTCAAAGGAAAAAACAACTTCAAAAAGATTAATACACGGCAGGTTCAGGTTAAGGCACTTTAATCTTGCAGCAAGGAGACAAAAACATGCTAATACAGAGTTTGTCTAACTAGAATCAGGAAGTGAAGACATTCTTATACATTTCTTACAAGACATTGCCTACCAAGCTGACGTAACAAATCATAAGTTCTTACAATATTATTTCATAGCAGCTGTTTGTTCATGATTTTCTGCTGACACTGAAAAAAATTCATAAGAAAAATAACGTGGCCTTGATGACCACTGGTCAGATACAACTTCTCACTATGCAATGTTACCATTCAAGGTACTATGGCTAATTCGAGCACACAGCAAGTACAGATTATAGTTCATTTCTTCAAGCAGTCTTTGTTCAACTGTATCTATCTTTTCTGCAGCTGTGCATGTTCTCATAACATGAACAGAACTGATTGTTCACGTTCAATAACATTATAGAAAACTATATTGTTCTATTAATTATTTTCCTGACCTAGCAGATAATCACCTGCTTCTCAGTATATTTCCAAAAGGCATAAACATGAATTTTGCTGTGCTAGCAAATACTAGGTCAGAGAGCATCTTGCAGTTTCAGAAAGCATATTGCAGTTTGAAAAGCATCTTGTAGTTTCATACAAAACTAAGCTGCACATAAAATAGAGTGAAATGTGTTAACCCTTTTAGCTTCTAATAAGTACTAAACACATACATTAATACATATTTTTTCTGACATTTCCCCCCTGTTAATACTTTTTATTCTATTTTCAAAAGCATAAACAGTTTGCTTCTTCTCCTAAACTCTTCTGTTCAGGATTTGCAGTTAAGAAAGTCATTCAGTTTAAATTTATGAAAGTGTTTCACTTTTCAACAATTCTTCAATTTCAGTACTTTGGTACAAAGTCTCAGGAACTGACATGTCTATAAAATCTTTGATTAATCTTTTCATGCAGGGAATACCACAACAAACACACACTCCTAATAGGAGTAATCCCACACAAATGGCAATCAGGATGTTCATTAGGATGGTACCCCACCCCCCAAACAAATTCTGGAAAAAATCCATCAGTGGGTTTGGGCGTGGTTTGGTCATGGCCGACACTTGCTGAATCACCTCAAGATGGTTGTTTATCTCATGCTGGTTGTCAGGAATATACAAACAGCACTTCTCTTTTATTGAAGTGCACGTACCACCTTTTGCCGCTAGGGTGAAGTCGAGAGCCATGCGGTTTTGAAGCACCACAGTTCGCATAGCGTTCAGTTCATCAGTTACTAATTCTAGAGCAGAAAAAGTTGCATTACTCATTACTTCGAGAAGTTTGGACAGTTTTCTCAGCTCCCAAATCGATTTTACTGCGCCATATGCAGGAGCTATGCCTGCCCATGATATAATAGTGTCACACAAGTCCATGTGTGTCAGTTTATCTTTGTCTTTCACGGAATTATGGTTTCTTCAGCCTGCTTCGATTTGTCCCACTGGATTCTCAGGTCTCTTGATTGGATTTCCAGATTTTTTGGTGACCTCTCTGACATTTTGAATTCTTCTTTGAGGCAAAACTGCAGTGTGTCGTATGGCCGGAACCAGGTAACCCAAAAAACAATTGTCGGACCAATTCTCAGGTAACCATTTGTATGCTTTTTTCCCCACACACAAAATAACAATTCTCTACTTTAGTATTAATATATACTTGCCCTGCATGAAACATTTTCTTATCAATGATAGATAGTTGTTTAAAAAGAACAGGATTATGTTGTACTTCATCAACCGTTTTGTGCATTGATTCAAAATATGAGTCATAGTTTGTATCACAAATATAACCTGCATTATTAGTCTTGGTATAACACCTGTAAGGAACAGTCACATTAAAATTGCTCCAACCCACCTGAACAGTATCATTTTTGTAAAAACACACAATTCCCTTTTGTGTAACAGGCAGGTACAATGCTATTTTGTCTTGTGATTTTACAGTCGTAGTATCAAAAATCAAATTTTCCCTGGTCTCATTGACCCCTAGTGGGACAGCAGTCATTAATAATCCCCCGTATGCTGTTGGTATAGCTGTGCAAATCCAGCAATTTGAAACATTAAAAGTTTCAGCATATACATATTTAATTGCTTGGTAAGTGTTAAAGTTCAGATGCCAGTCTATGAGTAATGCATCACGTTTTTTTAGTTCAGCTCATGTGGCTGGAAAAAGGAAAGGCCACAGCAAAAAGATTATTGTCACCAGTATAGTTAACAGGATGATCATGCAATACTTCTGAGGTTTTTCTGCATTCCTGTTTGCTCCATATCTGGTCATTTTGTTCTTGTTGTGTAACAGTAACGAATTTTTTGTCCAGTTCAAAGTTTTTAACCAGTTTGCAGTGTGTCAAGTGAATCCAGGACGCACATTCCGCTATCTTGACTGCAGTGGGTGTTGCCAACAAAACTTGAAATGGCCCTTCCCACTTCGGAGATGCCCAGTTCTTCTTCTTTACGACCTTCACCCAGACCCACGAGCCTGGGATTACAGCTGCTTCTGATGGTCTGGTCTGTTCTTTATCTGAAACAGAATTTAACTGCAAAAGTTGTTTATTACTTAGAAGTCGTCTTATATATTCTGTGAGTGACTGTTGGCCTCCTGATCTGCAGGCATGAGAGGTTTCCACTGAGGTATACGATATGCCCTCCCAAACAGTATTTCAAAAGGATTCAACCCTTTTGCATTTGGAACAGTTCTCATGCTCAACAGTGCCAGAGGCAGGCAGTGCACCCAATATTTTTGTGTTTCACTAATTAGCTTCCTAAGCTTACCCTTCAAGACCCCATTGTGCCTCTCTACTAGTCCTGCAGATTGTGGATGATATGCACAATGGTTTTTCAAAGAAATTCCAAAAAATTGACTCAATTGTTGTATAGTTTGATTTACAAAGTGTGTGCCATTGTCACTGTAGATCTTTTCTGGTATGCCAAATCTAAGAATAATTTCCTTAACAAGAGTTTTCGCAACAGTAGCTGCATCTGGATTTTTAGTTGGAAAAGCTTCCACCCATTTGGAAAATATATCTATAATGACAAGACAATACTTCTTATTTTCGCATTTGTTCAGTTCTATGAAATCCATACAAATAGTATGGAACGGCTACAGTGGTGTAGGGAAACTCCCTTGCTTAGGCTTCAACACCCCCTGTGCATGATGCTTATTACAAACATGACATGCCACACAAAAATTTTTAGTGTAGTTTATAAATCCGTATGTTGTGAACACTCAATTCACTAACTGTACCATCCCCCCTGTTGAGACATGGCACTGCCCATGGCTCAACAAAGCTGCATATCTAAACAAGTTAGACGGCAATATTGGTTTTCCTTCTTTGGAGATGTACAGCCCTTTCTCAAGAATTGCTCCTCATTTTATCCATTTCTGTTTTTCTACTTTCATAGTAAGTGTCTGCATTGTTTTCAACATTTCTAAATCTAAAATCTCAGAAGGTTGTAATTCCTTACTCAAAAGAAATATTTCTGAAGTTGAAGCTGCCTGCTTTGCAGCTGTATCAGCTCTCGCATTACCTTTTGAAATTCTATCCTGTTGCTTGGTATGAGCTACGCATTTACAAATAGCTACATTCTGAGGTAACTGAATGGATTCTAACAAATCTAAAATAAACTGCGCATGATTAACCGGTTTGCCAGTAGATGTTATCATTCCTCTATTCTTCCACTGTTGCGCAAAAACATGTACAGTAGAAAAAGCGTACTGGCTTTCAGTAAAAATGTTTACACATTTACCCTTTGCTAAGGTACATGCCGGTGTCAAGGCAATCAATTCTGCTGCTTGTGCAGATAAGTTGTGTGGTAAAGATTTTGCTTCTAAAATCTCAGTATCAGAAACTACTGCATATACTACTAGGTTCTGTCCTGTGGGACCCCTTTTGCATGAGCCATCCACGTAATATATGTCACCTTGGCATCATCCAAGGAAACATCTGTAAGATCTTTTCTAGGTATTGCCTTTTGCTCAATCTCCTGCAGGCAGCTGTGTGGTGTGCCGTCCACAGGGGTTGGGAGCAAGGTAGACAGATTCAAAGTTGTACACCGTTCAATTGTCATATGAGGTTGGCTCAACAGTACAATCATACAGGAAAGATGTCTAGCAGGAGAAAGATATGCTACTTTTTCTTGCAGTAAAATAATCGCGACTGCATGAGGCACTCTCAATGTGAGAGGGTGGAACAACACTACTGAGGCCGAAGCCTGTACTGCCATTGCAGCTGCGACTACTGCTTGTACACAGTGGGGCAGGGATCGCTCCACTGGGTCCAGCTGTGATGAATAGTAAGCTATGGGGCGTTGCTTGTCCCCATGTTGCTGTGTTAACACTGATGTCATATAACGTTGCTTACAATCTACAGTTTGGAAAAAACATTTATGATAGTTTGGTAATCCTAAAACTAATGAGGATGCTATTAATTGCTTTAATTTACAGAAAGCTGATTCTGCCTCTGGTGTCCATTGTAATAAATCTTGTGCTGCCATAGGTTTCTTGTATATCAAGTCAGTCAGTGGAGCAGATTCCAAGGCATAGTTTGGAATCCAACTCCGACAGAAATTAATTGTACCCAGGAAGGACATCATTTCCTTCTTGGTAGTTGGTTTGGGTGCTTGTAAAATTGATATTTTCCTCTCTTCATTTAATATTCTGCCTTCTTTGGATATCACATATCCCAGGTATTTAACCTGCTTTTTCCAAAGTTGCAGTTTGTTTTTGTTTACATTATGTCCTTGAGTGGCTAGAAATTGTAGTAATGCTATGGTATCTTCTCTGCATTCTTGCTGGGTGGGGGCTGCCAGCAAGAAGTCATCTACATAAAGTAAAATCTGGCTGCCTCTCGGTGGGATAAATCCCGTCACGTTACTTGCCATTTCCTGTACAAATATTGTTGGGCTTTCACAATACTCCTGTGGTAGTCTCGTATATGTGTACTTTTTCCCCTGAAATGTAAATGCAAACCAATGTTGGCTGTCAGGGTGTATCGGTATTGAAAAGAACGCATTGCTAATATCTACCACAGAAAAATACTTCTGTTGAGGCTTTAAATCATTTAATAGGGTGTGTGGATCTGGCACCATAGGTGCTCTAGGTATTACTGCGTTATTTACAGCTTGTAAATCTTGGACCATACGCCACTCTCTGTTTGCTTTCCTGACAGGAAATAAGTGTGTGTTACATGGTGAATCGGGAGATTCTATCAGTACTCCTTCCTTAAGTAAAGCTGCTATTATAGGTTTGATTCCTACTTCTGCATCTTTTCTTAAGGGATACTGTCTCTTCTGTGGTCTGAATGCTGATTTTGGCATGATAATAACTGGTCCTGCTGTATGAATAAGTCCTACATCTAATTTGCCTGTTGACCAGAGAGTTTCTGGTATGCCTCGTAAGGCATCTTCTTCCTCTTCTGATAAGAGTGCTAATCAGCTGTTTTCGCTAGACTGCAAGTGCACAGCTGGGTGTGTCTGCATTATCCAATTTAACTTCTGCTTTTGTACTCCCTGTTCTGACAGTTCTAACTGTCTGTTTTTCCCACTTTGTGACTTTTTCTCCTAGGTCTACCCATTTCACATTCTTGTCCTTAGTTAAACTAACATGTGCTAATCGATTAGATTTATAAAGTGCAAAGAATTCCTGGGGCAATGAACAGCTAACTACACTGTTCTCTTCTGTGTCCTAGTACAGATTACGTAATACTAATCTGTTTGCACGGTTTCTAAACAGTTCTTGCTCATATTCCTTATCAGGTCCTGGTGTGCTACAATAATACAGAGTACAGTGCAACAAATGCTTTTTATCAGTGTCAAGGGAGAGGGACTTACTGATGGCTACGTTCATCAGCTCTTCAGTTACTGCCCCTGGACCAGTCGTGACCAAGTCCTGGCTGTACCAATAAAATGTTTCACCCTCCGGTCGCACTACAAAAGTATCCATTTGTCGCTGTGCTTTCATACCCTGCATAGTTGGAACTACTGCTATGCCCAATATCTGCATAAGGTCTCTGCCCAAAAGGTTTACTGGGAATTTTGCAGAAACAACAATTTTGCTTTTCTGGGTCATCCCTGAAACAGGGTCAGTTATTGCTATGTTATGGGAGAGTGGCTCCCGATACAGCTGTCTATTAGCTGCTTTCACTAATATGTAATCAAATGATTCTGAATTTTCTGGTAGTTTGGAAGGATGTATCAGGGTTCGTGATGCCCCTGAGTCACACAGAAATTTAACTTCCCTCCCCTCTACCAAAAGTGTAACTTCCAGTTTTGTGTCTGTTAAATAGAGCTCTAGGCTCAATAATGCTAAGTCTAAAATTTCATTTTCTTCACTATCTGTGATTTCCTGCACTTCCTCTATTTCTTCTATCACATCCTCTACTCCCTCTATCACATTTGCATTTGCCTTTTCTTGGTTATTCCTTTCTAGCGATTCTTGACTATCATATAGTCAGTCCTCACCCTCCTTATCTTCCATGACTACCATCTTGTTTTGCTTGCAATCCCTTGCTAAATGTCCCTTTTTTCTGCACTTAAAACATTCACCCCTTTTCTTTCTTTCTTCAAACTCCTCTGATCGCTTATCAGATTGTTTGTTTCCCTGGGCATTTTTCTTGCCCTTTTTTCCTGACTGTACTACAAAAACTTCTGCTCCGTCTTCTACAGCAAATACTTGGGTTTTCTTTTTCTTTTTGTTATTAAAATGCCTTTCGGCATGTCTTACATATTCAAGTAATGACTGTAATCTACTTGAACGGTGATCTACCATGTGCTTTGTAATAAAGCTGCTGATGGGTGCAATACTGCCTTTCAAAAATGCATTCTTTAGCTGCTGCTCATATGGGGAATCTTGTGTTTGCTCTTCAGGTACCTGCATTCTACAATGGTTATTAAAACATTCTAATAATCTAGCTTAATATCTATCAACAGTTTCACCTTCTTGTTGGATGCATTGATTAATGCAAGTCCAGTCTGCCCTAGGCTTCCATTTCTCAGAGATTCAGTCTGTCAGACCTTTCACTCTATTATCCAGCTCTACGTTGCTATGTGGGAGTGGCTTGTGCTCTGCATCATGGGAATTCCAGTTGCCACTGATCATGTGCCAATCTGGACCTACGATTTGTCTGACTACTTTTTCTACTTCTTCTGCATTTAAATGATAACTCAACCTCATGCCCTGTAAGTCTTCTAAGAATTTTCTAAAATTAACTTTTGGATGGGGAATTCCCTCTGTGGCTTTCCGGATATCTTCCAGTGTCCACGGTCTATATACCAGGAGAGTTGGGTCCTGCCCTTCCTGTCCTGCCTGAGGATTTGGTACTTCTATGAGTGGATATATCTCTTCTTCACTCATAGCTCATGAATTTTTATTCATTTGATATAACTCAATATCCCCTCTTAAGTTACATGTTTGAGACCTAGTCTCGACAGGATCTCTGACAAACGGTTTTGGTTTTGCAGGGATAGCTGGGTATAGTGGAGGTGGACCAGCTTGTCCACTCGCTTCATATTCTGGTAAGGGAAGCGGAGGAGGCGGAGGGGCTGATGCTATTAGCAAGTTATTATCCTGTTTATCTAGAAACATTGCTTTTGAATTATTGCTCTTTTGTTCCCTACGGTTTGCTTCCTCAATCCACCTGTGTGCCTGAGGGATGCCTAATTGACGTTGCTTTTTCACCTGACCTTTTGCGTCAGTTTTAAGCTGTATGACAAGTTTAATAAGCGAGGATTTTTCTAATTTGCCATCAAATTCATATTTATTAACCCATTTTGTATGGTGCCTAACATTGTCGGCACGTTGTAATTGCATATATTTTGCATCTTGAGTTAATGGCGGACCTTGGGATCTTTTTGTGCACTTATTTCCCATTTTATTTTAATCTTTGAACTGTTACGTAACCCTTCTTATTTTTACGTGGTACCACGATTTTCTCTTCTTCACAGTTCATCTAGAATAACTGTCTACCTATTCTGTTTCCCTGATCTATGACAAGACAGTAATCTTTGTGTCCCTGATCTGCACAAGACAAATCTCCTGACAAAACAAATACTGTAGTCTAGTCCCTGATTTAAACAGAAAAAAAGGTAGATTCCTCCCTACCTGAGCCTCTGTGATTGATCGTCTGGTTCGAGGAAAAAACATTAACTCGTCCTGCAGTCACAGATCAGAACAGTGGCTGGCCTCTTTTGAACGACAATTTAGTCGGAGGTCTTTCAGCACAGAAGAACTGATGTGGTTTCTTCCCCGTACGGTTTCATGCCATTTGGCCCATCTGACCTGAGGCGAAGTGAGAGTTTACGGTCCGAAGGACCAATCTGTCAAAGGAAAAAACAACTTCAAAAAGATCAATACACGGCAGGTTCAGATTAAGGCACTTTAATCTTGCAGCAAGGAGACAAAAATGTGCTAATACAGAGTTTGTCTAACTAGAATCAGGAAGTGAAGCCATTCTTATACATTTCTTACAAGACATTGCCTACCAAGCTGACGTAACAAATCATAAGTTCTTACAATATTATTTCATAGCAGCTGTTTGTTCATGATTTTTTGCTGACACTGAAAAAACTTCCTAAGAAAAACAACGTGGCCTTGATGACCACCGGTCAGATACAACTTCTCACTATGCAATGTTACCATTCAAGGTACTATGGCTAATTCGAGCACAAAGCAAGTACAGATTATAGTTCATTTCTTCAAGCAGTCTTTGTTCAACTGTAGCTATCTTTTCTGCAGCTGTGCATGTTCTCATAACATGAACAGAGCTGATTGTTCATGTTCAATAACATTGTAAAAAACAGTATTGCTCTATTCATTATTTTCCTGACCTAGCAGATGATCACCTGCTTCTCAGTATATTTCCAAAAGGCATAAACATGAATTTTGCTGTGCTAGCAAATACTAGGTCAGAGAGCATCTTGCAGTTTCAGAAAGCATATTGCAGTTTGAAAAGCATCTTGTAGTTTAATACAAAACTAAGCTGTACATAAAATAGAATGAAATGTGTTAACCCTTTTAGCTTCTAATAAGCACTAAACACATACATTAATACATATTTTTCTGACAGCTATGTTGTCAACAATGTATGCTGCAGAACTGACAGTGATATGTACTTACCTGTCTTGTGTATATGAGACACACACACTGGTAAAACACAGGGTGGACAATTAATCATTCATAGATCTTCAGTTTATGATGATGTTATGCAAACAAAAATGGATGGTACTGATGTTAGCTATGTTATGTGCTCATGCATGGGTAATGTGTCCTGTCAATACCAAGCAATACTTAATATTCCAGTGCAGGAGGGATAAAACATGTTGATTTCTGTAGGTCAAGGCTATATGTGGTCAATTAACCACACAGTTCTCTGCATTTCACATTGGTGCATTACACAGTTTTCATGTAATGAAGTAATATCATCCAGTAGCAATACTTTTTTTGTTCCAAATCATTTATGAAAGCACAATGTTGAGAAGTGAATTTGCGCGAAGGTTGGCAAAGTGTTAGCACCTGTGTGATATGTTGAAATGGGACTGTGAAGTACCAGTCTTTAGTGATGTTCAGTGGTGCTCCAGACATTGTATTATTCCTTTCCATGTTAGCTCCAAAGCTTAATTCAAAAATGAAGTGTTCTGCTTGCCTTCCCCATTTGTCCAACCTTAGGCTGTAAGCAAACAGTGCTGTCTGCTGAAGGAAAAAGTGAAAAAAAATTTAATTTGGTTTTCCTTCTACAGCACAAGCAGGCTTAGCAGTGATGCACAGTCATTAGCACTCCGGACAGTACTTAGGAGAGAAAATTCAGTTCTCAACCTATCTTTTTATGTGGTACAAGGTTTAAACTTTTTCAGCTAAATGAAAAAGCAGAGTTGAAGCAGGGTTTGACTCCAACAAATAGATCATTTTTCAAATAATGTTAGAATGTGATTATTATATTGCCTTTTTATCATGTCTTTAAGAATTATTAGGAATAACTATTATACATATGTTTCCTGGCAAAACTGTATAGGTAATAGTTATGGAAATATTTTTTATGCCTACTACACATAGATGTGCTTCAAGGGAAATCACAGGTTAAGTAAGTGTACAATGAGGTGCAAGGCAAACACTCACCACAATAAGCAATAACACCTGAAGTGCCATTTAGCATGACATACTGCAGCTGCACATTGCCAGACATTGAACAACTGTCAAGCACTACAGCTAATCAAACAAAAGAGGCTTAGAGAGATACATACGCAACTCATTCACAAGAAAGACATTTATAAAAGATTCCATATGAGTTTCACCTAATGATGGATATGAACCATTGGCAACAATAAAAATTATGTCTACAGATTTGACCATTATCTCTAGATACTACCAAGGAAATCCTACATCACACATGTCAAAGTCACACATTTGAAGAGATAGTCATGCTCTATGTAGTCAATAGAAGATGTAGCTTTTATTCTTCAGCAAAGCAATGACAGACAGACAATGACATAACGTTTACATATACATCCATCAGCCTAAGGAAAAGTCAACAATTCAAAGGACTGAGAGAAGTGGTGAAGATAGACACAAATACAGAGATACAGATAAAAGGGTCATTAATGTACATCTCTGTGGTGTGTCTTCAGTATTTATCAGTCAGGCTCTGTATCAGGAAGTGATGGTGAAGAAGCCATAAGGCAGGCAAAAACAGATGCTAAAATAATTTGTCCTTATGTGCATGGATGTATTTGCAAATTTTTTTGCAACACTATTCAAACTGGTTCATGAAAGTTTGGTAATGGGTAGAATTTAAGATGTATATCATTAAAGATATCATAGCAGTAAAACTTCATAGTAATAAACAATGTAACATAGATCAGGAGTTGAACCCTTGATGCTATTGCCAAAAAACAATCTTCATTCAAGTGATTCATGTCAACACTTCACTGAGGAAGTTTCACTTTGTTACATCCAGTAATCAAAGAACTGTTTGAGTAACTATTGCAAAGTATTGTCTTTATTCTGCCTTTACTCTCTATTCTAATAGGCCAGCATGTTTAAGCACCTTTGTGCAAGGGTTACTGGACTACTGCAGGTGATGACAACAGCTGACTAGGTTTTGCTATAGGTCATGTAAGGCCATTCACCATCACTCAGCACTAGTGTGTGATGCCAAACTCCACACAAAGGCTGAGGACAAAAAGTGAAGGCTTTCATGTGTGCCATTTCTGGCCATGTGTGTGTTTGTGATTCTATATTTGACCAGATTAAATGTGAAATGTGGTGAAATGGGAGGGGCAAGCAGATGGGAGGGCACAAGACAAATAATTGAATAGTTTGCATGAAGGTAGTGGAAGAGAACCATATCTATCCATTTTTTCACAACATAAATATAGAAGTATAGTCAGAATTTGCTGATTTTGAACTGTCACTACTCCAAGGGTAGATGACAACAGAATAATGTTGTAAATCCAATTGTACCAAATCAAGTGTGTCAAGAAAACACATAGATGAAGTGAAGAGCTATGTATGGGTCATTATTTTTGTGTGACTATTTTTATTTATTTTTTCTTTCAAAGAGATTTCTTTCAAAGAGAGAGGAATGTTGGGGAAGGGACTTAGAAATGGGAGGGTCAGGCAGGAAGGTTAGATGAGGAAGCAGGTGCAGACATACCAGACAAACAAGGCAGTCAGGGATGGTGATGGACACAAAAGGTTGGGGGACACCATGATTGGAGAGGTGTACCCGTGTCAAACCTGAGAACAGTGAGAATCTAGTCCTCACCCTCAGAAGTGTCATCATTGTCTCCTGTCTCAGTTTCCTGCATCAGTGCTCAATATGGCATCATCTTGGCAGTGTGATGAAGCACCTTTTTGACATGGCCAATTGAGGTGCCAAGGACCCTTTCCATAATATCTTCCACCAGCCTTGCCAGATCTTAGCAGGTGACAAAATCACCACCTCCACTAATACTACTCCTGGAGGGTGCCAGAGCACCAGCTACCTGATGTGGACAGGGCAGGTAAGGCAGGGGTTGTGGCGGCTGTGACAGCTTGGGACCCTGAAGTGTTGGGTGTCAGTGCTGCATTCTGTGGAGGGCTGGTGGGTCTAGCCTCAGTGGTTGGGCTACCTATCTATGCTGCAAGTCAGGTTTTGTGAGCAGAAATGTATGACAGCAGAACATTATTAAGACATAAAATGTTACCAACACCACAAAAAAAAAAAAAATGAGAGAGAAGGGGTGAAGTGAGACAAAAAAGAGAAAGAGAAAGAGATAATTAGATCCATGGCATATCACATGATTATATAATTTCAGGCAATGAACACTTATGATTACCCAGTCTATACACATGTGCCACGTCCAAGTATGATGGGAAGGTCTTACTCCACTATACCATTAATCAATTATACTACTCTGATAGCATAAATACCGCTATATATTATAGTATTGCCATACTACATACAATTACAATACTTATTAGGCTTACATTAAAACCTGATGCATACGTACTCAGTGCCACTCTGAAGTGAGTTAAACTTTCTTGGTGTGCCTCACAGTTCATTGCAATGTCTTTGGCAGCTGTAAAAAAGTAGATGAAGACATAAACAGATATGAAAGTATATTTAAATAACAGTCTCGCCGGGATACTGTATTCAATATGATTTAATACAGATAGGTCAGTATACTTGCACAACTGTGGGATGTCATCTATCCTAAACTCATCCTCCAATTGGCTAAGGAGTTCCTTTTTGTGCCATTTCAGGTCACTATAGTGATGATGCCAATTCTCTCCAGTACCTGGGATGCCATTTGCACTGGAGACAGCTTTGGCTATTCTGTTCCAAACCTCAATCTTATACCGAGACCCAGTGTAGTCCTCCTGCAGTAGCCTATGGTTGTAGCACTTCACAAAGCGTGCCATAAAAATCCTGGATTCCTCCACACATCACCTCTGTGCTCTAATTTTAGCATCATCATCTCCTACACCAGCCATGCCTGCAGAAGTCAAGCAGCAACTCTTAGGATGAATTGACACCAAATTCCAATCATGCATTTAACAGTTAGTGCACAATCCCGTACAACCATGCCGACTGCATCTGCACAATGGAAAGCACAAGAGGCACTTGTAAGCAAGGCGGAAGGCATTATTCAAAGAGCAATGAATGTGTGAGACTTGGCAGTGTGATTAGGCATGCCTGATGCTGAACACACTCATATTGTTTCAGATGGTCAACACTGACAGCCTCAATGGTTTGGCTTGTTATCCTTGGTATTGTGGAGGTTAAACAGGATGACTTGGCACACAACCTTCTGGAATTACACAATGTAAAAGGTTAGTTGATCAATGTGGTAATCAAACCTAAAAACTAAATAATGCATACATTTAAAGCAGAGTATTTATTTGTCAGAGCTACAGGAGAACTTCCTTTCAACCATGTTTATTTTTATAAACTGCATTCAATATGGATGAAGATATACTTCAGATAGAACGGTACGTGTGTGACTTTAAGAAGTCATGTGGAATGCATTCCCATGAAAGAGGCATTATTACTGTTTGTAACTGCATGTCAGATGGATATACTTTCATGAGCTGATTAATAGAGGTTGGGGAATGATACATACATATTTCACTACACATACTGTCCTAAACACAGAGTTGGGCTGTGTGCACAGAGATGATTTTCACTTAAGTATTCTGCCCATCACAGATATGCAATTGCATTTTTAATTCATTATCATAATTATCCTGCTTAAGCAATTACACACACATCCAGCTGTGTTTCATAAGTAAATTATTTATCAGATATGCTATTTAGAATAATGTATCTATCAAAGCATTAATGAGACATTTCTTGCAATAAATATCATTATGATAGCCATTGGTATGTAGTGTTATCTTCCCAATCAAAACTGCATACTGATACCCTATTTAAAAAGTGTTATGTGGATTTGATTCTTGTATCACCTGTGTGATATTTCTAAAGTCAGTGCACTTATATCGTCTGCCACACAGAAAGTTGAGCTAATACGTGGATTTTTTCCACTAAGTACTGTCCAGACTGCTGCCATGAAAATCACTGCTAAGCCTGTTTGCACTACAGAAGGTTGCTCAAATAACATTTTTCACTTTTTTCCTTAAGCAGGTAAGTTTAACTGCATGACGCTCACTAGCAAGCAAGTGCACAAAGCAAGAAACAGTAATAAAAAGCATATAAAGTTATGATGACAGTGGCCTGGAGTAATAATTTCCACAGTCCCGTCACACTGTATAGATTTGAATGCCAGAAAAAATGTGTTAAGTGACCAAAGTCACTGCATTCAGAGCTTCTCCCACAGAAACACGTACACAGCAAGTGCACATCACTCACATATTAGTAAGACCATGGACCTGTAACTAAACTGTTTGTGTTAATGAATATTACAGTAATGAAATTGTTCAGTTTCCTTCAGCTGTGAGCCCTGTTTGCACTCTGCTAACTAGTACTGACATTCCACAGGCAAAAGAACATACGTAACAATTTATATTCCCAGCAACAATGTTGCCTTACTGCTATTCAGAGTGCTGCAGCAAAGTGCACACATGGGAATATGTAATGCAATACTGGTGCAAGACCAGTCATTTCCCATTATGTACCTTGGGCAGTGGACATTCATTCACTACCTGGAAATGCTGCCATTCAATAGTGTGCTCTGCCAAATCACATGCAAATGAGGAATACAAAAAAAAAAGAAGTGGTAGACAATAGTCAGTATTAACACATAAGAAAGTCAGGATTGTGAAGTTTCCTAGATCTGTGTGTGGTATAACCTGATCATCTGCTTAGACAATATGCATTAACTCTGTCAGACAGCACACTATCTGGAACTGAGCCATCATCTCACTGCCATAACAACACATGCTCAGCTGTGCTTCTGATCCCTCTTTGCCACCAACACAGGATTACAAAATATTACTTTCTCATTTGCTTGAACGTGTTGCAGCAACATCATACTGACAAATACTTTACAGTAATAATGATCCATACCATTGTACTATCAGGTTGACAACACTGACAGCTACTTCTTCTATTTATTTTCTGAACATCTTCCTCTCCTCTCAGCTTAACTACAGAAATGCAGTGTCTTGGCCATTTATTTGCATCTTTGTTTCAATGTGTAATACAGCTGATTAGTATTTCAGCATCTTTCTTTCAATGTGTAATATAGCGGATCAGCATTTCTGACACATTTTAAGCAGAGGATGGACAGTGTTATTGTTCCTCCCTGCATTCCAAGAATGTGTGCATACAATTGTGTTTCTACCAACATCATATTTACATCCCCTACACCAAGTATTTTTTTGGTATTTAAGAATGCTAATTATTTCTCACCTTATTTCTATCTTCACAGTGCTCAGATGGCTGAATTCACACTATTGGAAGGTAATGATGTTGCTACTGAAATGGAAGGAGGTGAGTCTGATTGGATACAGATAGAGTACTGTTAATAGTTACTTGGAGAAGATTGTTCTACAAATGACTGCAATATTTCATAAGTTATGTTTATCACTTGTACACTGCTTACATGATCATATTTGGAATATATTTCAATATGCAATGGAAAAAAATTGCAATGTATAAAATTCTGAATCTTCACTGCTGCTCTACTGTATATATGGCAGTTCTTACTGCACCTTCCCCACCCTATGAGAACAATGATGACTGTGCCATGGTTTTTGTTCATTTAGGTTTGACTTAGGGATGCATGTGTGTGTGTTATGCACAGAGTGGACGTGTACAAGACTGACAGTATACAGGTAGTTTACCTTTTTACACATTTGCTCATCTACTACAGGTTCCACACTTACCTTGACATTACTGCAGTTATGTGTCATGTACTTTGGGGCTGTCTCTGTCTGATGCTATCCATACACAGACATGACATGGGTAAGTAACATTTGTGGACATTGGATGGCATCACTTTTAATACCTGTATGTTCTTAAGTTGTTATGTGTACTCCTTTACTAGTGAATGTGTGTGATATCATTTGCCTCTTAGTTGCTTGGTATGTGCACTGACCTTTGAGTCTTAGGTGGTGAGTGTGTGTGTGTGTGTGTGTGTGTGTGTGTGTGTGTGTGTGTGTGTGTGTGTGTGTGTGTGTGTTGTCCTTTGGTTCTTAGCCAAGACAAGGGCATATTGTGCACACCTACATTTGCCAGCTATCTCTGTAGCTGGAGGCACCCCTCAGCTTTCTTGTCTGTATGTACTGGAGGTGCTAGCCCTGCCTGTAGTCCAGAAATGTGTGTTCCTGGCCCTTGCTGTCCCTGTTAAAGCTGTTTCCTCAAGATGATAGTGTGCAACTTGGCACAGACTGTGAGAATTTCTGCACAAGTGCCTGGGGAGTACTGCAGAGTACCCCCCAATGTGTCTAGACAGCAGAAACATGAGTTCAGCATGCCAAACACATCATTTATAATGTTTTTAGTTTGAGCGTGGGCATCACTGTATACTTCTTCTTTGGGTGTATGTGCATTTCTGATGGGTATCATAAGCCACGGTTTTAATGCATGATCTGCACCACCCAATAAATTGAACTGTGGAACATCACCCATAGCAAACCTTGTGTAAAGCCATGAGATGTACCATATGTGTGAGTCATGATAACTGCCTGGGTTGCCTGCACAAATGTTGAGGATGATCCCTCGGGCATTGCAGACAAGTTGACAATTGTCTGAGTGGAACTTCTTACGGCTGATGTATGCTCTTCTCTGTTCACCAGGTGGGGCTTATATTTCTATGAGACTGTAGTCTATTGCCCCAAAGACGTCAGGGAAGTGTGCTACAGCATAGAATTCCTGCATTGTTTTTGCTCTCTCCTCCTTGCACATGGAAAATAGATCTATTCCTTGCATGTTGTAACATACTATTTAGATATTGGTGAAATATTCTGGTAGCTATGGCCTGTGACATCCCTAATATGACCCCTGTGAGAGTCTCTCGAATGCATCAGTTGCTAATATCCTTAGTGCTATACTTAATCTTAGTTTCCACTGGTATACATTCCAATCAAAATGGGTGTGGCAGAGGTTGCAGATTTCCTAAAGTGTTTTCCTATTCGTGCAGTCCATGTGTTAAACAGGGTCTGAACACCCTTCTCTTTGGACGAAGTCTGTCTGCATCTTCAGCAGCATAGATTTGAGCCTGTTGCACATACACATGCAAGAGAGCAGCAGAAGCCCCTAACATTGCCCCTAACATTGCCCCTAACATTGATTTTGTCTTTTTCTAAGTGCAATGTTGGCTGTATTCCAATAGTTGTTGGTGTGCATGGCAAATGGTTCACCATCTCTACATAGTTACTTTATAGCTTCCTGAATGGCTCCACCATCTTGGATTGGTTAATGAGCTTGTTATTTAACTGCTTTAGCTTCCATTATCATACTGTACTGTTTACTTTTCTTTGCCAGCTCTAAATGACATGTAGAACCATTTAATGAATATAAAATGGTGAGCTACTGCACAAAAGCAGAGAGGAAAGAAGTCGGTCATGAATGTGACCTTGAGTCTGAAGATGTGTACATAAGTATGCTTTTTTAATAAAGCAGATGTCATTTTATGCTATTGGATGAAGTAGATGAGAGGGCTAACCAGCATTATGTAGAGTATGTGCAGGAAGTAAGCAATCACTGCCTTTAGGCCAAAGTTTTATCATAGTTACAATGGAATTGTAATCAGACTTCTAAGAAACATGTTTATGCCATTAATAACTACAGCAATATATATCAACTTATCAGAAAAGTTGTATCATTAATGAGTATGTCACTGAACAAATAACTATACCCAGTTTATTGTGGAAACATACACAAGATGTTCAAGGGGCTAATATTAAAGACAGGGTATTATGATTAGCAGAACAAGCCAGAACATTATACCAGGTATCTGCATCCCAGTATGTGAAATAATACTTCCTTGTATCTCCTGCAAAATCAGTTAGGTGATTTGTGAAATATGATGAGTGGTACAGTGGTACTTTGAATTGTCTGCCATTTCAGAAGGAAGGGGTTAAGAGGCAGAAGAATAGTTAATTGGTGGATAGATGATGAAAAATATCCAAGAATATGTGAAAGAGGGTTGGGTAGTGACATATTAAAGCATAAGGAAACAAAGTAAGTCAACTATATACAATGATGGCAGGTGGGATGTGGACATGTTTAGACTGAGATCTGGGCAAATATATACATGGACTGGATTATTTGCATAGTGGGATCAGGATTTGCTTAGAGGACAGATGAGCAGAAATAGTGATAAGTACAGCAATACATGCAGTGAAGAAAATACCTAGTATAGAAATATTATCCTGCAAGGATCACATCCAGAAGCAGAACCAAATAACTCTCTTCACTGCCACCTAATAGGACTATTAACACTCATAGCGAAGGTAGCAGCTATATAGGGTATCACCCCCCACAAAGACATCTAGTGCAGGTACTATAACATAGGGAAGAAAACTGCCAATTCGAGGATAACAGCACAGATTAGTGAAATACAATGCCATCAAAATGAGGAGGACAGACAAATGGATCAGAGCATATAAGAGAGTGCATACAGATAGAGTAGTAAGCAAGCAGGACTTAAAGACGGGGCAATAAAGTAAGGGGAGAGTAGACTGAACAGTAAGATGGTCAAGTGAAAAAATGTAGCATAAAGAGGTGAGGCATGGGAATGGGAGGAGGGCAGGATGGATAACAATAGGAGTAGATGAGTGAGGTATTCAGGCTGTCAGGTAAAGCTGGCTCAAGGACCTATCGGGTGGAAAAAAATTGAGGTTTGTGGGACATTTGGGTAGATTCTTACAAGAATGCAAGACATAGTAGCTAGTTGGCTAGTTAGCTGAAATAGATGGTAGGACTTGAGAGAGAAGATCAGCAGAAGTCCAGCAGATGTGAAAGACTGGGGAAAAGTGGGAGGGAAGTGGGTTAGGAATAGTAAAACATGAAGGAGGTGCTAAAAGGAGGACAGGTAAATGTGGAAGCAGACATGAGTACATTAGATGGAATCAGGTGGTCAGGAGAGTCAGGAAGCAGTGAGAGATAAAAAGTGGAAGGAGTAGGAAGTAACAAGGACTGAAAGTAGACGAGTATAAACAAAGGTAAATAAATAAAACAAATGGAGGTCACAGTTTGGGGGTGTAATGCTCAGAGGTGTTGAGGCTGGAGGCACCCCTATATATATATATATATATATATATATATATATATAGAGAGAGAGAGAGAGAGAGAGAGAAGACCAGTGAGGTGGGCTGGGAAGAGATGGGGATTCTTATTTGAGAGGGTAGCAGAAGGGACATTTGGGAGATCAGATAGTAAAGAGGAGGAGTAGTACACATAGTCAGAAAGTAGGCAAATAGTTCACAGAAGCAGGTAGGAATAGCTTAGGAATTGCAGGGGGTCATGGCAGGGAATTCAATCAATAGATGCATCTGGTGTGGAGGCAGGGGGAAAGGGAAGTTGGTTAAGATGGACATTGCTCCATGCCTAATTCTTACCAGTATGGGCCTTGTAGTAACCAAGCTGGTTCAAAAGGAGAACATTCACAAGTAGTGGTCCATCTGAGGATTAATGACTTGACAGAATGAGCCTTAAAGTAAGTAACAAAAAGTACCAAGGATGTCATGGAGAGCACAAAGGATGTAATAGCTTTGTGCGGTGGTTTACGGTTCATGTTAGTACAGTTAGAAGTTCTACCTATACCAACAACAGTGAGTATGAGGAAGTAGGGGATTCCACAATTAAACTACAGAGTCAAGAAAATGGATAGACAGCTGAGGATTAGGATCATTTTGGAGTCAGGAAGTCTTGCAAGATTGACAACTGTTCATTAGGGATAGGTTTAATCTTAGTTCTTATGGAACTAGTTTTCTGAAATAAATTTCAGCAAACACATTAATATAAATGTGCCTTTAAACTAAAGTGGAAAAGGTGGGTGCACAGACTTGAGCATGATGCAGCCAGAAGCATTGACCTGCAATCCGAGGTTAGCAACAATGCTATTTATGCTGTCATTTTAAAAAGGGATTAAAACCAGGTGTTAATCTACTGTAATGGGGAGTTATTTTAGTATTTATTTCAGTGCAACAGTACATTTTTAGTGAATAAGGATGTGCAGTGATTCCAAAAGTGATTCCCTGTAGATATCTCCAGTTTTTTTTTTCTGTATCTTTTTTTGCTGATAACCACAAAGACTTCTCCAAGTAGCCTCAGCTAATTTGTTCACTTGTACTGGGGATGTAACCAAACCACAAAGATTTCTCCAACTAGACTCAGCTAATTTGTTCCCTTATACTGGGGATGTACTGACAATAATACAAGGCAAGAGACACCTGGAAGGGCAATCATAGTGGCAGCCATAAAGATTGCTTGTGCACACACCAGTATCCTGATAACAGAAGCTGTTTCTATAAACCTTAACCTTACTCCCTGGTTGTGATATTGGCACCTACATCATTACTGGGACCACCTATATCTGTCTATCCATACACGTGCACTCCTTCATTCATGCAACAAAATCTACCATTAGCAGCTTGGGTAGCTGCTACCCACAGCCTCTTTGATTCCAGTTCATTGGTCATTCAAGCTTCTGCTTACACTATACCAACACAGCCAGCCAGCCAGCCAAAAATTACCATTAAATCTCATACTAAACTAATGCACAGCACAGAGCTTGAAGTACAGCATTAAAAACAGAGTTAATAATCATGATGGTCATTATATTAATTTTCATGTCATCTTTCTGCAGCACCAGTTACAGACTTTTTCTTATAATCAGGTTATCATACACACTCTGGGGTCTCTTGGTGCTTTAATCTACTGCCGAATCACTTAAGTCCATATTATGGAACCTAGAGAGCAGAGCTAGAAGAAATAATATATGCATGATTGGCTTGTCCCCCAAAATTGAAGGTAATGATCCATTAAATGGCTTGTCCCCCTAAAATTGAAGATTTGACCATTTATTAGAAGGGAACTGAGTGCTTTGCTTGTTGACCAGCCTTCACTTACAGTTGAATATGTCCATCTGATCATTCTAATGATAATGGCATTGATTCACCACACCACTTTATATTTAAGTGCTTGAATTATTCAGATAGAAAGAGAATTCTCTATTATGTTGCAGACAAAGGAAGTGAGCTTATGATGGCAGGTCATAAATTCAGAATAGCAGCCAATTTCAGTATCTCACTGTAAAATAATCAGAAAGTGCTGGCTCAGTTTCTAAAGCCTTTTAAGAAAGTGTGGCTTTCTGGTACTACTGAGATTTCCATCCTGTGTTAATATTGCAAAGGATCCTTTAACAATTTCCTTATTTTACATCGTGTACTAATTTGTTTGCACGTCTTGTACTATATGTTCAGCTTTTCTCTCTGATTCTCCATTGAAAACAGGATTTTGCTCGTCAGACTTTTCCAGCAAATAAAAGACAAATAAATAAATAAATTAAATGTTTAACCCTGGAAGAAGCACCATCATACTTAATGCAATGCTACATGTTGGCACTCTTATAAAGCTATTAGGATCAGATAATAACATAAAATACAAGGGTATCAGAAAAGTAGAAATAGAAATCCACTACCCCAGCAAAATCTGCTGTGCAAAATTTGCAAAAGAAGGGGGACAGTTTATGTACCTGATTCATACATGAATGAAAAAGTTATTAAACTGTAACAAATTATATCCCATTCTGTACTTTCTTAGGAAGCAGACTTGATCAAGTGACAGGTTAGATAATAAAGATGGCTCACAAAAGGACTTCACCGCTGTAGAAATATCCACAGTAGAGGTAGAAGAGGTCAGCAACCTGCTGTGCTTTAAAAACAATGAAACACAAGTTGTTACCTGAGCAGGGCTTTCTTTGCTAAATAGTGGGGTCATTTTCTCTGAGCCTCTTCCTGGATCATCATACTTCAATTTCTGTAACAGGAAGTTTTCGTTACTACCTGCCGGGTGGTCAGGATACTGGGTATAACTGTGGGTTTATGGCTGTGAAAGAAAAAAGTCTTAAATATCTTCTAATTGTTATTAAAAATAAAGGTGGGAATGTTGAATGTGCATTGATTTACAAGCATAATTAACATTGTTTTTATTCTTACCTGTACAGATAGCTAAAGGGCTTGTGCCAACAATTCGCAGTAAACCAGCTGTCCGTGAAATTGCACTATATACTTACACAGCTTATTTTATATATTGCTTAAGCTGGAAAATGTTTCACAAAAGGTAAATGTAGTTATCAGCTAGCAACTCTCATTTGAATTATTCTTGGACAGAATTGATGCTTGCAGGTATTCATTGTTTAACTGAATGTGTATTTTTTCCCATTTCTGCTATTCATCCATTATTCCTCCACACTATATAACTGACCTTGAGTGTATTAGTGATAGATTCTTTACGGGGTGAAGTTAAAGGATCTTTTCTGTATTAAGTACAGTATGAACAATGATGATCGAATGCTATATAACTTCTGAATGGAGCCGTGATAGGACTCAACTCATTATAAAGCTGCATCTGGATATTCCTGTAGATACTATCATGACTTGTTTTGGGAGTATCTAACTAATAAATTGCCAGTGAGATTCACATCAGTCAAATATTATGTATGTTTTGATGGTGAATGCTCAAACAATCAAGTGACAATTTTTGGGGCTAGATATTTTCCAGGTAGTTACATTTAACTTATTTTTATTACCACTATATATATATATATATATATATATATATATATATATATATATATATATATATATATATATATATATATATATATATTAGTTTCAGTCTCCAATAACATGTGTTAAGATTTCAATGTTATTGTCAAATGCTGAAATAGATATAGCAGAAACTGTATTGCTTATGCACTAAATGTATTGAGGCTGTGTTGTTAGTGATGTTTTCCCCATAGGGAGTTGGTTTGGGAATAACTCCTGTATATAAATCAAGATTTTAAGGCAACGGGTTGCATATAATTGGCTAGATTATTTCTGTGAGTAGCATGGCTCATGATAAAGCTGCTTTTAGCCAACTGAAATTATATTGCTTATAACTCACATCAGACAACTAACTTATTCAGGTGTGATACATCACCTTTTATTAGCAGCTAGGGTTAAAGATGTGTGGTCAAATCTCAATAATAGAGATATGAGTTATCTGGCCTGTTGTATTTTTTCTCCAAAGTAAAACTAAAGAAATATGTATATTATACCAAGTTAATTAAGATGGAACAAAACAAAACTACAGATACCTTAGAGCTTAAGAAATGAAGGGATAGTATTAAAAAGTCAGGTCAGTGTAAGGCCAAAGCAATATATGTGGCTTTAAAAGAAGTATAAAAGAAAGTAAAAACTATGCAGACAAAGAAAAAAGGGAAAAGACATAGCTCATTTTGGGCTACATCATAAAAACTAGTAATTAAGAAATTTCAAAAGAGAGTAAGATGGTTAGAGATTAGTACAATAAGAGATGAATAAGGACTTATTATTCATAACCAATATAAAATTAAGAGAGTAATGGCCAAAATAATTTAAAAAATCCATCATTCAAGAAGATAACCCCTCTGTAACTAAGATCTAGCTCAGATCAAGTACGATAAATCAACAGAACTATCAGTTATTTAGATCAAGAATTTTTGCTGCAAGAGATCATGAAAGCAGTGGTCAGGTTAAATTCTAGGATGATTCTTTGACTTGATGTCCGCCCATCAGATTTGTACAAGCATTGCAAGCATACAGAAGCCCCAGCTAGAATGAAATTAAATGCAGAAGCAGAATATAGGGTACCTTTCCTCATAGCACTGGTATAGCTAAGGCCTTCTTGTTTCCTAAACTATGTAAAGACAAGTGTTGAACAACTGTAGACCCATATCGCTACTACAAAGAAAAATCAAAATCTTGCAAAGTTTTAGGACAGCAGGCTAAATGAGGTAATCTCCATGCTCATGTCATCTGGTCAGAAAACATTCAGCTGTGGAAAAGATGAGGGTGGTTCCCATCATAATCAGAGCTTGTCTCAGCATGAAAAAGCTAGGAGTTGCCCATGCAGTACCCCTAGCAGCAACCTTTGTTAATTTTACTGAGGCTTTCAATTTAGTCAGTTGGTAGTTTTATCTTGCAAGCATTAAAATATATTGGCGCTACAATTAGCTTAATAGCTTAATTATGGAATGTAAAATTGCTCCATTCAGACCCGTAAAACATGGCCTACAGTAATCGTCTCTTGTTCCATGTCTTTAAAGTAACTGAATGTTCTAGTCAAAGATATTCTGTATGGATGTTGCTTTTTTGCATGGTGCCAAGACATACATCTCTTGCTTGATTAACAACTTTAAACATGCTAGCATTTACATGGGGGGTGCAAATCAGCTACTTTCAATATGGTTTAACAGATGACTGCATTATCTGGCTATCATAACTGAAGAAGCATATCAGTGAATTGTTTTTCCATTTCCAACAATCAGAAATGACTGTCAGGATTCACCTTTAACAAGGATAAAATGGGTTTCATTCCTTCTAAACAAAACCTGTAGAGAGTGAACAAACAAACCTCTTTTAGGTCCCATCCATACTCAATTGCAGGTTAAGCACATGGGCATTATTGTTTCTTTTGACCAACTAAACTTTTAGACCCTAATATAAAACCCATGATAAAAGAACTGCAAGAAAAATATTCTCATGGAGGATACCACTACCCTTTTTGAACATAATCCATGTGATTAAGATGATTGTCTTTACAAGAATCCCTCTTCTGATTAGATACCATCCTCTTATTATTTGATCAAAGTACTTGTAGACACATCAGAGGTTATTTGTCGGAAAGAGGCTATACATCGCCTGTACCTGGTTCACCCTAAGTCTCCCCAATATTCATGCTTGTACTTAAGCAACCCTTGAACTGGCAGTATCTTAGCAACAGACTTTGATCAAAACAATCTGCGAATATCCTGGACTTCATATCATTTATCCGCTGATGTGGTAAATAACTAGAATGCTTACAAATTTTGGGATGCTGATAAGTTGGAAATCCTGATGAAAATAAGACATATTGTTAACAGGTCAGCCTATGCACTTTGAGCCCATTATACTATATTTGGGGTAAAAGTATATTTAAGTCATTCTTTTCATTATTAAACTGGAAAGGAATGATATTCTTTGTTTTATAGATATAAAGGTGTATGAAAACAATAGGGTCATGTATTTTCTCAAATGCCAAGAAATATATCCATGAAGCAAATGTAGCAAAGGCAGCATTTATAAATTAAGCACATTATCCTGCCAAGTTCCAAGGTAGGGCAATTCAATAAATATGAATGTTTGCTCACTGATATGTAAACAAGGATAGCTGCATCCTGACGAACCACAAGCTGAGGTTCAATGCACTTCACGTAGATCTCCCAGATAAGAAAAAAAATCAGCTCTAGATGACACAGAAGGTAAGTGGGAAGATGCTTTACATATAGGTGCTGCACCAAGTATGGGGATGAAATTCTTAGGGTGGTACACTATATGCCCCCCACCCAGCTGGGTTTACCCAGCCAAAACTTCATTATCTGTGGCAACACACTCCATTTAGAATACCAAAAAGAAGCTGGAGAAGTAGTGACAGTGGATGGCAATGTAGTAAGATGAAAGATAATTATATTCACATGGTTTGATCCTCCCCTGCATAAAAGCAGTGTGAGATTTTGTCATTGATAAAATTATCTGTGCTGCAAGATTGACAGTTCCAGTCAGACAGGGTTACAGTTTTTGGTTACTATGACGAATAACATATGAGAAATGTCTACAACTATACTGTCTTGAATAAGAATGCTAGCTAGTGTATTATTAGCAACCATCTCAAAAGTTTTGCAAAAATATTCCATCAGACTAGCTTTACACTTTCAACAGTTTTGGAACAAATTATATACATGCTGTCAGATAATACATTCAGTATGTAAGAGTGGAATTTATGGTGGGATTTTCAGTTTGCTTATTCACAAAAATTACATTGTTGCATTATGCGGAGAACTTTATTATATGTAACAATTATCTACTTCTATATTGCCAGAGTATTGATGAACTCTTTTGTTTTTCTTTTTTTTGGTGTCTGCACACTACTGTAATGTTTAATGCCTATGAATACTTTTAAAGAAAGTTCATTTTACAAAGCAAATGAGATGGAAAATAAAAGATAAAGGTGATGCTATTAAGAGAAAGGTTTTATGAAAAAGGGATTGTTAGAACAGAAGGAGGAAGTAGTAAAAATATGGTAAATACAGAAGAAAAGGAAGAAGGAGAGGGAGATGACAGCCTAGGGCTAGTAAGGACATCGACGAAGAAATGGCAACAGAGATAGTATAGGAAGGCCAGAGAGGATATGTATCGGCATCAGAAAGGAACGATATCAGTGACGCAAAAAGCAGGGATAGTATAGGAAGGCCAGAGAGGGTATGTATCGGCATCAGAAAGGAACGATATCAGTGACACAAAAAACAGGGATAGTATAGGAAGGCCAGAGAGGATATGTATCGGCATCAGAAAGGAACGATATCAGTGACGCAAAAAACAGGGATAGCATAGGAAGGCCAGAGAGGGTATGTATCGGCATCAGAAAGGAACAATATCAGTGACACAAAAAGCAGGGCAAACATCAGAGAGCGCAAAAATGAGCAGAAGGGAAATGAATGGATACATATAAAGAGGGAATGCAGTCAAGAAATGGAATGGAGTGTGAAAAGAAATTAATGACACTACAAAAAATAGTTTGGAGACTGCAGGAGATCAGGAGCCCCAGGAAAGAGAGGGAGTGAAAAACAAAGAGAGAAGAGAATGGTAAGTGTGGCACATAGCAACGATAGAGGCCTACGGAACAAAGGAAGGTGTCTGACCTGCAAAAAACAGTAGCTAGGTCATGTGGTTCCCTGTACAGTTCCCATACTGGTGCAAAAATGTCTTCTCAAAGTTAAGGACCAAATATATATATATATATATATATATATATATATATATATATATACTCTGAACTGCTCTAGCAACCTGCTTGCTACAGTTCAAACCTGAGTAGTTCAATCCTAATGAAAAAAATAATATATTGGCATTCATTTATAACATCATAATACTATCACAACTTCATGAATCATTGCAGACAGTGCACTTGCATGCTATTGCCATCTGCAGATCATGCCTCACAACAGCTTGCACAAAGAACAGTTGCAGCCTTTGCCCCATCATACTTACAGTTCTGAAACTAAGACTGTATGAGTGAGGCTGAAGTGGCCATGATTAAAATAAAAAACACATGGCTTCAACTTCAGCTTTATACAGATGCTAACTACTTAGCACAATACAGCAAAATAAAAAAACAAAGTAAGCTACAAATAGGCAGATAATAAAACTAAGGCTTGCCTTAAGTAGTTTGAAGCAGATAGCATGATGATATTAAGTTATTAAGACCTAAAATGCATTGTCAGAAAGATGGGTCTTGAAGGTCCTGTTAAACCTATAAATTGTTTCTGAATTCCTTAAAACACTGCAGTACTAAGTACCAAAAGTGCAGGTTCTAGTAAGATCAGCACCAGATTAGAAGCCCCACAGTGGCACTACCGAGTGAAAAGACATGGGTAACTCTTTTTGGTGAGGGAGAGTAGGAATTCAAATTATAGAAGGTAGAAGATGCTTTATACAGGCAATATTCCTGAGATAGTATCAAAATAGCATAACCACAGCTAACACTTGTTTCTTAAGTATAAGTTTCTCATAAAGCGTAATATCAAGTTCATGTACTTTAAAAAGAAAATCCAGTCTGTTGCCCCAATTCAGATTACAGTGTTTCAAAGTCAGACTATCTATAAGTGTAGCTTGAATACTCAGGGCCACCTATCAGAAGCATTACTCAAAGCCAATTACACTGCACCTGAAGGTATATGCTAGGAATTCACAACAGACACATTTTTGAGAAGGAAGCATAGGTAGAACACTATGTTATTTGAATAATAATGACTGTTCCTAACTGCAGCAACAGCAAATGGAGTCAGCTACTTGTTCCCATGTCTTCCATCTATTCTAATAAATGCAAGAAGTTCAAAAATAGACAATGGCTCCTATCCCTAGATGGAATAGGTGTAGAGGAAGTGAGACAAATAGGTCCAGGGATAAACTCCTTGGACTGTTCTAGATAATGACAAGGTTGCATGGAGCACTTATATTATTCTCCAATAGCAACTCAGACAATAAAGGAAAAAATAATTATGTGGTGACATTATTCAAATTCCTGCAATGAGTCAGCTCAAAGTCAAGGAGATGTATCAAAGGGACTCAACTACAAACCAGACCAGGCTATAATCATTCCAAAAGCCTAACCTCCACCATCATCTCTAACACTGTCACAACAAAATGGAAATGAAGTGAAGGATTGCTGAGATAGCAAAATGAATAGCCTAAAGTCATTCAAAATACAATGGAATTATTTTACAAGAGTCACTGATATGTTGTCATTCTAGATATTCAAATCATCTTAAAAAGGCTGTGAATCTCAGCATTGAGGTGAAAAAAAAGTCAATGCACTCCTGAAGGAATTTTGACTACAAATGGATTGACACTAAATGAGGAGATACCCACAACCGGTTCCAGCACTTGTGAGGTACATATAATATCTAGAGTTTCAAACAGTCCCTTCAGATAACTGAAGGAGTGAACAACATAATATCATAACCCCATGTCTTATCCAATCCCTGCTGAATACAGAGAACAGAAGAGGCACAGCAATTGCAAATGAAGAACCAAAGTTGCTGCCCAGGAAGATGTTCATTCTGAATATAATATTGGCAGTTCTTACCATGAATGGACTTTATCTTATAGTATAGAAATCAGAATGAGACTCTAGGGGGGACAGGTCCCTATAACCTATCTGGCAGAAGCATCAGGAGCCATGGGTATCTACCATAGCATGAAAAGATGGCAAGCCATACAAATTTTACTCTGTGACATGTTTTGCAAGCAACTATATGGTGAACTTTGCTCCCCCAGAAACCCAGAAGTAAGAAAATTGTCACTCTACCATGTCTCCTTAGTGGCTGATTCATCCTGATTAAAAAAAAAAAAACAGCATTGAAAAGAAGAAAGCAGGAAGAGGAATTTGGGTAGGACCAAAAGGAATAGAGCCACAATGTGGTCACTTCTTGTTGCCATGTAAAAAATCGATAGAGAACATAGCTTAAGTCAAATAAATAATCTTCAAGAAACAAAATAACATTCAAATGATAGAAATGGCAGTTTAGGACCACAGAACCATAGTCTATGATTCCATAGGAAATAAAATGAAATGAAAAATGGATTTTATGTTATCAGAAGAAAATCATAACTATAGAAATGTTTCAGTTTGGTCATGTTTTGTGGTCTAATGGTCATGTTTTATGCCTTTGAGAATAAAACTGCCTTATGATATGTGCTAATAACCAGCCTTAAATATGTACTCCATATTTATGGATGTTGCAGGCTGATTTAATCACAGTTTCTTTGTTTAATTAAACCAAATATGATAAATAATTACATTTCAATTGAATCGTTTTAGTAATTTTATAGCCTTTAATGAATGCCTTTATAAAGGACAAAAAAGCATTGCTTAAATTATGCATATTTATCTCTAACATTTTAAAGGCTTTCTATAACATGGCTTTAAATTTAGAGGTTGTATCAAGAAATATTCATATGTATACAATTGTTCAGTATCAATAGCATGTCATTATCTATGTGGTTTACATTTTGATTTGATACGTTAAATAATTTTCATTAGAAAAAAGATTTCAGCTATTTTCCACTTTGCAGTGAACATCGTGCCCAGATAATGCACTATAAATTTAAGTAGAGATGTTATAGAATGATTCAATATCCAGAAATTCTATTTCTCTATTCTCCCATGATCTAATATACTGTTGAAATACAAGTCTATATTTATTTGGATACTAAAGGAAAGTTGTGAACATTTTATTTATTTATTATGAATGCATAAGCTTTACTTGGTATTAGAGATGTAGTTGCCTTACGTGTAATACTTTTGGCAGAAGTATCAGTTTTATCGAGTTCAGTCTCTCTTTGAATGTAAAATATCTTACCTCTATTTGAGATTATATTTGGTAAATATTTAATATGTTCTTAGTTAACTTGAAAGATATTATGTAGATAATTTAATTCACATATTATTTTACAGTCCCATTTTATTTGTACATATCTACTAAGAAATTATCTATTATACAATTTAGTAACATTATATTTGTCTTGTTGTCATTAAAATTTAGTTTAGAGACACTTTCAGAACTTCTTAATTTATGTTCTATATGTACTATGGATGAGTTAACATTGGATAATGTCAATAATATGTAATCTGCAAACATAAATATTTTCAGTTGTTTTCATTCTCCGCTTTGAAAGATCCACTATTATTATTGTGTCTGATGGAGTTTGCTAATGCTTTTATTTTTAAAGCAAGTAAGAAATGTGAAAGGGGGCAACCCTGAGTAGTTTAGTTGTTATTGTTTTTCCTAAGGAGACATACACTTGCATTTTAATGTACCTGGATATGTTGTTGCAGAATGCTTACATTAATGTTATATGAATCAGGAGCATTTCCAATTTAGAGAAATAAAAGCTTTTTTATATCTAAATTAATTACTGTTGAATGCCCATTTTAATATTCACCTAGTCATTACTGATTATATGCTTTTAATAGAATTTTATGTTTGTCTTCTAGTTTGTTCCTAATTTAGTAAGGTTAGAAGCATTAGATATAATCTTTTTAATAAGATTAATGTACATATTTTATTATCTATATTTAGTAACAAAATCAGACTATAAGATACATATAAAGTAGAGTTCTTGCAATGTTTCAATACAGGAACTATTAAATTATATTTTCAGGAAGGGAAATAATATTCTTAGTTTGAATTTTAATAAATACTTTTAAAAAGATAAATATATTTTAAGCACTGTATAAATTTCAGCAGGTATCCCTTCTGTATTTGGGGTTTATTATAAAATGTATGTTTTTTTTATTTGTTCTTTTAATTCTAGGATAGTAATATGTTTTGTATGATCCCAGATGTTCTGTTTTGGAAGCTTATTCCATATATGCTATTTAAAAAAGAATTAGTCAAGTTTTCATCTAATTCTTTCTTATTCAATTCATAAATGTTTTCATATTTTCTTATCAACAAAGACATCTTTATTACAATTTACTTTCTGAAATTTCAATACATGTTATTTGATCTAACTCGAAGTCTAAACTTAGTTGCTAGCTTGTGCAGGTCCTTTGGCATTACTAGATACAACAGTAGTTTTTACCATTTGCAAAGCTATTACTGTGCTGTGATTTATTTATTTAATTCTTTAACTAAGTTTATAAAGACAGTTTCTTCTTTTAGAACTTTTTACTAGCAGTTTTTAAGTCCTCTTGAATTTTAATCAAATCTCTGCCCCATTACTGTGTTTTTATAGCATCACCTGGAAATTCAACCAAATAAATACAATTTAAGAATGTCTCATGGTATAGTATAATTTACCTCCCCATTATTATTGTTTAGTAGCTAATATTCTTTTTCTCTATTAAAACATATCTTAAATTGTTTACATGCATGCTATATGAGGTAATTATTCTATATTTATTGTGATTAGGAGTTATTCTGAAAATGAGAACATTAAGACCTCAAGCAAAGGACAGAATTAAATGTTGCATTTAGATTATTGAAAATATAAATTCTATTAATGCATGTTTAAATGCCAAGGCATATGAGCAGTGAACAAAAAAATATGTTCAATAGCTTTACCCAGTTCTTGAGTGCCTTATCAGAAGCAGATAGTCTGAGGTCTCTATTAGCACTTAAATTATTTTTAATCTAAAATACTAATAAAATCATCCTCACAAAGTCAGTATGCCTTTTAGGTTATTATTATAAAACAACTAAATATTTTTTTTTACAAATTTTATCCCAGGTCCCAGTAGCCAGTACCTAATAGTAATAGTGACATATTTACTTTGATATTCAGTATTGAACACTACAAATATTCTCTTGGTGTCACTATATAAGAATATAACTTTATGCATAATAGCTTTATGTCTTCATGATGTTATGGTTAACTTCATTTTGTTTATAAAAGAGGAATTTACTAAAAATTTTATAATTTTTGAGACTAAATGTTTGCATATCTTTTCTTGCAGAAATACAATATCTGCATTAACTTTAAGCTATTTGATCAACTATTACTCTTTCCAACAGTATTCAGACCATTTATATTTAAAGATAAAAATGATAATGTAGATATTTCAATTTTCAAATTATTTTATTTCTTTGATATGTTGTGTGACAATTACAATTCATACATGAAGTTAGCTTCTCTCATTGGATAATGATTGGATATTTTTGATAACATATCAAAAGACATACCATAAGTAATCATATTAAAACTAAAAATAAACGTTCTCAACTACTTTTGTGAAAACAGTAAATTCCCTAGTTTAGCAGGAATACCCTAATCAAACTACCCAGCAACCTGAATAACTCAAGACTTCTTATCATTATTACCCAAGTCATACAGGATTTCATATGAGAAATAAGTAGCCGCACAACTAAGTGGCAGTTTGAAAAAAAGTCCTAAACATTTATATCTACTATATAATTTTTCAAGTCTTATAATTTTATTTTACATTTGTTGACCGGGAATGTCCGACTAGGTTCCACAGAGCCTGTTTTCAGCGGAGGCCTGGGGAGAAATACTCCAGATGCATGTCTTTGGAATGTGGGAGGAAAAAGGACCCGGAGAGGAAACCCACCAAGACACAGGGAGAACATGCCCCAGCTGAGAATCGAACCGGAGAACCTCTTGCTGTGAGGCGACAATGTTAACCACTGCACCACTGTGCCGCCCAAAAAAATAAACAGCTCCTGCAAGGCTCAAACCAAGGACCCTGCACACCATAGACAAAGGGAATTACCACTAAGCTATGATCTATTTAGGATACTAAAGACTTCTGATGATCAAGTTATTTAGTTCCCAGCTTGGATGATATTATGGAATAAGATTTTAAAAATGAATTTTAAAGTTAAAACCTTTAAATTATTTGTATATGTTTTAGTGACATCAGGTGAAAAGATTCAAGTCTGTACAACTGTGACACTCATACACTGGCCCAGCAATCAAGGAGCCTCAATCCTCACCACTAACACCAATGAGGGGTGTCCATATAGGGAAAGGATAATAAATACACACACACACAGTAAAGTACAATTTCCCTTAAGAGCACACAAAGATCACAGTCAGTCTGGGGCTGGTTTCTCCCTTTCTCTCCAGGTCCCCAATAAGACTCTCCACTGGCACAGCTATAGGGTCCAAATCTCAGCCTAGTGGGTAAGCTAAAATGTCCAGCACCCTCTTTGTCCAACCAGTGCTTTGTGTCCCTGCCCAAGTAGTTGACACACACACACACTTTGAGATAAGAGTTATATACAACCAGACACTCCTGGGGAAGGCTGGCACAGGTTCTCCAGCTGTAGCCCTTTTACCCAGACTATATGGTAGAAATCACTGCCACCACCCACTAATATTTATGAGCTACCAAAAGGCCCTTATGAAAGGGTGTCCAATTATGCTGTGCAATATTATTATCCAAATGCTAAGTGCAACTGAACAGTCAAGGCTTATTGGAGTGACTTGGCCAGTATCACTATATATATGCAATGTACTCTAGAGCTTAATTTAACTCTACACAAAACAGCCACATTTGAAAGGTTTAAAAATATTTAATAATAAATAATAAAAACACAAGACAATACTTCTTACTACACATTGCTTGTCAACAGTTCAGAGATCACAGGAAAATGCTTAAAATAAAACAGTAGAATAGTTTTGGCATCAACACAGAAAAACACTTGTGCTAACCTTCCTATTTCATAGCAATTTCAAAGAGAAACACTAAAGTCTAAGATCCTACTTACATAAAGACACAGGCAGAGTGGTGAGTTGTATGTTCTCAAGACAAACGCTTAAATGTTCTCATTCTTTCTCTCCTTAAATTGATAACACAGTACCACTGATTGATTTCAGATTACATCATTTCTTTCTGGTTCCTAGGCTAAAGGAACTCAGAGGTTAATAGCCCTTTTGATCTTGCAGCTGGTCAGGAAGTCAGAGCAATAAAATAAATTATACATGTAAATTCTAGCCATTAGCTCTGGCCTCAAAGCAATAGGCAGAATGCCTCCCTCTAGAAATTTTGGCTCTGAGTTTTAGATCAAAGAATTTCACAATGCTTGACTTATCAGCTTTGTTACAGCAGAGTGCACTGTTGTTACATTTTTGCAGTTCAACATCTAATAGCATGTTCTTCCATTTTAAGAGAACAAGCCTGTGGCTTATATTAATATTTACAAATTACAAAATTATCTACGAAATTCTATCTGGCTAGGCTGACATCCTTCACCTATCTTCACACATCCCCCCCAGGAGACCTCCAGCTAATTTTTCAAGAGACCCTTGAGAAACATCGCTTGAGAGGGTTAAGTCTTTCTGAGTATACTTTACCCCATTCCCTGTCTTGACAGGCCATCTGCATTGGCATTGCTAATCCCACTGTGGTGCTGCACTGACATATCATCTGGTTGCAACCTTAGGCTCCATCTGAGCAACTTGGCATTTTGCTGGCTGGCTCTGTTTAAACATGTTAGGGATTTGTGATTTGTTACTACAACGAATTTTCTTCCATACGGATAAGGCTGAAGTTTTGGCAGTGCCCACACTATGGCTAGACATTCCTTTTCTACTGCTGCATAGCATTCCTCCCTGGGTTAGAGCCTATGACTGAGATAAACCACTGGGTGCTCTTCTCCCTCTGAATAAATCTGGCTAAGTACAGCACCCACACCATGGTTCAAATCATTTTCCTGCACAACAAATTCTTTGCTGTAATTTGGGCTGGCTAACACAGGGGGTCCTCCCAAAGCTTCCATAAGCTCCTGGAATGCCTGTTCACATGCTGGGATCCACATTACCTTATCTGGCCTGTTCTTCTTTGTCAGGTCTGTGAGGGGATCAGCTCTGGTACTATAACTGGGGACGAGCTTTCTGTAGTATCCTACTGTCTTTAGTACCCTAAGAATGCCCTTACCTGCTTTTTGGTAACAGGTGCAGGCCATGCCCGAATGGCTTCCACTTTGGCAGGTTCTGGCCTGATCTTACCACTCCCCACTCTGTGTCCCAGGTAGGAAACCTCTGGCATACCCACCTGACATTTGCTGGGCTTAATGGTCAACTTTGTCCTCTGTAGTCTGCCCAGCACCTCCCTGACATGTTGAAAGTGCTCTTTCCAGGAATGGCTGTGCATAGCAATATCATCTAGGTAAGCAAGGGCAAACACCTCCTGCTCCTGCTAGGATTTGATCTACTAGCCTCTAGATAGTTGCTGAGGCATTTTTCATCCCAAAAGGCATCTTTGTGAACTCATATAAGCCAAAAGGAGTCACAAAGGCTGACTTCTCTCTAGCACTTGGAGTCAAGGGCACCTGCCAGTAACCCTTGGTAAGATCAATAGTTGTAAGATACTTAGCCCCACCCAGCTGTTATATGGTCTCATCTGTCCTAGGCATGGGATAAGCATCTGACTCTGTGTGACTATTAAATTTCCTGTAGTCCACATAGAACCTGGTGCTACCATCCTTCTTTGGCACCAGCATCACTGGGGAGGCCCAGAGACTGTTGGACTCTTGAATTACCCCTAGTTCCAACATTTCCTGTATCTCCTCCCTCAGAGTCTGTTTGCCTCTCTCAGGCACCCAATAAGGGGCATGCCTAATAGGCCTTTGGGGTCCTGTATCCACCTGGTGCTGCACCAGGTGGATGCACCCTGGTTTCCCAGTGAACATGTCCCCAAACTCTTGTAACACTGCTCAGATTTCTCAAACCTGGGTAAGAGATAGCTGCTGGAACATTGCTACTCCTTCCACTGAGGTGTCAGTCTGAGCCTCACTGAGGAGACCAGTCACCAGATCTCCCTCAGATTTCTCCTGCGATCCACTGCAAATGGTCAGCACAAGGGTCCCTATCATGGTAAGGTTTCATCATGTTAACATGGTACAATATGTACTCCTGCCTTCTGCCTAGCAGTTCCACCATGTAGTTAATATCACTTACCTTTTTTACCACCTTGTAGGGTCCCTTCTAGGCTGTTTGCAGCTTGTTGTGTCTGAAAGGAATGAGAACCATTACGTGCTACCCTACAGCATACTCTCTAGCTTGAGTATTCCTGTCATACCATACCTGAGGTTCGCCTGGGCCAAGCCCATGAGTTCCTTGACCATTGTCCTGAGGTTTAGGACATATGCCTCAAATAACCACAGGAAAACGAATGTATAAACACCAAACTGGAGCCAGCATACAGCAAACACTTTGTCTTCTCAAGACATTTTTGACCATTGTCCTGAGGTTTAGGACATATGCCACAACAGACTGCTTGTGAGATTCACACTCACCTTCCCACTCATCACGAATTAAATCTATTGGTCCCCTCACCCTATGCCCATACAGCAACTCAAAAGGTGAAAAAGCTGTGGATTCCTGGGGAACCTCTCTGTAAGCAAACGGATGGGGCAAATATTTGTTCCGCTCCCTCTTAAACTGGTCTGCAAATGCCTGTAGAATGGACTTGAGTGTAGAGTTTAACCTCTCAACAAGACCATTAGTCTGAGGATGGTAGGGGTGGTCTTCAGGTGCTTCACCCCACAGTACTTCCACAGACAATCCAGTAGGTCTGACATGCAATTGGCACCTCTGTCAGTCAGTATTTCATTTGGGAAACCTACCCTGCTGAAAATCTCTAACAAAGCATTTGCCACCTTTTCTGCCTCAATGGAGGACAAAGCCACAGCCTCAGGTTATCTTGTAGCATAGTCTACTACCAATAGGATATACTTTTTCCCTGTGGAACTTGGGATACTTAGAGGCCCCATAATATCCATAGCTACCCCCTAAAATGGCTCCTCAATCACAGGCAAAGGCATCAAAGGAGCTCTCACCTTGTCTCCTGTCTTGACTACTTTTGGCATTGCTCACAGGGCTTGAAATTCCCTGTTACATCTCTGGAAATTCCAGGCCAATAGAAGTTCTGCATAATATGCTTCTTTGTACGTTTTATGGCCATATGACCTGCAAAGGGAATATCATGGGCTATGGCTAGAAGTGCCAGATGGTAGGCTCTAGGCACTACCAACTGCTGTATTCTTTCACCTTTTAGCCCTCCTTCAGGGGTCCATTCTCTATACAGTAACCCTTTGTCCCAGTATATAGATTCCCCCTTCCCTTGAGAATCAGGTGCCTCAGTAGCTACCTGCCTCAGGCCTTGCAATCTAGGGTCTGAGAGCTGAGCCTGTCTCAACTCTCTCTTTGTAACCCTTCCCAGCTCCCCTTCCACAGGACATCTGGCATCCTCTGACAGTGGTGCCTCACTGTCAGCCTAGATACTACTACTCACCTCTACCTTTGCAGTCACTCTGTCCAAGGGAACATCAGTACCCACAAGCACCTTTAGTCTCACTGCTACAGAGTAGCTTCCTCCCTGACTTAACCACCTCACCAGTCCCGTCTGCAAGTATGCGGTCTGTCTAGGTCTCCCCCAGGCTACCAGAACCACATGCTTGTCTCAAAGTCTGACTGCATGTAACTGCATTAACACATGGTACTGCCTCATCCAAATCCTTCCCTATCAGGACAGCTGCAGGATGGTAGTTTGGTTCCCCTGTTGTCTCAAGACAACCTACTATTAGCATTTTGTCTTCCACGCTTACTGGCTCTCTCAACATTTCTTCCCCGCCTTGCTTCCATGGACATCTGCATGCCACATAGCCCCACTGGTTGCATTCAAAACATTTAACCCTAGGTCCTGGACGTATACCTGGACTAGTGTCTTCCCCTGCCCCTGGCAGATTCTGTTGGGGCAGTCTGTGCTGTCCACCATTGGTTCTTTTAGAGCCATGAGCAGTGCTGTGGGTCCCCTTCCTGTGCAAGGATGCCCTGCTTGCTAGGTATATATCGTCCTTCTACCCCAACTCATCTGAAGTAGCACATTGTCTATCAGCTAACCAGATCCTCATGTCCTCAGGCAAAGTGCTAATGGTTTGTTTCCTCACCAAAAGGTCTGCCTTCCCTTCAACAGTGGTGACCTGACATCCACTCACCCACCTATGAAAATAAGTGCTCAGTTCAGCAGCATATTCACACACACTTTCATCTGTCTTGCGTCTATGGTAAAAAAAAACATTTTCTATACATTTCAGGCATTAGCTTGAAAAATTCTAACAAGCAGTTCTTAACAATAGTATAATTAATACATTCCTGATCAGAAATTTTAGACAACACAGTTACAGCTTTACCATGAAGTAAGGGGGTCAGGAACCATACCCAGAGCCTTTGGTCAACATTATACTGTTTACATACCCTCTCAAACATATGAATGAAACTATCCAAATTTTCCCCCTCTGTAAACTGGCAGAAGAAATTTACTGACCTTTTGTGCTTCTGGGGTGCAGTTACTCCCTTCTCCATTACCTCCATGACTCTGGCGAAGAGTCAGCATCTCCTTTTCATGCTGCCTCTGCCTTTCCTTTTCCTCAGCTTCCAGGTGTAGCAGTTTCTCATTCTCCTCAGCCTGCAAACATTGCAGTTTCTCCTTGTCCTCACTCTCTAGATGCCTCAGTCTCTCAGCTGCTTCTATTTCCAAATGCCTGGCCTCCAACTCTTCTCTTTAGCTCCAGATGGATTTTTAAGTCATGTGCAGAAAGGTTGAGCTGCCCATTCTCTGAGTGTGGTACATCTCCACTGCCAGTCTTATTGTCCTCCTGGTTGCTGTTTTCTGATGCAGCTGTGACCAAAGCTGCAGTCATGTCTGCCTTAGTCAGGTCAGTTCACTTCCCTAGCCTGGCACATCTCAGCCAGCTATCTCCTAGTCAGCTTTCCATACTCCTCTGCTGACATGCTGCCTGCTCTCCCTGACTAAGCTAATAAAAAAAATAAAACAATTGTGATCTGAACTCTGAATATTCACTGTGTGGCTGATTTAGAGTACAAAAACACCTTCAGTGATCACTGTACACAAGCTACAGGAATTCACACCACCCACACCACTACAAGCCAATTAGTATTTGCCAACCAATTAATATGTGGTGTGGATATCTTGCCACTGCCAAACAATTAATATGTGATGCCCTTGCACTGGCCCAGCAATCAAGGAGCCTCAATCTTCACCACTAACACCATTGAGGGGCATCCATATAGGAAAAGGATAATAAATACACACGCAATAAAGTACAATTTCCCTTAAGAGCAGATGGAAATCACAGTCAGTCTGGGGCTGGTTTCTCCCTTTCTCTCCAGATCCCTATAAGACTTCCCACTGGCACAGCTATAGGGTCCAGATCTCAGCCTAGTAGGCAAGCTAAAACCTCCAGCACCCTTTCTGTTCAATTAGTGCTTCGTGTCCTTCCCCAAGTAGCTGACGCACACACACTTTGAGATAAGAGTTATATACAACCAGATAGACACTCCTGGGGAAGGCTGGCACAGGTTCTCCAGCTGTGCCCCTTTTACCCAGGCTATATGGTAGAAATCACTGTCACCACCCACTAATATTTATCAGCTACCAAAAGGCCCTTATGAAAGGGTGTCCAATTATGCTGTGCAATATTATTATCCAAATGGTAAGTGCAACTGAACAGTCAAGGCGTATTGGAGTGGCTTGACCAGTATCACTATATACACGCAATGTACTCTAGAGCTTAAATTATCTCTACATAAAACAGCCACAGTTGAAAAGTTTAAAAATATTTAATAATAAATAATAAAAACATAAGACAACACTTCTTACTACACAGTGCTAGTCAAGAGTTCAGAGATCACAGGAAAATGCTTAAAATAATACAGTAGAATAATTCTGACAACACAGAAAAACACTTAGTCTAATCTTCCTATTTCCTAGCTATTTCTAAGAGAAACGCTAAAGTCTAAGATCCAACTTACATACAGACACAGGCAGAGTGGTGAGCTAGATGTTCTCAAGACAAATGCTCAAATGCTCTCATTCTTTCTCTCCTTAAATTGATAACACAGTACCACTGATTTATTTCAGATTGCATCATTTCTTTCTGGTTCCCAGGCTAACAGAAATTCAAAGGTTAATAGCCCTTTTGATCTTGCAGCTGTTCAGGAAGCCAGAGCAATAAAATAAATTATACATGTAAATTCTAGCCATTAACTCTGGCCTCAAAACAATAGGCAGAATGCCTCCCTCTAGACATCTCGGTTCCAAGTTTTAGATCAAAGAATTTCACAATACTTATCAGCTTTGCTACAGCAGAGTGCACTGTTACATTTTTTCAGTTCCACATCTAACAGCATTTTCTTCCATTTAAGAGAACAAGCCTGTGGCTTATATTAATATTTACAAATGACAGAATTATCTACAAAATTATATCTGGTTAGGCTGGCAGCCTTCACCTATCTTCACAACAACTAATGAAATGCAAGATAGCTTAATTTCAGGACTGTTAAGGACATCAGGATTCAAGGTATCACTCAATATTAAGTAATCCAAATATTTGTTTTTGAATGATAAGTGTATTTTAACTGGAAGATTCTCTTTGTTAAGCACTCTAAGGCTTCTCAGTTTACTAGATCTAGACTCTCAGTTCCATATATTATCATGCGTTTGAGCTATATGTGCTCTTTTGTTTGTTCTTTGTTGTAGTTAGTGCTGCAGATGAGGTATGAAAGCAGATTTTCCTTGTAGGGTGTTTACCCTTTCTCTGTGGTTGTACCACTGTGGAGATAGTATAAAGTATTAGAGGTGGTGTGTAGGTAAAGCCCTCTTCACATGGGAAGGTATAAGGGTACTTGGCACTTTGCTCCATACAAAAAACAGTTTATTATAGATTTTGTGTTTTTGTTTCATCATTTGTAGCTTCCTAAATGCAAAATAAGTGGCACACAGAAAGTGCAAATAACATAATTATAATTTTGAAACAGTTGATTTAAAATGTTATCAATAGATAGGACTATAGCAGCTGTAGTTCAAGAGCAAATCATTCAATGTAGGGAAAAACTGCAATAGAATCCAAAATGGAGCGAATGAAAAGTAAGAAATGCCAGAGAGCCAGCTATATCACTAAAGGTGTAATCAGGGTCAGTTTTAAAAAGCAACATGTAAATGATGGTGTGATGGAAATTTAAAATGTAGAATAGCCAGTGGAAGGTATTGTACTTATCTTTGTGAACTTGACTGAAGACAGGATGTGACATGGTAGTAACTGAGTATAAGGATGCTCTGAAAGGAGTTCCACATGAAACACTAACTTACTGAATGCCAAAAGCTCAGATGACTAAAAAAAAAAAATCACAGATACAAAAGGCTGAAAATAATTAACTTTAATTTTTTACTGTGGGGCAAGCTCCCCACTTACCCCCTGCATCCCTCCCAGTTTCTACATACCAACTCCATGGTTGCACCAACTTGAATAAGGGAGAAATATCCCAAAACATGTGAATTATTGCTAGCGTACAGTTAGAAACTGCACCAGAAAGGATTTCCCATGGAAAATAGCATTGAGTGTAATGGGTTTTGTCTTTTTTTTCTCAAGCAATTTCACCTTGAGCAACTGTATGGACTCCTTGTATGAATGATGTAAGCCCTAGGTGTAAATAAAGTGTGGAAGAGAGAAATGTTAGAAAATATGAAGCAAGAACAAAAGAAAGGAACTGGTATGATGCAAGAAGGAAATAAAGATAGAAAGAAAAAGAAAGAAAGAAAGAAAGAAAGAAAGAAAGAAAGAAAGAAAGAAAGAAAGAAAGAAAGAAAGAAAGACAAGGCCAAAGAACTAGAGAAAAGCCCTGTAGTGGTAAATTAATTACTGTATATATTTTATCGTATTTGTATAACTGCTTTAAACTATATAATACATAAAGAAGTGAATGTGTATGTAACAGGTAAATGACTTTGTTTAAAAGTGAATGAGAAATGGGTTTTAAGGTACATATACTGTATGCATTTAAATGTTTATTGTAGTTTTCCTCTGACACAACTATACTGATATCATAGAACATTTGTTTTATTTTTTTTGTTTGTGCATGTTCAAGATAATATGATATAAAACTGTATAGTAAGATACAAGCACACTGAACAAATCTGGACAACAGACCATATAAAGGATGAGTATGTTATAAAAGGTGATGTGTTAGGTTTAATTACACTTTCACATAAAGAAAGTTGAGACTTTCAGGTGAAGAAGGTGTGGTCCTTGACTTCTGATTTGGTAATAGTAAATTAGGTACTACTCCTGTATGAGATAAAACAATATATGTGTATTGTATTCTTTTGTTAGGGGTGGTAGCACTCAAGTCCTATGTCCCCTACATATATGCGGTGTAATAAATTTTACTCTGTAAATCCTGCAAAAACAATCATATTCTGATTTATTAAATAAAGTATGGTTACATTAATATATTTCTCAACAAATGCTGCTGTGACTCGGAATAATTTTTTTTCTGCACATTGTCTTCTTGACAGAAAGGGGCATCAGTAAAATTAGTTATTAACTTTTAGTTCTTGTGATGTCTGTGTGCAGGAAAAATAGCTGCTGTTTCAGGTTATACAGACAAAAACATCGGTAAGGAATAGGTTAAAATGAGGGGAAAAAGGAAACAGAAACAGGATTTTAAACAAGGTAAGAAAATCTGTAGATAATCATATAACTGAGTAGATTCAGTTATTTAAGTAGTGAGGTGGGTCTGGGTCTCACTTATTTTCAGTAAACAAGACTTTTGGGGGAATTGTATTGGGGAACCTAACTACCAAACTGAGATTTCAATGTCATTTCTGTGTATATGTGGTATGTGTGTGTGTGTGTGTGTGTGTGTGTGTGTGTGTGTGTGTGTGTGTGTGTGTGTGTGTGTGTGTGTGTGTGTGTGTGTGTGTGTGTGCAAATTCCGTGTACATGTATTATGGATAAAATGGTTGCAAGTATATAGAAAAAGAAAATGAAATAGGGAGGAATAATTCAAATCAGAGGTTTCTTTAGGACAGTACATTTGATTACAACAAAATAGTTAATCTGGAGGATATTATAACATTTCTGGGCAGATTGAAAAAAAAAACAAATGAAAACGACAGTCTTCTCACTGACCTACCCCCACATGATTAGCAGAGAGTCATGAATACTTTTGAAGAAGAAAAATACCTAGCAAAATAGAAAGTAACTGTTGCTCGTCCCTGTCTACTATAGATGATGAACAGGTGGGGTAATTCATTTATATGCTTTATTACACAAAAACACATCAGTATGGATAGCAGCATTACAAAATATAAATGAACTGATTAACAGACAGACTATACAGACATGCATGCTTACATCTCAACAGCTTACTGCAAAATGGCAGTCAAGCTCACACATGCTCAGTATTTATACACCTGAGCAAGCCCCTAGATAGTTTCTTAAAGACATACACACACACTTTGATCTACAGCCTCCCTCTCAAAAAGATTGCTGTCAAATAAAAATAACACTGGAGTCAGACATGCAATAATATAGACATTAGAAACAAAAACAGTGTTCATGTCCAAGTTGCCATGTATCTATAACATGGTATGGAGATGCAACTTGATATAGTAACATAATAATCAGAACTGGGTTTAGCAATAGGGGCAAGCTTCAGTGAACAACTCATGTCAGAAACTTCGGGATTGATCACAAGAACATGGATATTCACTGGAACATTTTCTGGAACTGGAACACTGGACAACTCACTCTGAGATAAACAGTCTTTCTCATAGGCTATGTGCTATGGTATAGGCTCAGACACTACCATCAAATGTTTCTGATTTCACCTAAACTCTACTCCTTGTGATTCCACAATATACAGTCTTGGCTCTGAGAAAATATTCTTCACGACTCCAATCCGATCATAACCTTTAGATGTTTGAATCCTTACCACTTCTCCTCATAATGGATTGAGTAGTCTTATCATTATAGGACTTCTGGGCTAAATGCTTCTTCAACAGACTGGCTTTCACTGATCTGTTGTTCTTGACACATGGAACCAACAATTGACTACAAATTGGTAACATGGTTCTGGTTTGTCTCAACAAAGGTCTCTGGGCAGGTGAACCAACATGTTTATCACAAGGAATATTTCTGAGATTCAAGAGATTCAGGAAAACATCACGATTGTCTTGTTTCAACTTCTCTAGCAATTGTTTTGCACTTTGAACTGCATGTTCTGCCAAACCATTTGACTGTGGAAACTCTGGGCTACACGTGACATGAGTAAAGTCTCACTCTTTGGCAAATCTTTTGAACTATTGGCTTGTAAACTGTATGCCATTGTCAGAATAACTTTGTGCGGACTACCATGGACTGCAAAATGACACTTCATCTTAGTAATGACAGTATTGGATGCTAGATTAGGAAGCTGGTCAATTTCGAACCAATTTGAATAAGAATCTACTAACACCAAGTAATACTTACCATTCCATTTGATAATGTCAGTTGACCAGGGTAGTTCAGGAATCTGTATTAGCTGAAGTGGTTCTTTCTGTTGATGTGACTTAGTACTTACATACTGAACAATATGATAGCACTCTCTCAATATCTTGCACTATAGAAGGCCAAAATACTACTTCTCTCACCCTTCTTTTGGTAGAGTTTGTTCCTGGGTGGCCACGATGCAAGATAGTAATGTACCCTTGTTGCAAGGACTTTGGAACAATTACTTTAGGACCTTTCATGATGATACCAGTGTCAAACAAAATTCCTTCTCTGTATGGAAAATTAGGATGCACTTCTTGAGGTAAGGTAGATTGCTTTGACTGCCAACCTTGTTTGATAAAGTAGTTGAGCTTCTGTAAAATTAGATCGATGGCTGTGTGGCTTTTAAGTTCATCAAAATCAAGTTTCTCATTCTCATGCTGTTCAGTGGTATTTCTGGGCGATCTGGATAATGTATTAGCAAGATAAAGAAGTTTGCCTTACTTGTAGACAAGACTGAAATTATACTTTTGCAATTTCAACATCATGCATTGCAATCTGGCAGGAGCTGTATGTATAGACTTTCTCAAAATAGTAACAAGAAGTTGGTGGTTTGTTTCGATCCGGATAGGTCTACCATAAACATAATCATGGAACTTCGAACACGCAAACACAATTGCTAAGGTTCTTTCTATATCTGAGCATACTACATTTCTGTTTGGGTAAGAGTTCTGGACACATAGGTTGACCCTCTTGTAGAATGACTGCACCTAGACCAAATTTCAAAGCAACACATGAAAGAGTAACTGGCTTGTGAACATCATAGTATCTGAGAGTTGGTGGACTGGCAATTCTCTGTTTCAGGACATCAAATACTTTCTGGTGTTGTTATAACCATGACCAGGACACATCTTTGCATGTTAGCTATCTGACTGGTGCTGATATTTGGCTCAAGTCTGGCATAAACTTGCCTAGGTAGTTAACCATGCCAAGAAAACTTTGTAGGGCTTGAACTTTGTCTGGAGCTGGCATCTTGAGAATGGCTGTTTGCTTATAAGGGTCTGTTCATAATCCTAAAATGGTAAATAAATGACCAACATAAGTGACTTCTCATAGCCTGAATTTACATTTCCTGAGGATTGAGCTTAAGATTTACTTGGCAAGCTCTTTCTAGAACTTTTCTGAAGTTTCTGTTATGCCCAGCTTCATCATTACCTCCAACTAGTATATCATCTACTATAATAGCACAGGGATATCCAGAAAAAAATTTGCTCCAATGCACACGGAAAGACTTCACTTGCAGAATGTATCCCAAATAACAGTCTCAAAAATCTGTACCTTCCAAATGGCGTACTGAAAGTGGTTATTAATGAGGATTTCTTGTCAAGCAAAATTTGCCAAAATGAACTCTTTGCATCTAAGACAGAAAAAACAGTAGCATTTGGCATGAGAGCTGCAACTTCTTCGACTGTGTGCTTTGGATGATGAAATATTTTCAGTGCCTTGTTTAAATTTCATGGATCAATACATATTCTGATGTCATCTGAGCTTTTCTTATGAGCTACCACCATGGAGGATACCCATTCAGTCGGTTCGTGTACTGGACAAATCACACCTTGTTGCACCATTTTTTCTAACTCGGTTTTGACTCTGTCCTACATGGCTATTCGAACTTTCTGGACTGGCCTGACAACTAGGCTGACATCTGGGTCTAACCTCATGGAGTACACAACTGAAAGCTTGTCTAGTTTGTCTTTGAAAAGATCAGAATAGGTAGAGAAAATATACTGAGCTAAATTAGAATAGTGGTCTTTTAAGCTAACAGACTTCCTTATTAAATGAAAGCAGCCCCATTTTCAAACTGTCTCTGAGGCCTAATAATGACTGTTAATGTGTTTTGACCACATAAAATAACAAGCCATAGCATCTCCCAGCAGAGTAATATGAAAGCATTACTGAGCCTTCCATATGAATTTCTTCACCACCATAAGCAACAAGCTACACACACTTTGTCAGCTCAAGCTTTTCACCAGCACATACTCTAGCAAATCTTTCTCCTGACATAACATTGCACTTTGAATCAGTAACAACACTGAGCTCTATGGGTTCTCCATTAAACATTGAGCTCTATGGGTTCTCCATTTATCTGAACAGTACAAAATACTTCATACTTTGCCTACAAATCTAATGCATCAACTGTTTCACTAAGCACTGACACACCATCAACATAAAAAGTAGAGTTACAACATTCTAATTGATCAACTCGTTTCTTGAAATCTTCCCTTTTAATAAAATAAAGTGTGCCTTTTGATTTACAAAACCTCTTGAAATTATTCCAGTTATTACATCTGTGGCATTGTTGACCAAAAGCTAAGCACTTTTCTCTTTTAGATTCATGATTTCCACCACAATTACAAAAAATTAGCAATGAAACTGGGTGGGGCCTATTCTTTGAGTTTGCTGACTCACTCTTGTGTGGGCCTATTCTTTGAGTTTGCTGACTCACTCTTGTGCTTCACTGAGACTGTGTGAACTCTGGAGCTTAGTAGAAGGCTCTGGGGTTTACGGTGAGTGCTGCAGGGTTACAGTTGCTGCCATGTGCTTGGGTCTGTTTCTTTTAACCACATGCTGAATACTATCAACATGGGCTTTAGAAGTTACTAGAAACATGTATTTTTCATTTGTAAGCATATTTGTGTGCTTTCCTGTGAGCTCATATATCTGACAAATCTCAATGGCCTTATTCAAAGTTAAATCACTGTCATGAAGCAAAATCTTTTTCACAGCATCATCTTTAATACGGCACACACGTCTGTCTTTTATCATCTCATCCCTTAAATTACCAAATCTGCATGTTTTAGCCTTGTTTCTTAAATCAGTTATATATGCTGCAAAAGGTTCACCAGGTTTTTGATCCCTTGTATAAAATAAGTGCCTTCCATTGTGGTATTCATCTGGGGGGTTACACATTTCTCTAAATTTATGTTTTAAGCACTAGGAGTCTTCCCTTGACTCATCTGGTACATCAATATGGCAGTTTTCTCCCTCTCCTGCAAAGACAGCAGGTGCATACACAAATGAATGCTCCCTTTCAATGGCTTCTGACCCAGATAAATTAAGCAGAATAAATGCCTTTGTATGGTCATCTTTATCCAAAAATGCAGCCTGTATGAAAATATCATACTCTTGCTCAAACACTCTCCAATTCTCTGCAATATTAGTATCAAACACAAAGTGGTCCTGGTTTTTGAAAATCCATCTGCCATGCCAACAAAGTATGCACAACCATACTGTAAATATGGACCTTGTAATGATATACAAACAAGCTCTCTCACAACAGCTTGCAATAACATTCAAATGCATAATAAACTCTCCAAAATACTCTACTTTGCAAAATATACTCTGAAATGGCTGTATTTGTGAAATAACTGTACTGTAATACTGCACAAACAGGCGAACACTTCATACACATCGGATATATAGGATAGCTTTGATTAATACAAAAAAGTACGTGCTGAGTGAAAAAATGTGGTCCTTTTCTTTATTTTATTTGTTTTATGCAATTCAGACTTTAAAGATTTTACTTAGTAATTTTAATATTTCTATCAATATGTTGCAGTATCTGACATTTCGTTTACTTAAATATAGTTTAGAACCTTCTGAGTACTTCATTTCATATTTTGCAAATAAGAAATCATTTGAGCATGTTTTAACATCAGGAATTCATTCCTGACCTGTTTTGCCAGTTATACATGCAGTAGGGATGATCCACTTCTATATATTCCTCCAATTTCAACTGAATGCCTCTCGGTCTCGAATCTGGAGAAACTGGATCCCATTCTGGCACCATGTCACTCGTCCTTTTCTACTTTAGATGACAAACAGGTGGGGCAGTTCATTTATATGCATTATTACATGAAAACACATCAGGATGGATATCAGCATTACAAAATATAAACAAACTGATTAACAAACTATACAGACATACATGCTTACATCTCAACAGCATACTATAAAATGGCATTTATGCTCGCACATGCTCAGTATCTATACACTTGTGCAAGCCCCTAGATAGCTTCTTAAAGACATACACACACACTGTGAGATACAGTAACTATCATAAACCTGAGGATAAATTAACGTAACTATATAATAAGACTCCTTGAAAAATGTTTCTAACCCTCTCACCATTTTGCTGAGGTGGTTTCACAAGGATGGGTCCCTGACCTCCACTCCTTATGGCCATCTGATTTCTAAAGTCCCTCCCTAGCCTATACCATTGCTGTTATTTGTTGTATAAGCTATTGGTGTACTCTTCCCACCCATTGTTTTCCACAGATCCATGATAGTGAGCACCCACCTAGCAAACCAGTATTGCTCTTCAGTAAATCATTTACTACATATTGTCTCCTATTCATTTTACTACAGCTCAGCAAAGCTTTGAGTCCTAGCCTCTGTTCCATGAGTGTTTTACTTGTATGTGGTGCCATCCAGGCAAAGTTACGCACCTTTGATTGCTATATCACACTCTCTACTGTTTCATGTTTGCATTTGTGTATTTAAAAAATGCTCTTCCTGTTACTGTTACTATTGTAAGACTGTCTTGAAATTGCCTTCAGCGAGGGATTTCCAGCTAGTTGTTTAAGTGGTTTCTGGTATCATTGCATTTCTAGGTCTCTTCTACTTTGTTTTTACAATAGGAGGACTGGATTTATTCATCTTGTGGCAGGAGGTGTTTGACTAGACTGTCTGAGTTGAGAAATGCACTAAAGGACTAATTGTGTAGTCATATTTTTGGCCAAAGAGCTCATTAGCTAGCTTTCTGTTTTTTTTTTTCTGTGCTGCTGTAAATTTTGTGCATTTGCATGGGTTAGCTTACTCATCAACAAGATAAGTGCAGCTAGTTGGCATTGAGTGGCGATACCTTCAGATTTAGTAGAATTCAGTATTGTGTAAACATTAAAGTTAGTAGAATTTAGTACTGTTTAGCATAATCTGTCCCAATAAAGCATCCTTATTAGTCTGCACCAACAAAGCACCCTTAATAGCCTTCTAATCCCAATAGACTACCTCCTTGTAGCACAGTCAAAGGACTGGACTGTATGGATAAGCAGTTTAAACTCAAGTCATTATGCCACAAATACCAGTATGATTCTATCATAGTCCATGTAGCTATAAATGACCTGAGATGTGCCCCTCTGGACTATATGAAGAGTTACATTATGAGGCTTTCAGAATACATGTCTCAGGTTGGTATAAGCCTAGCACTGAGCGGCATATTACCATCACCGAGGTTGCTGCCACAATATGAGCAAGAAATGATTTGATTTCAAGAACTGTTTGTCTTAATAGTGTTATTCTAAAGGGATTCAATATTTGTCAGCTTGGGAGGACACAGTTAACAGACCATGTTGTTATGCCAAAGATGGTCTGCATCTTTGCCCTTTAGGTTTTTGAATACTGGCTAAAACTTTATCCACCCCCATAGTGCCTTTTTTAGACAATGCCAAATTGACAAACCTAGTGACATAGTAAAATTGACTCAGATGAACCTCAATATGTTACTGCTCAATGCCAGGAGCCTAAATAAAAAAACTACACTCCCTCCAAGTCCTCCTCACATTGCAGAACATAGATATCTGTGCAGTAATCAAAATATGGTTAGACCAATAGCTGCACATGCAAGGGCTAGAGGTGGTGTCTCAATATCCATCAATAACAAGCATACCTCCGGGGTGGTTAAACAGGATGATGTGCTGGAGTTCCTCCATTTGCAAATCACCATATACAAAATCCTGTACTATACCCTAGCCAGCTACAGGTAACCTTCCATGTCCCAGGAAGCTTACAATTCATACTTAGACCTAATGAAGACACCAACCTTCCAACCTAACACCCCACTCATGGGAGACTTTAATTGGCCCTCTATAGACCAGGAATCCTACATGGCCTCAAATCTACAGGCACAGAAATTCCTGAATTTTGTAAATACACACACTCTTGACCAAATAGTGAACAAGCCCATTAGAGGCTTCAACATACTGGACCTTGTGCTCACAAGTATGTGAGAATGCTGCACCCTGGCTTGTCTCATTCCCCCCTGGTTAGGTCCAACTACAAAGCTCTCGTCTTTGAAATCAAATTCAACTCCATAATTCCTTTAAACCCAGTATCACTTAGGAACTATTACCTTTTACTAAGTAATGGTTTCTCAAAATTCAATGCCCCTCCAAACCCAGACAACACAGTAGCCTATGCTGAACTGCTCTCAGAAACTCTGCACAGTCATATATCAATGGCTGCTTAGATGCTGCTGTACCTACTAGAAGAAGTCCAGGACTACCCTAGAATCAAACTGCCCCGGTGGTAGCCCAAATTAAACAGGGTATACAACAAAAGGGAAAAAAAATTATGGCAAAAATCATGAAGGGTAATTCCCATGAAGATAAAAGCTCTCTCATCAAACTAAATAGGCAACTTTGTTGTTTGTCTTTCGGCTTTTGCCCAGTAAGGGGTTGCCACAGCACAACTCCGGTCCACTAAGGATTGGCAGTAGATTTTTCAAAATGCCAAGGTGCCAGCTCGACGCCCAACCTTCAACGAAGGCATGCTCATTTACGCACACATGCCTTTCGAATACTACCCAACCGCAGGGAGGACATGTAGACTCCACACAGAAGGCCCTCCCAAGCCAAGCTGAGAATCGAACGGGAGAACCTCTTGCTGTGAGGTAACAAAGATACCACCGTACCACCGCGGCATAACAAACTAAATAGGTAACTAAGAGAGCTAATTAAGTAAAGCAAAGACAATGTTGAGTTTAAGATAGCCTGGAGGTGAAAGATAACCAAAGAGCTTTCTTCAGCTATGTCAAAAACCTCAAGGACAGCACATAGCAATGCACTCAACTGGTGGTTAATGGTGCCACATCCACTGAACCTGGTGATACAGCGGACCTGCTAGTGGATAAATTCATTTCCAACTTTGCCCCCCCACCCCCAACCATTTCACCCCAGAATAGCCTCAAGCATTATCCCCCATCTATAACTAGGGATCATGAACAGACTGCACTCACTAAAGCCAAGAACATGAGCTCAATGGGCTCCAATAACATTGCAGGATGCTTGCTGAAAAGTCTAAAATATGATTTATCAGGACCCCTAGTCATTATTTAATTATAATGTTAAAAGAGCATCTGTGCCATGTGAATGGAGGACTGCAACAGTCACCCCCCTTCATAAGAGAGAATCTTCAACAGATCCTGAAAACTACAGACCCATTAATCTGACTAGTCTTATTTGCAAAGCCATGAAAGAATTATCATGAAAATTATTAGCAAAGACATAGGAGATCTCCAGACACTGGATCCATCCCACTTCTTTGAAAAAGTCACTAAGGCAATGGATGAGGGGAAAATGGTGTATATTCCCTTACCTAGATCTTATAGGTTCATAGGTGTGTACTATGAGGGGGAAATGGTGCATATTCCCTTACCTAGATCTTATAGGTTCATAGGTGTGTACTAGGCTAATGGCCCTGGAGCCTATATAAGCCTAGCCCAAGAAGATTCACTGGCATCATGCCACCCAAAGTTAGTTCCCAGTGCCCCTGTCAAGCAAGGCCACTGAAGTGATCCCTGGGGTGAACTTCCTATTGCCCATCCACTCGTCAAGATTTCTCTTAAAGAGGACCAGTGAAGTGCTCTGCTTGACGTGAGTGGGAAGTTTGTTCCAGAGTATGGGAAGTCTCTGGGTTAGGAACCTGTCCCTCCAGCATGTTCTGTTTATTGTGGCAATGAGGTTTAGGTCCCTGGAGTGTGTGTGGCACAGAGGGATTGGGATTTCTTTAGGTGTAGCATATCTAGCAGCTCTGGGTCAGACATGGCTTTGTAGGTCAAGCAGAGATCACCTCTAAGTAGGTGATAAGAGACAGAGTATAGCTGGAGTTTTTTGAATCTGTCCATATAGGGCATGTGTCTAAGGCCTAAGATCCTCTTAGTGAGTTATTTTTGTGGCCTTTCCATTTGTTGTAGGTGTCTCGTGAGGTACATACCAAATGGGGTGTTGTATTCTATAATAGGTCTAATAAGGAATAAGTAGAAAGAGATTATGACCTCTTTCTTCCTGGATGAGAAACCTTTTGTAATGAGTTGTGCCACATAGAAGGACTTTCTGACTACAGTGGCAATGTGGTTATCAAAGAAGAAGTTGCTCTCAACCTGTGTCACCAGGTCTCTTATGACACCTTTGGTGTTTAGTGGACTACTGCCTATGTGGTAGTTCATGGGCACCAAATTTTTCCCAAAGGGAATGACAATGCACTTTTTGGCATTGAGCTTAAGGCCATGGTTCTGGCACCAGTCAGTGGTGTCAGTGAGGCCTTTTTGTAGAATGTCTGCATCAGTTGGAGAATCAGTAATGGCTCCCAGTTTCCAAACATCTGCGAACTTGGTCAGCCATAGTCCCTTTGTGTTTGCTTGAACTTCAGATAAGTAAATGCCAAACAGGAGAGGACCTAGGACCAATCCCTGTGGGACACCACTTGTAACTGGTTGGTAGTCAGATTTGGAGTCTGCTACTTTCACAGTGTGGATTTTATCAGTGAGCCATTTGGCAACCCATCTTATGACATGGGGTTTATGCCTAGTTTAGTAAATATATCTATGATTTCTGAGTGAGAGATGGTGTCGAAGGTCTTGGCAAGATCTAGTAGGCTGTGTGAACTACCTTGCCCTCATCCACAGCTCTGGTGACAGACTCAAAGAAGTCTATCAGGTTGAGCAGGCAAGATCTACCTTTCACAAACCCAAAATGCATGGAATCCAGAGTTTGGAAATTCCCTCTGTCCTGATTTATAAGGTCCATCATGATGCGCTCCATAGCTATACAGATCAGACTTGTCAGTTTAATTGGGTGGTAGTTCCCAGGGTCTGTAGCTGCTCCCCCTTTGTGGAGTGGGATAACCGTAGCAGTGTGAATGTGGTAGGAACAAAGCCTGAAATGAGGCTGTGGTTGAATAGGGTACTCAGGTGAGGTGCCAGTTCACTTTGTAATTCATGTAGAACACAGCCAGGGATATTATCAGGTCCCATGTAAGCTGTATTCTTGGCTTTGGACAGTGCACATTTTACCTGTGTAGCTGTGAAAATAGGGAACTGGCATTCCTCAGGTATTGTGATAGGCCCTTTAGGGGGTGAAAGGGGGGTAAAGTTCGCACTTAACCTGTCGGCTAATATGTTGGCAATATCAGTGGGTTCTGTATATGTATTGCCATTGTGCTGTAACTCAGAGCAGATCTGAGTATTGCCATTTATATTCTTGACATAAATATAGAATGCCTTGTAATTGTCTTTAGAATCTGCAGCAATTTTGTTTTCATGGGTAGCTTTAGAGGATTTGATTATGGATCTCAGTTTTTTGCTGAGGCTAACAAGGGAGTTTTTCCAGTCTTGGGAATTCATCCTTTTCTGCAACAGTTTTTTCCTTCTTTTGTAGAGTTTGTTTATGATGGGGCACCACCAGATTGGCTTCCATTTTTGGAGAAGAGCATTTTGGTTTTCTTTGGTATGGCCCATTCCATGCACTTGTGTATGTGCTCATACAGTGCATTGGTGTATGATTCAGCAGTCATGCACCTATTTTCCATTTGCAAGGATGTTGTGAAGTTAGCCACCTCTGTTTTTAGAAGACCAAAATTGGCTTTGGAGAAGTTTTTTATGGTGGTTTCCTTTAGGGGGGGTGAGGGTGTGATGTGAATATCCATGGTGATTAGGCTGTGGTCATATCTGACCAGGGAGGAGTTGTTGATTACTGGTGTAGAGCAACGGTCGCCCATGTCAGTAATGACCAGGTCAAGGATGTTTCTACCCCTGGTTGGTCCAGGGTGTTGGAATTAATGAATTCCAGAAAACATTGAGAAAGTGTATTGATACATGAGTAATTTTCCCAGTTAATGGAGGGGTAGTTAAAGTCTCCCAGTATAAGGGTATTGGGTTGTACCCTAATATTTTCCAGTGTCTTTAGGAATATGGAGTGGGAGTCTTGGGACATGGTGGGGGATCTATAGCAGACTGCAACCTGGATTGCAGTTTTACCCAGTGTTAGTTGTGGTAAAGCATTTGATACAATACTCTACTCAGGCATTGTCAACAGACTTTTGGAACTCAGTATAAACCACTTTATAACATGCTGGATAGCGAGCTGGCTCACTGATAGGTTCCAGGATTTTTGAATTGGTGAGGCCACCTCCACAAAGAGGCTGGTCACCAGTAGAGTCTCCCAGGGCTCTGTGCTAGGCCCACTCCTCTTTGGCATCTACTTCTCAGATGGCAAAGTGAATGTCAAAGGCCTCTGACTAACCAAGTTTGCAGATGATTGCAAACTGGGAGCAGTCATTGAATCCCCCCAAGATAAGAACACCCTTCAGGAAAGTCTAACATAGACAAACAGCTGGTGCCAAAACCGTGACTTAAAACTGAATAACAAGAAATACATTATAGTACCTTTTGAGAAGCCAGCCACCCTGGGTAACTGTCATCAATAAAACACCCCTAAAGGTTGTTTCAATAGTCAGGAATTTGGGAACTCATGTTGATAGTAACCTAGCCTTTGATCAACAGGTGTTTAAGATAGTAAGAAAATCCTTCTTTGTTGCTCAACTTATAAGAAAGGGGATGGCGTCTGGGTCTAGGGTGGTCATCATACTACTGTGGTCGGCCCTCATCATATCCATCATAGAGTATAATGCGGGTCTATATTAGAACACTGAACGTTCAAAATTTCGAGTGTTCTAATATCGACCCATTTTCAGCGAACACTGAAAATATCGCAGAAACAGAAAACCAAATTTTTTTCTAGGGAAAGAATTTGGTTGCCCGTTTCTGTTGCTTCGGTATTTTCAGCACTGTGGTGGAAAGTTACGGGTCGGGTTCATGTAAGTGTGAAATTGTGTTGACGTGAGGGTTAGGGCTGGTTAGGTGAGTTAGGGTTAGGGCGTGGGTCAGGTAAGTGTGCGATTGTGTGGACGTGAGGGTTAGGGCAGGGTAGGTGAGTTAGGGTTAGGGCATGGGTGAGGTGACTGCGCGATAGTGACGGACCTTAGGGTTAGGGTTTGGGTTAAGGTAAGTGGATAGTTAGTTGTGTATGTATAGTTTAATGTAGGGTTAGATGTAAGAGTTTAGGTGTATGTGTGTGGATTGCTGTTTGTTTGGTGTGCTTGTGTTGTGTGTATGTGTTTTGGAAAAGCAAATTTTTTCCCTAGGAAAAAATTTGATGTTCTGAATGTTCAATGTTTTAAATTTTCAGTTCATAGGGTTTGATATTAGAACACTTGACATTTTGAATGTTCGGTGTTCTAATATACACCCTATAATGCCCCCTTCAATATGTAACTGACCAGACACGTGCAGCAAATAGAATGCCCACAGAGGTTCCATGCCAAAAGAATACAGGGAGTAAACACAATATCCTATGCTGAGCACCTCAAAGCCCTGTCATTTACTCAGTATCGTACAGATTTCTTAGAGGTGATCTTTGCCTGGAATACAAGACTTCTCTGGACCCTGTTTTGCTGAACCTTTTGCACATCTACAAAAAAACAGCATCAGAACTACTAGATTACATTTTGCTTGTGACATAAGTAGGACATGTTGGTGAGACAGCTATGTTTCTCAGATAATTCCCATTCTATGGAATAGGCACCCTATCCATGTCAAGTAGAGTTCTTCCCTGTCCCTTTTTAAGCACAGCCAGTGGATGGGTAATCAGAAATTCATGCCTGATCTGGTGCCTATGTCTCTAATGGACAGAGGAAGTCAGTAAATCACCCCCTATATAAATCAAATTTGCAAGTCACATTTGGGTTACATGGTTAGGCTTATAAGGACTCTAGTAGTCATTAGCCTAGTACATATCTATGAACCTATCAATCTATGAACTTATACAAGGAACACGCCTGGTCATGTCAACTGTTTAGAATCCAAATGGCTACAGTATTGTGGATAAAAAAAATGTATACTATTTCCATCTCTTCCCAAAGCTTTCAGAAATGGAACTCGAATGTCATAAATTAGGATTACTACCACTTATCTTTTGGAGAGAGCAAGCAACAAATGAAAATGAACCTGGTTCTTCCGAAATTTAAGCACTTTTTATTCTTTCTTTTCTCCCTCTATGATTTGGCAAGTGTATACCTTCATTTCTTAAGTACAGCAAAATTTTAATTTTGCTGAAAGTACTTGGTAAGGGTGTGAGCTAGCAATAATAATTAGATCTGACCAGAACCATCTATCTTTATCAAAGGTATATTACTGTAGTTCCTATCTTTGTAGTTCTTAAGCCTGTAATGGAGTTTCAGAATGTATGATTTCTACAGCTGCCAATAAACATGAAGGCATTTCGGAGTTTGCAGAGCAAAGAATAGAGGTAATGGTAACATTGAACAGACACTTTATTCCTTGGTTGTTTTTTATTCTTTCCAAAAGATGAATGAAGGGTGTCATTTAGACATGGAATGTGAAAATGTCTTTTTCTTTATTGTTGTTACATTATGAGTGACGACATAATTTAAGTTCTTTGGAAAAGAATACATTTAAAGCTTATAACAGGAAATGCTAATAAGTCATAATGACTACTTCAGATGTGTAATTAATGACTTTCATGATTATTGAACCCAAAAATGAAACTTCATTTCTTTTTTAAATTCTAACAAAGTAATTCAAGTGTGTTTAATAATTTGAGAGATTATGTTTGCTAGTTACTCTTTTTCAATTTCCAATATAGTACAAATCTTAGACTAGTGAGTTATATAATCATTAACAGACAACAGATCTTTTAAGTCTGTAAGTGTTGGCATCAGAATTAACTTCAGTGGTGGACTTAAAGAATATTTATTGTGCTTAGTGCTTTGCATACCAAAAAATAAGCTAACAGAGAAGTTCTTTGACCAAAACAAAATAATAAACTTTAACTTATTCTATATGCATAATGAAATGGTTATCTGCCAGAGTCATAGTTCAGCACTGATGCGTTTCAGCCAATATGCTCTGTAAAATTTATGCATTTATCCCTTTTCTTACAGCCATGAAACTATTTCTGTATGTCTTGCTGTGTGAATAAAAAGAATTAAGGTGACATCTAATTTAAACTTTAATGTGTTATAAAACTACAAAAAAGTATTCAGTATGTTTATGTGGCAGCTAATTTGAAATAAACTAATTTGAATTTAACAAAAAATTAGAATTTTGAAAAATTTCTAGACAGCTGCAGGCAGCTACATGGAAATTTTTTGCATGTGTATACACAAATGCACACACACACACACACACACACACACACACACACACACACACACACACACACACGCGCAGCCACACGTGCATGCATGCATATACACTCAGACACACAGACACATATACACACAAACTCAGAGACACATACACATACACGTGCACACATACACATACACATGTGCATGCATGCACATACACACAGACACATATACACACGCAGACACATACACACATGCACACAAACACACACACACACACACACATTCACATGCACACAAATGCACACGTGCATGTACACACACATATATGCACACAGACACATACACACACACACACACACACACACACACACACACACACACACACACACACACACACACACACACACACACACGTGCACTTGCACACTTTGACTTATGATATTAGATACACTACACATAACTAAAGAAAGAACACTGCTTGTGAATGTATATATCTCATACTGATAAGCATGCATATAATCACTTGAATGCAGCTGATGATGACTGTATACATCATAAAATAAGTAATGTTACATATGCTTTGCATATGCTTACCAGCTGGGTGGAATGTGCTGCTTAAATTTAGGTAGAGAAATATACCTAGATAAACAGATTGATAATCCCACAAAGGAATGCAAGTTCAAACATCACTGATGTAGCACATATAGCGCTAGTATTTTAGCCGATGTCCCTGTCTTGTAGCTATTGTTGTAAAATCAAGTGCACCAGTTCAATTGTTAGACTGATGATAGTACTGTACAGAGCATGCCAACATAAATGTGCAACTATTGTTTTATTATTATGCTTTCTTGGAGAGCAATTGTCATGAAAGACATTAGCTGGCTGACATATACTGATGTTCTGTTTTGTAGCAACGAATAGCTGGAATAATGACATTCAAGTGCACAGTCTTACTATGGTTCATCACAGAAACTTTTATCCCATCCTGACACTTTTGCGGATGCTTCATCTTTGTACCTGTCAAATGCTATGTAGCTGGTTATATGATATACAGAGCTATGCCTACTATATACAATATAATGGCATCAAGGTCAGTGGTACGCCACTGTGCCTCCCTTCACTACATTCTTGACAATGGGTGATTCCTAAATTTATATGCATCTGAGGATCAGACTGTGACAGAGAGGACATGAGGAGTTTGGCAGTCTGGTGCAAGGGTTTTAACCTAAGTGCTGCTAGACCTAGACTATTAAACAGCTCTGGGTTTGATTCTCATGGCCTCCATTGATTAACACTGAAATCAAGTCCAGGTATACCTACAAATAACACAGCTTATGCTGCATCACTCTGTGTGGGCATATCAGTGCTTGATTATGACACAAGGCATTTGTCACATATATTTAAGCCACAGTAGCCTCTGATATGGCACTGTATAACAAATCATTATTTTGAACCCTTCTAGGATTGTCAATAAGTGGAGTAGAAAAGGGCAGGTATTCCCAACAATAACAGAGATGTCCTATATGCTTTCTTGTAGCTAGTCCATGGTAGCTTCCCCTTATTTGTCAGCCTCATCTGCTTCCTGTACTCCATGTTTCACACATTTGTGAACTGCAGTACATGGTGCTCCTCTTAGGTTGCATAGCTACTGGTACCTGGACTCATCCAGGTACCTCATGGAGTATGGTGACATTCCATTCCTGTCTGGGGACCTTGCAAGATTTTTTGGGGGGAGGCATGATATTTACTGGAAAAACAGCTTTTCATGATGGTGGATGGAGGGCTGTGAATACAAGCGATAGTTGTTTGAGAAAAATTATTATGGGACAGCTTATGAAATAATTAAAACATATATATATTAATAAATACTGTCTAATTGGGATGCTTAGATAATACATCTGTGGAAGAGGCATGGAGTGTATTCTGTAATAAACCATGAAATCTTTTTGACAGCCACATAACTGAAAAGGATATTTATTACTGCTAAAGGAAAATCCTATTTCATGAAGCAAATCCGTACATAAACCATACTTAAGTAAAATAAAACAGATAAAATGCTAGTGAAGGCTAGTTTAGACTTTAAATAAGATAAAATTCAAAGGCCAGATAACATAGCAAGTATTTTTTTATGTAATATTAAAATTTCAATTATTATGTTATTAAAACTATTAATTTGTAAAATATTTGAGAATACTATATACCACACACATGGAGTAAACTTCTATTTTCACATTGATGTAAAAGTAGAGAAAATCCAGGCTAGATAATTAAACCACATAGATCTTGAAGAAGCTTTACTTTGGAGGCAAACTATTAGTAAAACATGAATGTCATTTTTTCCTTTAAGTTAGAGTTTTATGACAGCCTATTCACTAGCCGTTTAAAGTATAATAAGGGATATGCTGTTGGGGGAGTCTGTTGGATGGGTCACACTGTGTGTGCACTGAGATACTCCTAATTTTAGATTCACACTTCTTGCTGACATTATCAGCTACCGCATTTAGTGATGCTCACATAAGCTATTTTTGTTCTCCAAGTTTTCCTGGTTCAGAGAAATGTCCTATCCAAAAGGTCTTTGGGTCAGTAATGAGGGAGGTCTGAAGCTCCAGAACACATGACGATTTCCCCTTCTGCTAACAATGCATCTACTTGTTAAGTACTGTGTAGCACTTGAGCTCTTCTGGTGGTGATGTCCTTTTGCTCATCCTCAATGCCCTGTATATATCATTCATGATGCTGCTGATATGGATGGTAATCAAGGCTGGCACATTGTCCTTGAATTTACCACTATTAAAGACTTTCATGGTGACTGAATAGGGTTAAGAACATTTAGTAGAAAAATTCCACAACACTGCTTACTGAGGCTACTGGTTTACTAGAGACCTAGCAAGTTAAATCTATTCATTCCCCAGTCTATATAAGGAGCAACTTTTAGTATCTCAACTGGTAACTGTTTTGAGCTGATTAGTTGTTGACAGGAAACCCAAATCACAAAAAATAAATATCTGCTGCCTGAGATAGCCTTGAATGTGCCTAAGGATTCTTATTTCTTGAAGTAATTTGGTAGAGATCCAGATGAACTTAACAAAAGTACCATTCCTTGAGCTACCTCAAGTACAGACAGAGGCAGAATCCATATAAGTGGATGGCACAAGATCTTTGTTCACCTTATCTTCTCCTGTCTAGCGTTAAATCCCCTTTAACTGTCACTGAGTTCAGGATCCAGTCACTAAAATGTCGAGGATTTCTAGTTCTGAACGTAAAGTATCAAACCTCTGAGTCAGAGAAAAACTCGAGGAATTCCAGTGATAAAACCTTAAGTGCTTACTAGTACAGACATACTAATACCAAAGATCAATTTGGTTAATTCAAAAAAATAAAAATAAAAAAATAAAGAAAGGAAAGGTAATTTTATTCCCATATGATAAGTGCTTTCACCCTAAATGTAGGATTTCATCAAATCTATTTTGTACATGCAAAAGGCAAGGTGTATATACACTCATTTCAGAATACAAGAGTACCAATCCTAAATGCTGCAGAAGGGAACAGAGCTAGAGGGACTAATTATGTTTATTTTGCTAAATTTGATGGTTGTTGGACATTTTACATTGGAAAGACCATTAACCATCTCAAAAAGAGAATTTCTAATCATGCCTGACATCTGCCTGAAACACAGGATTAAGTCAGTTGCCAGACATATACTGAGATGCAGGGATTATACAAAGCTCACCTTTCATGTCATAGAAGAGATCCACAATGACCCTTTGAAAGACAACACATGAGCTTTGCTAGAGAAAATGAAAGCTGGACTGGATTATAGGGTCTATATTATAACATCGAAGTTATGGAACATTGAATACAATGTGGTCGACACCATATTGTCGAAGTTCCATAACTTCAAAAATGAAAAAAAAAATTAAAACTTTAAATTTTTACCCTAACAGGTTTAAGCAGGAGGGCAAGCCCCTCTGTGCCCCCCACACCCCCTGCTACTTAAATATATCAATTCCGAGACTGAACTACATTGCAGTAAATGGAAATCTCTCCTTACGGAGATTTCCATTTACACGCTCGAGATTCTGAGCGTTCGATATTCTCGTGCCGATAATGTCAGATTCGACATTGTCGGCTTTCGAGAATATAATATAGACCCAATAATATGCCTAAACACTGACCAAACACACATGGGCTAAATAACTCATGCTCCACCAGGAGCATCCTAGAGCTAATAAAGCTAGATCATAAAGACCTCAAGTAAGTCCATTTGGAGATTAAAAACTTTGAACCATGAGATTGGTTCTGCTTTATCATTTACATTTATTGTTTGAAACAGTTATGATGATTTTATTCTTACTAATTTAATTCTATGCTGTTGGTTTAATATGTATTTCTGCCTTTTGGTTCCTTATTTACTTCCCATTTCTTATGTATTTATAGTAGATCTGATGATGAAGCTACATGTGTGGAAAGTGCTACAGACCTGCTAACCAGCTCCCTGTTAGACTGCACCATAGCTGTTTATCCAACTCCCTGTTTGGTTACTAACATTCAATGTGTCACTATAGCTTTTATGATAACAGATGGATTCTGCTGACATACCTGCAGCAGGAATTAACTTCAATGTTTGCTGCAAATAGTAGGTGAAAATTTTAAACTTTTATTTTTATTTTTGACTGCTAGTATGGTAGAGTTATACATACCTGTCAACTCTCCGGATTTGTGCAGATTGTCTAGATTTTTGGCTTATATATTTGTTCCATTCCTCATAACATTTGCAGTTTTCTGGAAAATCATTGAGGGCTGAATTCAAGAAATAATGACAGACATATGAGTTTCAGACCTCATATCTTCCAGAAAATGCATGCTAATAAAAACAGATGTTTTAACAACTTTCAAAGTTTACAAGTTCAATCTGACCAAAGCTTTTGACACAGTTCCCCTCTCAGGCATAGTAGAAAAACTAAATAAACTGGGAATAAACCCCTGTGTCGCTCATTGGCTTACCAAGTGGCTCACAGATAGGATTCAGGGAATCAAAATAGGGGAAGTTACTGCCACAAAGAGACCAGTCACCAATGGAGTTCATGAGGATTCTGTGCTAGGACATCTCCTGATTGGCATATAATTTTCTGAAGAAAAAGCCAATATCCAAAGATTCTGGCTGACTAAGTTTGCAGATGACTGCAAGCTAGGAGCAGTCATTGAATCATCAAATGATGTAGCCATCCTGCAGGAACTTTTATTCTAAATAAGTAAATTATGCCAAAATCATGGATGGAAATGAAATGCCAAAAAATGTGTTATTGTATCCTTTGGGAAGTCATCTACCCCAAGGAACTACACCCCTGTGACTTGACCCACTTGTTCAGGATTTGGGAACTTGGGTGGACAGCGGCCTAACATGTGACCAACATGTGTCCATTATTGTAAGAATGTCCTTGAATATAGCACAGTTTATAAACAAAGGGTTATATCTGGATCTAGAGATGTTATTGTCCCCTTTTACTCAGCCCTAATTAGTCCAGTCATTGAATATAATGTCTCCTTTGACATGTATCTGTCCAGACACATGCAACAACTGGAATGCACACAGAAATACCTTACTAAAAGGATACAAGGCCTAAACAACCTTTCCAACATGGACCTACTCAAAGTCCTGTCACTATGCTCAGTATTCTACAGACTGCAAAGAGATGACTTGTGTCTGGCATACAAGGCATCAGTAAGTCAAATGGCATCAGAAATACATGGTCCAGTAACTGTAACCTGTTCTTCAACATCAACAGAACATTTTGGAGGGACAGACATATCTTGCAGTGGATGCTACTACTCTGGAACAGGTTCCCCATCCACATAAAACAAAGATTATCCCTGTCCATATTCAAGCACAGCTTAGCTCTATGGACAGGAAACCAAATATTTCCCCTCTGACTGCCTCCTGTATTACTAATGGACAGAGGCAACTCCTAAATGCTTTTCCATGAATGGGTCTCCTCAAATTATCTATGGTATGATCCCAGTTATTCTGATTAGGGGTAATACGTAATTATCAACCATAGGATGGGTAATGCCAATTTCTAACCAATGGGGATAGATTAATTCAAGCGCACAAAGGGAAATTGGCTAGGCTTAAAATGGCCTGCAGGGACAACTAGCTAACTAGCCTAGTATTTACCTATGAACCAATACGAGCAATAATTGAAATCTGTACCTGATTTTGCCCCCCCCCCCACATTAAGCTTTCTTGCACTAAGAAGTTGAGAAGTATAATACCTCATAGACACTTGTACTTGGGGGTTTAGTCTGCTGTTAGAGTAACATATTTGTATTTGACAGGGCACTTTTTTTAAATATCTGGGATTTGATAATGTCAGGGGAATACTTCAGACATTGGAACTGTGTTCAAGCAAGCTACCTATGTGTGCATTTGTTTTAGTACTTTTTATTTGTATTTTCATTGTTATGAATTTGCACTAATCCTGAATGGTTCCACTGAATTCCATGAGAAGAAATTCAGTGAAAGTGACAGACCCTCAGATAATGCTAGTATCTCTGGTAACTGTTCACTGCCTTACTCCTATTAATTAGTCATTCTGCCATACACCCCCCACAAATCAGCATTCACTTTCTCTACTGATCCATGCATGCACACTAGCACTCACCTGCGTACCTCTCAACTGTCCCTAATTTTGACTCAAATTTTAACTCTGTCCCTCTTAATCCCTCCTAAAACTAGTGACTTTTGGAGGAAAGGTGGTGAATTACACTTAATGAATAATGACAATAATTAAGAGTTATAAACTTCTTTTACTTGAAAAAATGTGTATTAATTCATATGCTCTGAGTCTGTCAATGTTTCAAGTTAATAGCACTAATATTTTAAAAGTGTCCCTGATTTTTTCTTGACTTGTCTCTGATTCTGTTGAAATTTGTCCCCGACTGGTTGAGAGGTCTGCTCAACTGCCAATCATTTTCTTCTGTTTAGTTCTACACTATTGGTCCTTTTCCTTCTCTTTTTCTCCAAATCAGTCACTCCTTCTTTCACCTAGTCCCTATACGTGTGCTAATTATAGCTTAACCCTTGGTCTCTCCTCTACTGTGTTTAGCCCTGTTCCCCTTTCTTACCATTCAGGACTGGTACTTGCATTCTGAAATGAGTTTATACATACAGTGCCTTTTGCATGTACAAAATAGATCTGATGAAGCCCTACACTTAGGGCAAAAGCACTCATTATTTGGAAAGAAAACTACCTTTCTTTTCTGTGAGAAAACTCAATTCCTGTATGGTCTTTTGGACTGACTGACCTGAGCTTTGCTGCTAGTATGCCTGACTTAGTACTTCTTTTATTTAAAAGATAAAAAAAAAATACTTGTGATGCCCTTAAGGTTTTCTCACTGATATTACTTGTAACTATTACTATTGACTAAACAGAGACTCAAACCTGCTTTTAGCATTTGGTCTAGCAGTGAATAGATAAGATGCTAATTGAAAAATCCTGTTAAATTACAAGATCCAGCCATTGTTATCAGTTCTTTTGTATTACCATTAAGCTACTCATTACCAGGCATTATGGCAAGTTTGATGCAGGCTGAAATCCTTCTCATGATTTAGTCTAATAATTCAAACATCTGAGTTTTACATGAAACGTAGACATCTGCAGAAAATGTCCGTACTATTTACATGGACAAAAAAATGTAATTAACATATGCCACCTTAAGAAATGATCAAATATTAAAAGTAAATCTTGCATTTGGATTATGTTTTAGAAGTTTTGATTCCTGATCAGAGTAAAACTATGTAACAAAATGGTTAGCAAATTAATGAACAAATGAGCATACATAAATAAATAAACAATAACTTTCAATTCACCACTTCCAGTAAAAGTTTTTTCTTCCACTATTACAACATTTCTGCATAACATCAGCTGAAATATCCTGGTTACTATCAATAACATAAATATTTATTCATATCATGTAGAAAGAATTCATTCTCATTTTACAAAAATAAAAACAGTTTGCTCAGCCAAAGCTGTTGATCTGATGAGACTTTCTTGTGGGGATGGATTCATTACAGTGACCAGCCAAAGGCTCAGTGGTCTGCTTTAGGACGGGTTGTACTGTTCACTGATGGAAAAAGAAAGCAGTTTATTAGATGAAAATGAGCATATCTCAGCATACTCCTTATTTTATGACAATGGTAGCATTAACAAGAATTTTAAAATCACCCACTGCTATTAGTGATTAAGGAATGCCACTTGTTGGAATAGCTAGTAGAGGTCTTTCATTTGTGTCAGCAGTTCACTGTGATAATTTTAAGATCGAATTTGTCATCTGACTTCATCCTAGCACTTGCCAAAATAATGTCCAATGGACATGGATTGGCATAATTGTTAAGGTCTTCACTTCATAAACACAGGGTACAGGGTTTGATTCTGACCCTGGATTACTGGCTAGGCTTAAATGGCTCTTAAGGGCAGTTAGCCTAGTATTCACCTATAAACATCTCAACTTTAAAAGCCTGACAGTCACTCTGACTGAAACTCCTGGGGAGGGAGGAGTCAAAGAATAACAGGTCTTGGGTCATGCGATTTGAAGTTGATGTCAGAGCTTTCCCATTTATTTCATATTCCATATTCATAGTTTCCACACAGGAAACACTGGTATAGTCTGAAACTCCCACTGAGCCATATTGTCACTGAATTTTAAAACTTCACTCATGAAACATCTATGCCATGACTTTTTTGGACAAATTTTATCTTCACTTTCTAATTATTGTGTTCTCAGTAAAGCATATTTTTTCAATCAGCATTGCTGTCCTTTTTGCCCACTGTTACATACTGGCCCTTTACTTTCCTGCCTTCCTCTTCTTTCAATGTGTGAAACAGAGATTCTACACTTTCATAGGTTCATAGGTGTGTACTAAGCTAAAGGGCATGGAGCCTTTACAAGCCTAGTCCATAGGATTTTCCTGGCATTGTGCCACCTGACCTTAGTTCCCAGTGCCTCTGTTGAGTAAAGCCACTGGATATATCTTATATATAAGTCCTACTTCTCTCATGTTTAATTACTAAGATACCTGTCAATGAAAAAGAGGTACTACATATATAGCATGACATGGTGCTTGAAGTAGTTAGCTGCTCATGGGAGCTCTTTGCAATAACAAGATTAATTTGACATCAAATGTGCAGTGCATAGAGCATTACCGCTGCAGTGTGTGTATGATCAGATGCAAACATGGATGCACGTGTGTGTGTGTGTGTGGGGGGGGGGTGTCTGTGTCTGCATGTTCATGTGTACATGTACATATACATATTCATGTATACATTTCCACTAGCCAGTGAAAGGTTTAATTGTGACATCTCAGAGTGCATGACTAAAGGACCATGTTGACATATATTTAAGAGGAAACTTCTCTTAGAAGAATAATCAACCAGGAACTTAATGCAGTGAGCTGGTATGCAGGCAAGGAAAGACTCAACAGCAGTCAGGTACTCCATGACTCTGCAGGCAGGAAAAAAGTATTACACATCACATGGAGAACATAGGTATGAAGACACCTCCCCTCCAAAAAAGTCAGCTTTTAGGGAGTCTATAGGTGTGCAGTCAGGGAGTGCATGGGCATGCAAATAGCTGAAAAATCATCAGACGTGAAGGACTGTGTGAGTATACAAACAAATTAAGAAACTATCATCCTTTAGAGTGTGCATGGGTGTAGAGGCCACTGAGAAACCAGAAGCCAACAGCCACCAGAAAATGTGTGGATACACAGGCAGCTGAGAAATCATCAATCTTCAGAGAATGTGTGGGCAAGAAGGCAACTGAGAAGCTATTAGCTGCAGGGAGTGTTTGGGGATACAGTCACTGGAGAAAGCATTACTTGGTGGAGGTATGAAGGCAACTGATAATGCATTAGCTGCAGGGAGTGTGTAGGAATGTAGGTAGCTGAGAAACCATTAGTTGTGGGGCATGTGAAGGCATGCAGGCAATTGAGAAACCCTTAGCTGCAGGGAGTGTGTAGGAATGCAGGCAGCAGAGAAACCATTAGTTGTGGAGAGTATGTGGTTATGCATGCATGCAGCTGAGAAGCCACAGTTATCAGGGAGTTTATCGGTGAGTTAACAGGTTAGCAGTTGAGAAGCCATCAAGGAGTAAGTGAGTATGCAAGGCGCTTATTAAGCATCAGCCAAAAAGGAGTACATGGATGTGTGTGTGTGGGGGGGGATGACAAATACTCATGAAGTCCATCAGTAGAAGACAGAAGTAAACATTATTTTTCAGGGACTGAATCAATAAGAAGGGAGAGGGAGAACTATCAACCTTATATGAATATATGATTATGGTAGTAAAGACAGAACCATCAGCCACCGAGGGGTTGTGTGGGTAGCAAGGCATGAGAAAGAACACCCACCCACAGGGATTACAGGGATATGTAGGGGCCATGACCATATCATTAAGGAGTATATAATCATAGCACTCCTATTTATACTCAAAGCACGGGTGCAAAAAGCTAATTCTAGCTTACATGACTACATCTGAAACCTGAGCATTATACACATTCATTAAAACCCACTCTCTTATCCAGTAACTTGTTATTGACCTGAAAATGCACTCACTGGAGGCTCTGCTTGCACTGGAAGATCCCACTGTCTGTGCAATCACAGAAACTTGGTTCAGGGCTGCAAACAGCAGCCCTGCCTTACCAGGGTATACCTCTTTCCACACATTCCAACCCCAAAATGAGGTCAGGAAGACTAAGGGTGGTGGAGTCTCTGTCTTCATTAAGGAAAGGCACACCTCCATTCTGGTTTGCTAGCATGATGCACTGAAACTACTCCAGGAGCAACTAATGGTTGGCAAGACACCCATCCAAGTTATAGACAAGCAGGTCTATAATATATGCTCAAAGTTTTAAAACTTTGATGCGCATATGATCAACACCATATGAGCGAAATTTTAAAACATCAAACATATAATAAAAATAAACAAAAACAAAAAAAAAAACTACCTGAATGCTCTGAACAGGGGGGCAGGCCCCTCTTCACCCCCCACACCCCCGCTACTTAAATATACCAACTCCGAGATCGCACTACGGTGAAGTAAAGGGAAATATTCCCTACGGTGATCTCTGTTGAAACTTGAAAGCTTTCAAAAGTTTGCTCATATGGTGTTGACCATATGAGACTCAACCTTTTGAAAGTTCACACTTTTGATACAGACCCTAGTCAGCTATAGTTCCTGCTCCATGACTCAGGACACCCACTCCTCTTACCTGGAGCTACTTGACTCCATTAAGGTACCCCCCAACACCCTGATCTTTGGTGACTTCTACTACCCCACCATAGACTGATTGAACTATTTCTACACAAATGCACTCACTCAAAGATTCCTTGACCTCATCAGTTCTAACACACTAGACCAGCTTGTCTCATCCCCCACAAGGGAGATAACATTCTGGACTTGGTTCTCACCGACATGGGTGACTGCTGCACCAATCCCATAGTATGTTCCTCCCTGGTGAGATCAGATCATGGGACTATCTCATGCGAAGTTTCTATCCCACCAAACCACCCCCAGCCATAATAAAGCTAAAAACTTCTCAAAAGCTGACTAAAACCTTCTAAGGGAGGGTATCAGCAGCCTTACACCACTGCCCCCCTCAGAGAATGCAGACAACTATGCTGAACAGTACACCAATGCAGTATACAAGCACCTGTACAACTGCATGGACTCAGCCATACCCAACATAACTAAAACCTGCTTCTCAAGGAAAAACAAACCTGTTTGGTGGACATCCTCTATCAACAGGCTTTACAACAAAAGAAAGAAACTGTTGTCCAAGGGTAAAAAGGAACAAATTACAAATTGGAAAAACTCCCTCATTAGCCTCAACAAGAAAATTAGATCACTAGTGAAAACCTCCAAAACTAGCCTCCGAAACAAAGAAAAACCACAAAGCCTTCTTCAGTTACATCAGAAACCTCCATGACAAGGTACAGTTTTGTTCCAAATTAGTACTTAACAGTATCACTTAAAACTGATCCTGTTAACTTAGCCAACCTGCTATCAGATAAGTTCAGCACAAACTTCATCCCCCCCCCCCCAAGGTACCTTTGACATCCCCAATACTTGTCCCACACTTCATATCACCATAGATCAAGTGTTAAAGGCTGTATCCAAGGCAAAGAACACAGCTTCCATGGGACCTGATTGTATCCCAAGCTGTATTCTGCACCATCTCCAGCAAGAACAGGCTTTGCCATTGAGCACTCTATTCAACCACAGCCTAAGTACAGGCTTCATTGCAGCAGAGTGGACAACTGCCATTGTCAGCCTCTTGCACAAAGGTGGTGCCACTACTGACCCTGGAAACTATTGCTCTATTACCTTAAGAAGTCTGATCTGTAAAGCCATGGAGTGTATTATTATGGATTGCGTAAACAAGGACATAGGCAATCTCCAAGCACTTGACCTCACCCAGGACTGATTCATCAAGGACAGCTCTTGCCTGTTGAACCTGGTTTACTTCTTTGAGATTGTCACCAAGTCCCTGGATGAGGGAAAGTCAGTACATATAGCTTACCTTGACGTGGCCAAGGCCTTTGACAAATCCCCCACTCAGGCATCATCGAGAAGCTAACACAACTTGGCATAAATCCCTATCTCATCAGGTGGGTGGCCAACTGGCTCACCAACAGGACTCTCAAGGTCAAAATAGGTGCCTCCACCTCAGATAGCAGACCTGTCACTAGTGGAATTTCCCAGGGATCTGTCCTGAGACCCCTATTGTTTGGCATCTACTTCTCAGAGGTCTAGGCAAATACAAAAGGCCTATGACTGACCAGTTTGTGAATGACTGTAAGTTGGGTGCTGTCATTCACTCCCCAAATGATGTTAACATACTGCAAGAGGGTCTCACAGCAACTAATGACTGGTGTCAAAGTCATGGCCCCAAGCTAAATGCAAAAAACTGTATCATCATACCATTCGGCAAAAACATAGCCCCCACTGTTTACCACATCAACTGCAACCTGTGGTGAGAGACCTGGGTACTCAAGTTGATAACAATACCATATTCATCCATCATATAGTGGCAGAGGTCAGAAAAGCCTTTTACTTGGTTCATCTCATAAGTAAAGGGATTGTATCCAGAAAAAAGGAGGTTATTACCTCTCTATACTCCTCCTTCATTAGACCAGTAATTGAGTATAATGCCTGGTTTGGTATGCACCTCTCCAAACATCTGCACCAACTGGAAAAGCCACAGAAATGCCTCATAAAGAGAATCCATGGCCTCCAAAACTTGTCCTATGTGGACAGGCTCAAATCACTATCACTCTACTTGGTACTGTACAGATTGCTCAGAGGTGATCTGTATCTCACCTACAAGGCAATCTCAGACCCTGCCCTATTAGAGATGCTCCATATCCATAAATTTAATTCCTTGCATATTACCTGAATCTAATAGGCAACAACGACAAATCCTGCTGGAGAGACAGGTTTGTCTCCCACAGGCTGCTTTGTCTCTTGAATAGACTTCCCATACACATCAAACAGAGAACCTCGCTGACCTTCTTCAAAAGCAACCTTGATGAGTGGATGGGAAAACGCAAATTTGGGGTTCCACCTGTGTCCCTCATTGATAGGGGTGACAGGTGCTGACTGAGGTTCTTTTTGGGGATAAACACTTGGATAGGCTTGTAAGGGCCTCAAGGCCATTAGCCTAGCAGCCTCCTATTGATGATGCTTCCCTCACTGGAGCTGGCAATGAATTCTGACTTTTTACTATCCTACAGTTAAACCAGTATTTATTTCATTGTACTGGTTTGACATGATGGCATCTACAGTCTAATTCGTTTTTATTGTGCCTTTTCTCTGAGCATTTTTTGGCATTAACAATGTTTTATCCTAGTTGGTGACTTGAATTGGTGCCTTGGAATATTTGCTTTGTTTTGCACTTTCATCTTTACTTAATGAGCCTTCCTTTGGTTGTGGTTTAATTTGATTTGATTTGACCTCATATGAAGCAATGAATAAGACCTCATTAGCTTTACTGCTTTAAATAAATTATTAACCATAAAAGCCATATATACCAATATCACGTTTCCCTCTTGTTATCTGTATTACACAGGCAACTGAGTCAATGTTATTTTTTCCTGCTGCAAGTTTCTCAATGGGTTGGTCTGATTTCTGCAGCAATGCAATTCTGTTTGAGCCCCTAATATCCTAGGTGCTGAGTTACTTTGATTCTGTTTGCTCAGATTAACCACCCAGGATCACCTTCTGACTGCATGTTACTAAAGCATATTTTTTCCTGGCATACCTTTCTGATAAACCTCTGCATGTCATGAGGTATAGTCTAGGAGGTATCCTTGCCTCCTCTAGGGTGGCAGTGCCTCACAAGCCTACCTGTATGTCAGCCTGGCCACCATTCCAAGCTCCAGTCTCCATTGAGGTTAACACCACTCCAAGCTCCAGTCTTCATTGAGGTTGCATAGAATGGCCCACACACCACTATCATGTTGACTCAGTTCTTACCCCCCCCCCCCCAAGTGGGGTAAGCAGGCAGGACCTCATTATTCCTGTCTTCCACCTACACAAGCTCCAACAGGTGCCCAAGCCTCTAAATGAACTTAGGTCAGCTGGGTTTTATCACGTCTAATGGTCTGTGTCAATGTCACTAATAACAGATTCAAAGTTAAAACTCATTCAATCTAAGAGATACTTGATTATTGGTATTTTTTGAGTAAAGTGCCTCTGAAAGCAGTCTAGTCTTGATTTATGTTTCTTTTTATATGGGTACAGAAAAGCTACAATCTCTAACGTTCGTCTTATAGTACAGTTGAAATGAGTTTACTTTTATATATACAATGTTCTGGGTATTTGTAGCTCATTATATCACACACTACTGATTGCACACCAAATTACATTCTCACTACAACAACCTAGTAATGTCAATGGTGCAGCAGGTAGCATTCCAACCTTTGGTGTTGGAGGACTAGAAGACTGTGGGTTCTCTTCCCACTACTGCAGGTGATTAGATTACTGACACTGCATTGCAGTAATAGGGGATTGTTGCACTACTAAGTGTGCTGTCCTTCAGATGAGATGTTAAACCAATGTCTCATCTGCTTGAGTTGGTAGTAGTACAGATGGATATAAAAAATTTCATCGAACCTGTCGAAAAGAGAAGGGGAAAGTTCTCTGATGGCCTAGCCAAATCTCCTCTAGTAGTACAAAAGCCACCTCACATTTCCCTTGAAAAGATGGCACTGGCCTTCTTGAACTAAACTGTTCAACAAAAGATAAACCTAAACAAACAAAAAATTCCAAAAAGACTTCCTATAAGTATATTTTTGCAGGGGGGGGGCTTGGTTGTTCCTCTCCTCAAACCTTTCTTCGTTTTATTTATCAACTCCAAAGCATTAAAATTCAGGAAATAGGGCTATGTTAACAGCATTGTTCTTTTCCTCTGAGTTTAGGGAACATCAGTGTATACAAAACAGTCTGACAAATTGTCTATTTCAGCCACTGTCCATAATAATTCAAAACAATGAACTGAACAGTGGTGTTACAATAAAGTAAATCAACAGTACAAAATGTGTGAAATATAACAAATTGCATTTGAATGGGATGTAAAATAATTCAAGATTAACCAGTAAATGTAGTAATTAATAAAACTGGATAATAAGGTGTGAAATGTACAATAATACAGATGGGTAATATAGTTGCTTGTATACAATGTCAAAGTGCGTGGAAAAACCATGCTTCCTATCAATAAGTCCTCATCCTTATGCAAGTAACAGCAAAGTATAGGCTCCCATTCTAAACAAAAATCAACAACATAAATGGATGGTTTGAAACTTTTTCATGTTAGGTTTGCTAGTATTTCTAGTAATGGCATTATTCGCTGACCAGATTACATACTCGTTTTAAACCATTCTGTATTTTTTTATCTGATATGCTCCTTGCTGCACATAGCAATTTTTGTAGGATCTGCGTTTGTATGTATGTTTTTTGTTGGTTTGTTGATCAGGAAGGTGAACCAGATCACTAGGCCCTTTTTTATTCTTCTACTACATTTAAATCCCTAGATGTTGATAGATCCAGTTTACATAGTACAAATAAGTGAGGGCCCAAATCAGCCCTAGCGGGATTTCAAACTTTAAACTAAATCTCAGTCACCTAGTTATAAACATTGCACTCTATTCTGCTAACTGCTTGTCCTTCGTACATAGTTCTGCTTACTTTTATCCTATGTCTTGTTACCTAAATCTTTTGCCATCCCTGTCCCTTGCTGCAGCTTCCTACCCTCTTATCACAATAGCTGGATTAAAAGAAAAAACAGACAGCCATGGACACAGTAAGTTGTCTGCTTAGCACAGACTTTATTCAGCAGTAAAATGACTCAGTAACTGACATAATCTTTAACATTAAGCCCTTGTCAGCAGAAACTCTTCTGCATTCTTCATCTTATACATCACACTGTCTTCTTTTCTACTGCATTCACCCACTGACAGTCTCAGAGATTCCCCATCTCTGCAATAACCCTCCCTTACATATAAAACACAGTGATACCCTTGATTGCTTTAACACAAGACTTGATGAGTGGATGAGTGGCCCTAAATTCATTCTTGGCCTGACTTGCTTTGTCCTCTTGGAGTGAGGAGCTGCTCAATGGGGGGTATCAATGATGCGATTATACGTTCATAGATATTCCAAGGCCAGCAAATCTCATAACCATTCTTGCCAGTACCTTCCACTCAAGCAGCACCTACTTTCCCCAGGTAGGCCATACCAGTCAATCATGGATTAAGTTTGTGGATATCCATTCAGTCATCTAGTTTATGTTTAAAGGAACATAACCTGTCACATTGCTTAACATGCAAGGGAGGTTTATTTCAGAGAATAACACTGCACTGGTAACCTATTAAAACCATAACTTTTATTTCTGTTATTAGAAAACTTACATACTGATGCCTTGGCTTTTACAATTTCCAGGCATACCTCTCATCTGTACAGATATTCGTAGAATGTCCAGATTTTTGCCTCATATTTTTGGTCTGTTCCTCATAAAATTTGTGTTTTTCTGGCAAATCACAGAAGATTGAAGTTACTAAATAATAATAAATAATGAAAGTCATTTGAGATTTAGACTTCATATCCTTCAAAAAATACATAACAATACATAACCTGTTATTCTATCAACTTTCTAAGTTTTTAAGAGCAGTATTTTAAATGTGTCCCTATTTTTGGCCCTTTGTCTCCCACATTATTTTTGGCTTTGTCCAGATTTTTTGCTCTGACAGGTTGAGAGGTATGTTTCCAGGTACATTAGGACAAAAATACATACAACCTTTATTTTATCAAGCAGACATTGTTTTTACATCATTAATTAATTCTAGGTTGGATGTATTTTTGTTCTTATGTACCTGGAAGGCTTAAAAATTAAAACATTAGTATGTCAGTTTTCTAATCAGAGAAATAAAAGCTGGACACATTTTTTTTATCTTACATACATGGAAAATGTAAAAGATGAGATGTTAGTGTTTATGCTTCCTAACAAAGGAAATAAAAGTCAGAGGGTTTGTTGCCCCAAAGGGGATGTCAAACTTGATAAATGGCATCCTTAATGCCCAGTATTAGGAAGTGATTATGGTCCAAGGACTTACTGCCTTGTGAACTGAATATATGGATCTGTGAGATGTCACACCATTAATCAGGAAATATACTCTCTGATTTTGTTAGTTGTTTATTCTTCAGCTACCTGTAAAGCACATAGATTTCAAATGTTCTGTTGTATGCATCTATTTACTCTGACACAGAACTGCACTGCACATAAAGCTGTGTCTGCATTACTGAACTCTGTTACAAACTACCTAAAAAGCTATGCCTGCATGTCTGTACTCTACACAGAAATGTGCATAAAGCCATGTTAGTTTGCTGCTGATATAAATGTAAAACTGAATTCTTTATTTAACATATTAGTCATACTATTCATTACAGTTTTGTGAAACACTTGTCATATTCTCTTATATGACTTTCTTATGCTTGGTATGACTTACCCTGTGTTTTGGCATGTATGTTTGGAGCTCATGCATTTGGTCGAAAGTCCAGGTGGTTGACATCAGTTTAATTGACCACATTTTCTTCAGCAGCTGCATTAGATCAACAATCCCCTTTCCAGGGGAACTGTGCAATCTTGGAGTTAGTAAAAATAATTAGTTGGAGATGTGGAGGGTGGAGGGTGCAAGGGGGCTTGCCCCCCCCCAACAAAACATGATTTTATTTGTTTTTGTGTTTGCATGCAGCAAGGATTTTCCTTGCATATACATAGCTGCTTATCAAAATATGTGTTGTTGACCTTTTGTGGTCAACATTCATACCATCGACACTGTTAATCTGTCAACCAAAGTAAGTAATTCCATATATTTAGACCGGAATATAAATACTTCATCAGTTTTATTTGGTATTACTTTTATAATAATAAATAATAAACATATCTATAAATTAATACATTTCTAAAACTAAACATAAATCAGGCTTCATCATAAAAGATGAAACTTAGACTAATTTATTAAATATATAAAAAAACAAGTTAACACTTTTGTTCTCTTTACTGGTGTGATGTCCCCATGCTGGGTCAGTAATCAAGGAGCCTGAATCTTCACCACTGACATGGGAGAGAGAACTTCACTTGCAATACAAATGGATACACACAGTATTTTCAGATGCAGCTCTCTGCACCAAGTACAATTTCCCTTAAGAGCACACAGGGAACACAGTCAGACCTGGATCTGGATTTCTTTATATACGTCTTCCTCCAGGACCCCAGTAAGGATCCCCACTAGCACAGCTATAGAGTTAAGTCCTCACTTGCACGTCCAAGGCAGGTCCCTGCTCCAAGTAGCTGACACACACACACACACACACACACACACACACACACACACACACACACACACACACACACACACACACTGTGAGATTTGATTTTCACACACACACATACACACAAACACACACACACACACACACACACACACACACACACACACACACACACACACACACACACACACACACACACACACACACACACGGGAAAGGCTGGCACAGATTTACCCGCTGTGTCTCCTTCTGCCCAGAATATAAGGTAGTTATCACTGTCACCAGACACTCCTCCAGCCAGCTACTCTAAGGCCCCTTACAAAGGATATCCAATTATACTGTGCAATATTAATACTAATAAAATGGTAGTAGTTGACCTCACAGCAAGACTCTCAGAAGTGGCCCCACAGTGTCACCCAGTAAATATTAGCACACTCAAAAGTTAAATATTTTCTAAAAGGATCAGCCAAAATAAAAGTTTTAAACATATTTAATAATAAATAATAAAATAATATGAAAATACTGAATATATATTTGCAGCAAACCACATAGTTCAAATCACAGGAAATATTAAAAAAATAATACTGATGGGCAGACTCAAACAAATATAGAAAAACAATAATAAACTAATCTTGTTACATATTCCTGTCTCATCTAAAGAAATGACTGTTCTCTAATAGCTTACTTGGGCAAGGCAAGATGAAATACATGACCAGTCTTTCTACTCAAAATACTTAATACTCAGAATTTACTCCTTGTAATATCTAAAAATATTATTTCCAGGGCTGGCAGAATGACCTCATCTGGTGACCTGACTCTAGGTTCCCACACTATCCTCTTTTAAAGATGAGAGAGGAATTTAGCATAGTCATGTAAAAATGCTTATCTAGAACTTTTCTAAAGTTTAGCCTGGCCTGAGGTCAAGAAACAATCACAGCACTTCTGCTATTTTTACTGAAGCTAATAAACAATGACTTCTTCCAGACCTACCATCTACTGTCCTATTCATCTCTGTGGGATGCCATTTTAATGCTTTAACAGCTCATTTACATTTCCCTTATTTTTCTTAAAGTAAGCTAGCTGGTTAACCTCTGTCTTTCAGTGTTCCTGGTTACAGAATATACATTTAATCAATTACTACCTGCATGTATATTTCCTTTGAGTCCAGCAGGACCCACTGTTGATATATTTTTCAACACTAGCAACTTTACAAATACATTTGATATTCAAATGCCATACAGTTCCAATACATTTGTAACACAAGTGTCTTATACACATCAATTTTTGTTATTCAAAGGATATCATCCTTTACAGAACTACAGCTAGCGTTGCTGGCACTAGCCCATATCATCAGAACTGGAACTTTGTTTCTAAATTATTTTATAGTTATGAATGAAATAAAAAAGAAATATACATGCACAGACCATAACAAGCCACAGAGGTGCTCTACAAACAAGAGGAAAAGAACATAAAAATCAACAGTAGAAGCACACTCTATAGGTAAACCCTCCCCCTAATAACCTTGGTCCACAGAAACCCCAGCGCAGAACTCGATTATCTCTTATAGTAAAAGCAGCACCACCACAAGCAAAATCTTAAGAACAGGAATGAGGGAAGTTTATCCCAGGTTAAATAGAATGACCTACAATATGGGGTTGGGAATGGTATAATGGTTAAGATGTTTAACTCACTGTCATAAGGTACAAGGATTGATTTTCACCTTTGAAAGGAAAATTGGATAGGTGTAAAATGGCCTGCAAGGGCAGCTAACCTAGTAGTTACTTATGAGTCTATGAACCTATGAAACTATATCATTACCATTATTAAGTATCCATCATACAGGTTCATAGGTTGGTACTAGGCTATCGGCCCTAGGGCCTATACAAGCCTAGCCATAACAATTCCCTGGCTATTTCTTCCCACACTATTTACTTCCATGGACCCCTGTCTAGAAGGTTGACTGACATGATCCCCGGGGTGAATTTCCTTTCTCCCATCCAATCATTAAGGGTCCTTTTGAAGACGGCCAAAGTGGCACTATGCTTGACATATATGGGCAGTCTATTCCAGAGTCTGAGTCTCTGGGTCAGGAACCTATCCCTCCGGCATGTTTTGTATATTGTGATGACAAGGTTTAGATCCCTGGAGCGTGTGGCTCTGAGGGATTGGGATTTCTTTAAGTGTAGCATTTCCAACAGCTCTGGGTTTGATATGGCCTTGTATATTAAGCAGAGATCGCCTCGGAGTAGACAATATGTGACAGAGTATAGCTGGAGTTTTTTAAGGTAGTCAGCATAGGCATCTGCTTTAGGCCTTTGATTCTTTTAGTGAGGTATTTCTGCGGCCTTTCCAGTTGTTGCAGATGTCTTGAGAGGTACATACCAAATGGGGCATTGTATTCTATAATGGGTCTAATGAGGGATGAGTACAGTGGGACAATGGCCTCCTTTTTTTGGATGAAAAGCTCTTAGTGATGAGGTGTGCCACATAAAAGGATTTCCTGACTGTTGTGGCGATGTGGTTATTGAAGGTGAGACCACTGACCACTTGTGTCCCTAAGTCTCTTATCACACTTTCGGTGTTTAGTGTACTGCCACCTATGTGGTAATTCATGGGTACATGTTTTTTCCCAAAGGGGATAACTATACATTTCTTGGCATTGAGCTTGAGCCCATGGCTCTGGCACTAAGCATCTGTTTCTGTAAGTCCCTTTTGTAGAGTATCCACATCATTTGGGGATTCAGTAATGGCTCTCAGTTTGCATTCATCTGCAAACTTTGTTAGCCAGAGTCCCTTAGTGTTGGCCTGTACTTCTGAGAAGTAGATGCCAAACAAGAGAGGTCCCAGGACTGAACCCTGAGGTACTCCACTTGTCACTTGTCTGGAGCTGGATTTGGAGTCAGCTACTTTTACAGTGTGGGTTCTGTCAGTAAGCCAGTTGGCAACCCATCGAGTGACGTAGGGATTAATGCCCAGCTTAGCAAGTTTATCTATGATTCCAGAGTGGGGGATGGTGTTGAAGGCCTTGGCAAGGTCCAGATAGGCTGTGTGGACTGCCTTACCCTCATCCATGGCATTGGAGACTGATTTGAAGAAGTCAGTCTAGTTCAGGAGACAAGATCAGCCCTTCATGAACCCGAACTGGGTGGGGTCCAGTGTTTGAAGGTTGCCAATGTCTTTGTTTATAAGTTCCATGATAATGCATTCCATGCACTTGCAGATGAGGCTCATCAGACTGATGGGATGGTAGTTCCTGGGATACAAGGTGGCTTCCCCCTTGTGGAGTGGGATAACTGTAGCTGTGCACCACTCAGTGGGCACAAAGCCTGAGGTGAGGCTATGATTAAACATGACACTTAGGTGAGGTTAAGTTCTCTTCTAGGGAAATTGTTTTATGGGGCTCCTGTCTAGCATACCCTCTGCTTCTTCCTTTATCCACACCCAGTTTATCTCTCTCACTTCATTACTTGTTAGATACACCTTGACTGCTGCTTTTGTAAATGTTTTAAAGCAAGTTTTTTTTTGAATGAAGAAGGAGTAAAAGTTTAAAATGTATGACTGAATACAAGTGAAGGATAATACTATTGTTCTTTTGTGGCCTTAAACAGGAATATGATTGGAAAGTTTAATTAGTTACAATGTAATGTGTTATATATTGTATGTGTTTGGTTTGGAAGGCAGAGTAAAGGGTTTTAGTGTTTGGGGAAGCCATGTTTATTACAACTTACCTTGTGTAATCCACATATCTTGGCCAGAAACCTTTAGGGTCAAGCAAGTTAGTCAATGTGCTTTGTGAGGTACTGTGTAAAAGTGGTATTGCAGTCAAGGGAAGATCTATTAAGAGAAGGGTACAGAGGAATCAAGACTGCATGGGGCTTAAAAGAAATAACTCTATAGATCATCTGGGCAAGGAAGAATGACTTCCTAACCACAACCAAGAAATTATTAAAAGAGATTGTTGCCAACATAGGTACCTGGGTGGCTGTGGTGGTGCAGTGGTTAGCATTGCTGCTTCATGGGAAGAGATTCTCCAGTTCACTTCTTGGCTGGGGTCCACTTGTGTGGAGTCTGCATGTCTTCCTTTCAGTTGCATCGGTTTCTTCTGGTTTCATCCCAAAGACATGCTGCAGTTGGATTGGACAGTCTAAATTGGCCCTGGCTGTGAGTGTGTGTGATTTCTGTGGAAGGTTGGGTGCTGGGCTGGCAACATGACACCATAAAATTCCACTGCCAATTTTTCTGCAGATAGCAAGAAAAGAAGAAGTCAACATAGATACCCAAGTCCCAGATAGTTGTTATCATTTTTGAGAAGGGTACCAGCTATATGGATAGGATAGTGGTGATGTCTTTCCAGCAGTTAACTATACTGTATTTTCATTTGCTTTAAGGTAATTTCATGACTGGCTCTCCAGGAATTGGACTGGTCAAGGCCTGCTGAAGTATATGAGCACCCAAGGGGAATTTGATAGTTACACCTAATTGGCAGTTATCATCAAACCAAGTTAATCATAGCACCTTAACAGCTGCTTTTACCTCTGAGAAGTAGATCTGAATAGGAGAAGGACTGAAGAAAGTGCCCTGTGGATAGCAGTTGCAACATTCCTCTTGCTAGAGGTTGTATCCATACCATAGCAGTGTGGGTTTTATTGGAAATCCAACTGACTAGCCAGCAGAGTACATATAGGCATATGTTAAGCAGGGAAAGATTAGCTATGATACCAACATGTGGAATGATGTTAAAGGCATAGGAAATGTAAGGTATACAACCTAAACTGTCAGGCCCTCAAATAAATTGTCTAAGTTTAGTAGGCAAGAACTAACTTTTGTCTGTCACCATTGTCATTGCTTAGCATCCCAGCAGTTATGTTCTCCATAATTTTACAAATAATACACTTGAGGCTTTTAGATCTATATTTACTGGGATCTGTCATGGGATCACCTTTGTGTAATTGCATACAATGATCGATCTCCAAATTTCAGGAGCATAACTTATGGAGATATGCAAACCAAAAAAAGTTTAAAAGGGGGTTAGCTAAGTGGTGCTTAACACTTACTAGCAGACAGCTGGCAATAATATCATGTTCTCACTGAGCTAATATTTTTGGTTTTGGCAGAGAGGACATAATCTGGTTGAAGATGATTTTTATAGGGATGGGATAATAGCATTTGGATGGGAGGATAGCATGAAATTAGCACTAAATTTGTCTGTAAGGATATTATAAATAACTTTGGGATCAGATTGAGACACTCCATCAGAAACAGCTTTATACATTTAATGAGCATAATTTCTAAGTTTCCTAATGTAATTGAAGGCTTTGGGATTGTCTGTACAGTTGGTAGCAACCTTAAATTTATACCTGGCCTTCAACTTCTTCATGGTATACTTGAGAGTTTTACTCTTTAGTATTAAATCAGTTTTATATTCGGAGAGTAAGGGTCTGTTACAGCTAACCTGACATTTTTTCTATCTGTTGTTTGTTTGCATGGAAATTTCACCTGATGGCTTTCTTTTGAAATTTACAGTTATTTTTGGGGCAGATAGGAACATATTATTTGATGCAGCTGCCATTAAGAGAATATATTTCTTTAGAGTATGCAGCTACACCAAGAGAAATGCAGCATTTATAGTTGCACGCTCTGTAAATTGAAGGTTTGTACTGGGGTCACCATGAAATGCAGTAATGCTGTTTTATGTTTTTAAAATTTGTTTTAAGAGAGACGTTTACTGCTAGGTGGTCAGATTTCACAAAGTAACTAGTGACATTAGCTGTAGTACAGGCAGGCGGATGTTGGGAAGAAAATGGTCAGAAAAGTTATCACCCATTGTGAGGAGGGAAAATTTGATCATGGAAACCAGCATTAATAAAACTGATGAATCTTTGAGATTGTCTAGTATGAACTGTAAAGAAAACAATTAGTGTCTGGTCAGAATGTAAACAAAGTGGCAAGCAAAGGAAGTCAGTAGCATATTTCAGATGAAGATAATTACATGCCATCTAAATTCAATTACTTTTGAATTGTGAGTTTATCTGAACTGCAGTTATAGTTTGTGCTGTTATACTCTGCCCTTTGTTACAATAATCAACTAAATTTGCTTTTAGTTCTCCCTGACATATCTTTCAGTTGTTCAGAATTTTGCAGAACATCAATCAGTTTGTCTCTTACTTTTCCCTGTCCCTTAGAACATTTTTGATTTTCTATTAAATCACGGATGATTACATCAGTCAGTCATGCCAGGCATTACATTGTCATAGTTCTTATATTCAGAAAATGCATACTGATGCAAAAACTACTGTTTTATTAACCTTTAAGTTAGAATAACATTTAAAAAGAGGCACAGCAATTTTACTCCCATTATTTTTGGCTTTGTTCAGAATTCTTTGGAAAAGCAGTTGTAAGGTGTGTTCTCTGTTTGCGACATCACAATAGCTTACAACATTTAATTTGAATTTTGTGAGTTACAAGAATAATGGACTCAGCCATTTTGAAATGCTCCCGAAGAAACTGTATCAACCAAAGTAAAGAGCACACAGTTAGCAGGGTTCATACAGCCATGTGGGTTAACAATGAAAGGAGAATTTACTGGGTGCATTTGATGTTATGCTGGATGCTTCTTCGGAAATGAGACAGTAGAATAAGGAGGAAGGATGGTACATCATAGCCCTTCACCTTACCGTGAGCACAGACATTCACTGTACTGGCCAGCAGCGCTGAAAAGATACACAAATCTTTTTTTGAAGAGATCATACACCACTGTTTAGTAGGTATGGTATATGCATGCCCTTCAGTTACCTATGTCTGCCAGCCATAATGCATGATGCTAACATTGTTCTTTTGTATTTTACATGAAGACACCAAGGAGAACAGAAGAGGATAATAGCTACCAGAATGAATAAATAATCCTAAGGCATTTGCACAGATGATGCATGGGTTCCCTATTAAAATCGCGAAGGTCCACTTACCCGAATACGGAAACGTCGACACGTATATGTCGAAACATGAAAACACTGATCATCCTGAAGCGCGAAATCCAAAATGTCAAATCATCATAGTTGACCCTTCTGTGGTATAGCTCCATAAGGTAAGGGTGCAATAGTTACGGACCTTAGGATTAGGGAGCGGGTTAAGGTAAGTGCATAGACAGTAATGTATGTAAGGTTTAGTGTAGGTGCTTGGTTAGTGTATGTATGTGGTTTATTTATTTTGTTTGAGTAGGTAGTATGTAGTGCGCGGTGGGGTTGGACAACTATGGCGGTTCGAGATTTTGAATTTCACGGTTTAGGGTGTCCGTTGTAATTGCAGTTCAGGTAATATGTGTCGATGATTCTGTATTCACTGTTTAGGACTTTCGCGGTTGTAATATAGACCCAATGCATGCTTCATTGCATGTACCTTAGTGCTGTGATCATCATCTCCTTTCAGCTTATCCCAGTTAGGGGTCGCCACAGTGGAACAACGGTCTGCAGAATGATTGGTAGTGGAGTTTTAATGTGTTGACTTGCCAGCCCGGCGCCAAACTTTCCACTGAAGGCGCACACACATGCACACACTCACACCTAGGGTCAATTTAGAGTGTCCAATCCACCTACAGCATGTCTTTGGGATGTGGGAAGAAACTGGATCACTTGGAGGAAACCCACGTGACCACAGGGAGGACATGCAAAAGCTACACAGAAGGCACCCCAGCCAAGAATCGAACCAGAAATCCTCTTGCTGTGAGGTGACCTTAGTGCTGTGATACACATACATTTTGTGTGCCACTGATGACTCTGGGAACTAAAGGCTAATAAACATGTTACCAGTTGTTGTACACAGAGCTGTAGATTCCAAATGCACATCATCCTTAAATCTAGAAGATATACAGTTGGTCTTAGCCGGGCTAGGTACAAGGATTTTCCAATGACTTCAGAGATATCAGAGCTAATGGAAACTCATTGTCTATGAAAATAACTGGGTCCCCAATAACTGTCAAGATTTTGAGGGGTATATCTGCTAGGCACTAGGGTGCATATATTTACCAAAGGTGATAATACTGCATACTTTGCATTTAGACCATGGTTCTGACAGCATTACTTTATGTGTCAAATGTAAAGGTGGAGGGGCGATAAGGCAGGATGTCCTCTATTAAGTACAATGTCAGCGTTAAAGTAGCGCCAAAAAGCTGCTAAAAACCATGTGAAGAAGAAGTACTTACAATAAGTTAAGCAATTTTTCAAGTCCACGCTATGGTCAATAAATCCACTCAATAGTTATAAATACATCCAATGCTAAAACGCATATACACCAACTTTCCGGCAGTTTTCAATTCACCAGCTGTTTGCATGAAAGAACGGATCGACCAAACGACTATATAAAACTTGAATTTATTCAAAAACAAGAAAAACGGCAAGCGCTTTCACCCGTAGGCTTCATCAGGCCATTAATGATTATACATTTAAATTACTTAAATACATTTATATAAGTTTGTTAGTGATGACATCACTTCCTACTATTAATTACTATCGTATTAATCCATAGCACTTTAATTGTATAACAACTGGAAAACATTTCATAGAGCTTAGCCGTATAAACAAAAAATGCTATTCGTATAAATACTTAAAAGTGTACATACTACTATAAATGCATGATTCTTTATTATTCCCAAGCTATTGTATAAAAGAAATGTGCAGAACATATGTATAAAATATAAAAAACATTGGCTAAGCCTCTCATAAAGACAATATACAAGAAAGACATATATGTAAGAATATAAAATCTATACTTCTAATGATGTAAGATATAATTTAAAAATATAACTTAAAAAACTAAATGTTCCACCTGATGTGTGACCCTGAATAATTAATATTACTTCTCCATATGAATTTGATTCCATGCTTAACAATATATATAAAAAATCTAGTTCCTAGCAGTATAATATATAAGAATAGTGGTCTGGTGTTTTAAGCTATGTATGTAAAATGTAGCTTAAAAGTATGACTTAAAAAACAAAAATGTATCACCTGATATGAAGCCCTATGGCTAATTGATATTACTACTTCAAATAACTTTATTTCCATACGTAACAATGTATATAGAATCTAATTCCTTACACAGTGAAAAACTGCCGGAAAGTTGGTGTATGATATCCCACACTCAAGTATTATATGCAGGCCTTTGATACTATCCTACACACAGGCATTGTAGACTAGATAGCAAACTGGTTCACAGGCACAACTCAGCAAGTTAAGGTAAGGCTACTTCATCTCTCCACCAAACATCTTATTACTGTGCGATCCCACAAGTCTGTGCTCTGGAGCTGCATGTATTTGGTATCTGTTTCTCTGATGTCAAAGCTGATGGCAGGGGTCTCTGGTAAACCACGGTTGTGGGATACCATCAAAGAGCTTAACCAGATGAAGGTGCACTGTGCATACTGTTTTGTCATTATCCAAGTCTGTAATGACTTTTTCCAAATAAGTTCAATAGGTTAAGCAGAGAGGATCTACCCTTCATAAAAACACACTGGTTAGAATCAAGGAATTTTAACCTGTTAACATAAAATGTAATCAGGTTTGTAATGCTGCAGTCCATTATCTTACAGACCAAGCTGTTTTTTGGTCTACAGTTGCCAGGATCACTTGTGGAACCACCCCTAGGTTCATAGGTTAGGTTAGTATTAGGCTAACTGCCCTTGTGGGCTATTTTAAGCCTAGCCAATTACCCCATTTGAGACTCAAACCCTATACCTTGTGTCTGCAAGGCTAACAACCAAACCAATATTCCAACTTCCCACTACGAAGTGGGATAATCACAACAGCTGTCCATATTTCTGGCATAAGATTACTTAATAGGATGAGACTGAACAGTTTCAGGAACTGGTTTGTGATGCAGTGGTTCATAGTTTCAAGGAAACATCCTGGCACATTATCATGGCCCACAGAACCAGCGCTTTTTTTGTACCTTCAAGAGAGAACCTTTAAAAGTTACTCAGAGTTGATAACTGGGTATAGATAATTTATTGTGTGAAGGGAAGGAAGCAGAGATGATGGTGGAGGTGGAGGAGAAGTCAGAACTACATTTATCTGCTAATATGTTTGTTATGTTCTCAAGATTTGAATGAATAATAATGTTATGTGTAAATATGATGGAATGCTGGCTATGTTTCCTAAGGTTCCTAATGCAGTGAAAGAAGGATTATAATTATTTTTGATAGTTGTGGCAATTTTCATTTCATGGTTAACCCTGCAAGGTTTGATTTAATTTCTTTGTTTTTTTGTCTAATTTCTTGAGTTCCGTTTTGGAAAGTAAGGTTTTCATTTAGTTCCTAAGTCTGATGATTTTTTTTCTTTTCTTATATAACTTATTTAAGTCTGAGATCCATCATTATGGTTTGTTTCTAAAGCTGCAAATGTATTTCTGGTGAATAAGAGCAAATGTCTTGGTGCAGACGTTGGAAAAAGTGTAGAAAGCTAAACAAAAGCAACAATGTTGCCTGTTGGGTTCTCAAGTGGGAATTTTGAACTGAATCAGATCATCAGCTAGCTGCAACATTTTTGCTGTAATGTATTCACTAAAAATAGTGTGGTTGTGAACATATTGTGTTGGGGGTCTAATGGTGAAGACCACCAAAAGGTGGTGAGACCCTACCAAAGAATGGGTAACTCAAAGTATATAGTCATGTAATGTTTGCAATGACCAAATAAAGTAGACTAGCACCCATGGTAGAGAAATGCACAATCTAATTGGGTGAGCTGGTACTGATAAAATCTAGGATGCATTGTGTAGATTTGCCTGCACCAGTATAGATCTTTCAAATTATAGATGGGCTGTTGAGGTTCTCAAGAATAATAGTGTTAGGTTCTTTAGTAAGGAAGAATCAAACAGCAGTGTGTACCCGAAGGCAAATAATAAACTTATACCAAATAACAAGCCAACAAGGTAAATAATTCCCAATAGGTTCAGACAAGATGTAGTATAAATAACACTTTAATTCAAAAACAAAAAATGGTCAAGTGCTTTTGTTCCCCAAAGGAACTTCAGAAACATTTTACAAAATAAAACCATCATTTAAACAGCATTTTAAAATCATTGTGTGACTTACTCACTCAATGTTTCTTTAAAGAAACAGTACCATTCACTAAATAGATCATAAAATCATTGCTTTTTTCTTTAAAACAGGCAAGATAGATATATGTTCACTAATACCAGGCAAAGCTGTTGCATTCAGCATTAGTTGCCATTTATGTTCACATTCCTCTACCCTATTCCCCTAAAAGCCTCCCTTGTCATCTCTTTTAACTTTTTCCAGAATGCCAAATAAGAATTTTGAATCATAGCCACAATATTTTGTATGCTTATATAAAGCATTGTTCTCATCTTTGTTTTTAATGGCATACAAGTGCTCCTGTATATATTTACATAAACTCCTAACAGTTTTCCCAATGTAGAAATCAATACATTTGGAGCAAGTTGCAATGTATACAAGAACTTCCACAATTTCCTGTGTCCAAACTAATACACTGTTCTGGGTTAACTACAGATACTGTTTTGTTTTGTAAGATGTAACTATAATAATTATATCTCCCACATTTTTTAGTTCCATTAATCATTTTACTTTTCACATTTGTGGGATGTTCAAAGTAGTTTTTCAAATTTCGCCCTGTTTTATACACAAAAGTAGGATTTTGACCAAAAATGTCAAGTGTCTCAGCACTGCTTCTAAACATTACCCAATTTTTTGTTATAATGTCTCTCAAGGTAGTGCAATCTCCACTGTAGTGTAAAACCATAGAATTTGGAAATGAAATGCCAACAGGAGTAGTTTTCACTGTATTTCCATCATTAGCACCCAACAAAGGGGTATACTTCTTACCCCATTCACTCAAAATGTTTTTTCCAATATCAAATAACAAACTCTCTAGATATCCCCTTTCTTTGAACATAGTAATCAGATTTCCTAACTCTATTTTGAATGAGGAAATATCTGAACACATTCTTGCTGCACGTACAATCTGTCCTTTCACTATGTTCTTATTAGTATAGAAAGGGTGCTGACTTCTGTAGTCTAGATAACTATTAGAAAATGTTGGTTTTCTGTAAAGTTTGGAACCAAACTTTTTTTCTACCTGTTTTTTTTTAAATATTATTACATCTAGATAGTTTGCACAAATATATGGTCGCAGATAAATTTCAGAAAAGAGTTGTTAATTATTTTTACAAATACATCCTTTATTTCACCAGTTGTTTTCCACGGAATAAAAATGTCAACCAAAAATCTCAAATAAACAAACCAGTACTGCTCAAAACCCAAAGTGAATACATGCTGTTTCTCCTATGCATACATTACTAGGTTAGCATAGGTTGGGGCACAATTCACCCTCATGGCCACCCCTTAACGTTTCTGAAGAATTTGTTGCCAATACACATATAGTTCTGCTTTAAAACGAGTTCCATAACATCCATCACAAAGTTAAGTAGTGCACCATTTAAACTAGTTGCTTCCAACACTGCATCTTGGAAAAGTTTCAGTCCTGCATTATGTGGAAAAGAAGTGAAAAGGTCTACCGTGTCTATTGCTGAAAAGGTTGTTTCAACTGAGTAATACTCTTGTTTTATTTTTCTCAAAAAATATCAGGAGTCGTTTAAAATATACTCCGTAGGTTTTGTTGTGTTTTGTATCAACCTATCCACAAATATGGCTAAAGGATATGTCATGCTATTCTTAGCTGAGACTATAAGTCTGTAAGGGGGCTTGTCGATATTCTTATGGATTTTGGGAATTCCAAATACTGTAGGGATGACAGGATGTTTGTTAACAAAAAATTCATGTGTTACTTCATTAATAGCTCCCTGGTACAAAGAATCTTCTAGAATAAATTGTATCTTCCTTTGTGCTATGTTAATTTGGTTTAAAGATACTAGTTCATATTTTTTGGTGTCATATAGGGTTGATAGCATGTCATAATCATATTCTTTACTGTTTACCATCACCATCCCACCCCCTTTGTCAGGCTTCATTATTCATACTGTGTCATTCCCCGGTATTAATGAAGCTCGGCGCAAGGCCGGCGTAAGGCTTGTGTCGGCCGTGCGGTGTATATATGGAGTAGTCACGCCATATGCATATTAATGAAGGCACGCAGCTGCCACAGCCACATGCATAGGAAACGTGCGTGAGTGCATGGGGCGTAACGAAGTTGCGCATGGAGGTGTGTCAATGTCGGCTGTCGATGAGCAACCTAAACTGCTGAATATTATATTCTGCCTGCAATAGTAATCGCACCTATCAGTGTCCATGGATACTGAAAAGTATGCAAAGCATGCAAGATAGTCTCTGCGAACAGAAAATGAAGAAGCAAACACAAATGCAAAGTAGAGAATAACGGTTCTCTACCCTTGAACAAATGACATGAAAACCGTGTGCCCGTAATCCAACATAGTGTTGATAGCTATACCATGTGGAAGTGAAACGTATCATATGTTAGCGTGCCGCCAGTAGGTACGTCCAGCCCAATGTAGAGGGTCACCAGCTGATCCATAATGTGAGGGAGGGTACATAGCTGTGCAGATGTGTCCATAACAAAATACACGAGGAAAAATGTAAATATATGTAGTGACCGTATGTCCGAATCATATCCCACAAGGCATGTAATAGTCACATACAAAAGGTATGTCCGTATTTCACATACCAAATGTGATAGGAAATAGCATACGCATGTAAATGAAACAGAAGGAGCATATAAACAGCTATAACAATAAGGACACATGTAGGCCGAAAGGAACAGTATGATCCATACCATCAACTAAGATTACCACCTGTCCCACTTTGCGAGCGACAGTCCCTCTGTGGGCAGATGTGTCCTGACACAAACTTGTAAAAATGGCAAATGTCCAGAGAATATAGGACATAATTATTCCGTAGACGTCATGTAATAGTTGCATTAAACATTTTTCACTGAACGTATATTACATAAATGTCATAAGAAACAGAATAAGACACCAAAATGCAACAAGACTAAGCTTAGATATAGGCAAGAATTGTAAGTTCTATCTGCCGAACTGACCGTGGGTATGTGTCGGCCTGTAAAATATGCTGTGTTCACCGCATATGTCACACTGTGGCCAATTGAAAAGGTGGAAACACAACCATTGACTGTGGGGAGGCATTGTCCACAACAGTCAGACATGTGTAAGGAATAGCTTGGACATAGGAAAAGGTGCCATCCTACCAATGAGTACAACAGGCTGGCAAAATCCGGAAGTCAGCGGTATAATCCGAATGTGTATGTGACACAGTCAAACGGGTAGCACCTGGATATACCAACCAAGTAATGAAAGTGACGTATGGGCGTGTACCTATGTGCGTGAGGTATAGCATGTGGAAAGCAAACATGGCAGGGTAGTCCACACAACCATAAAGGTACCCGACACATGTAGGGTAGTCAATGTGTTACTCTGGCCATGTCATGGGCCAACAACCAAAGTGATGCTCTATGGGGTGTGATGAATTTGCGTGTGAGGGGTGGGTGGTTAATGGTAAAATCCTCAAAGGTGATACTGTGTCATATGCAGGAAAAGGTGAACCGGAGGTGTACGAGGGGGCAGCGGGTGAAGTGGAAAGAAACACAACCACATGTAGAAACAGCTGCAAGACAAGCAGACAGGCCATAGTGTAAAACATAATCCCACAAACATATGAATATGGAAATGTGCGAGACAAATGTATAGATATGTCACCGTCACATACCCACATATGGGTCCTGATGGAACTGGCCATAACAAATGCAACACACCTGGATGCATAATGGCCTACCCAGCATACCCTCCACACCACACAACCTGCCTCTGTACCAGAACGTCCATCAAATCCAGCCGGACTTGGTCCACTGGTTTGTTGCAGACACAGCTACACACAGTGACCCCTATGCATATGTAGTAGGTATTGTCACCCTAGGCAGTTTCAGGATTGCAAACCATGTATCCCCTGCATGTAAAACCCCCTACACATTTTTGTAAAGCCACAAATATCTTCGGTATCTGACTTGTTTTGGTCTGGTCCAATTTTTGGGATATCCCTCATGGGATAACCAACCTGTGTAAATAGTAGAATGGGTATGACGACATGATGTCCAATCCTGTAGATATCTGGACACAAGTCAGAATGTGCAGTGGAGGTCCATGACACTGTCCAGCCCTAAGTGGGCATGCATAACCTACTACCCAGGATAAAACACCTTCCCGTGACGCACGTGTCCCGACACGAATAGGAGGGAAAATATAATGCACACATTTGCATAGTGGCATACGGCATGAAGGTGAGGAAGACACTGACGTAAACAGGTCAACCCTGATCAAGTGTGAGGGACACTGACTGTGTGCAGGCATGACCGACCATACCTGTCAACCTGTGTGAGCAAGATATTTGGACAGAGCCGTGAATACAAGTATGACAAAGGTCCAAAAACAGGGACAATTTGTAAAGATAGCTCTTAGAAACATAGAAATATGATAGAATAGCAGTTTGCACATTGGTATTAATGTCCGGAGTATGAAGTCTGAAACCCAACTGTCCGTCAGCACGTTCCGACTGCAGTCATTAATGCTGAGCTACTGCTGTGCCAGAACACAACAGCGTATTACAGAGGTCTGTACCATACCACTCAACTGTCCAGATATTCACAGAATGACTAGGGTTACCACCTGTCCCACTTTGCAAGTAACAGTCCCTGTTTAGGCAGTTGTGTCCTGTGAAAAAAAGCAAGACATAGCAAATGTCCTGACATTTTAGGACAAAATTATTTCCTAAGTTTCTTTAATAGTTGCATAAAACAGTTATTTTATATATGAAACTTCTATATGTTATGTGAAGTAGCATAAGCAATTCAAATGTTACTAGAATAAGCTTTTATTTGTGCAAAAAAGGTAAAGTTCTGTACTATGCATGGCTGTAGGTATGTTTTGTCCTGGAAAATCTGACATTTCTACAGAACATGTCCCACTTTGGGCATTTGAAAAGGTGGCAACCCTAAGAATGACCAGAGGTTTGCCTCATATTGTTGTTGTGTGCCTCTGACAATCTTCACCAGTCTGGTAAATAGCTGAGGATTGACGTCACTAAATAATGAGAAATATCTTGAGTTTAAGACTCCACATCCTTCAGAAAAGTCATGCTAATGCAAAACCTAGTATTCTATCAACGTTCTAAGCTTGCAAGAGCAATTGTTAAAATGTGTCCCTATTTGTCCCCCCATCGTGTAGGTTTTGCGCAGATTTGGTGCTCTAAGAGGTTGAGAGGTATGGTCCGTACATATTTACAGTAACAACCCTTCATATCTGTGTAATGTACAACTGCATACCTGTAGTCACTTCATGTCCAAAATAATAATCCCCGTATGACTGTATACAGGTAATAGTCAAATGTGAATGGGAACACCCTTCTCTGTGGAGTATGGACTGTAACAAACCCACCCATAATATGTATTGCCAACAGAATAAACTGCTGACAGGTGCCCAAACACCTGTGTCTATAAACACAGGTAAAACTTCATAATAGGGAGAAACTCCCTGTCCATATGTTTCATCTGACATTTGAACTCGGCCAGGGAAGTTCCGTTCACCAGGCGGACAAGCCTAAACCCAGATCACTACATGAACACCCTGACAATCAAAGACCTGTATGTGCCAGGACTATATGCCTTGGTGTTCTGCATATCCTTGGAGTGATTATCAATGCAGCTGGATTCCACAGCATTAGGCAATAGGGAATGTGTAATATGTAGCACTGTGTTTTTCCCAGCAGGAGAATGGATGCCTGTGTTGTAGGTGAAGCAGTGAGGCGTATGTTGATGTAGCTAAGTACTATGGGTATGCATATCAATGAGGGAGAACACCAATAGAACAGTGGTTCCAGCATCCGGCCAATGTGAATGCAGTCCCGGTCACCTACAACCACTGCACATATAACTTTAAAGTGTAATGAATTCGTTCGTGCTGTACACACATTTAAATATGTAAAGGTGAACGTGTGTTTTGCAGCAGTCCATAAACCGGAATACAGATATGTAACTGTTACGGTCAGAATTATGAAAGTCCATGTAAGCACAAATATCTATGAAACATATGTAACCCACAATAAGGATATGCAAGTGCGCCTGTGCGTGTGTAATCTGCTCACAGCATAGCAAATGAATGCTGTTTTCTCCACGCTCTATGTACATGGCTCATACCTGTTAACCCCGTAAATTACGAAACCGGACAAAGCCATGAAAACAACTGGTACAAATAGGGACAATCCCCAGATATTGCCCTAACAAACATAGAAAGTGGATAGAATAAAAGGTGTGTCACTAGCATGGATTCTCTGAAGGGTATAAAGTCGTAACCTGAAATGTTTGTCATTATTTACCAATGTCAGTCTTTAATGATATGCCACTAAATTGCCAGATAGACACAAGGTTATGAAAAATGGACCAAAGATAAGAGGCAAACAGCTGTACATGCAGCGAAAATCTGTACAGTTGAAAGGTATGATATGGATATATATATATATATATATATATATATATATATATATATATATATATATATATACACATATATCCACAGACTTAAACCAAAGCAAATTATGAAATGAGGAATTTACAGACATATGTATATATGTACATATATATATATATATACACACACGATACATGAATAGATATATACACAACAAACATATGTCCCTGTACATATAACACATGTACATAAATAGGTCATGGTATAGCTATTATGGATAGACAGACAGACATGCATGAAAGGTGAATACACTGCTGCTTTCCAAACCATTGCCTGGAAAGTACCAGTGTGACAGGGCCTGCAAGTTCTACACGTTAAACATGAATATAGGTGTCCTTTGCAGGACCCCAAAAATGGATCCCGTATGAGGTGCGAACCATCATTGATGCAAAAGACGTCACAGCTGCAACTACGATATAGCTGTACATGCAACAGTAGCAGGTGCAAGGGTAATAACACATGGGTCGATAGAATGTATGGCGTATGACCTGATATCCGGAGAGTGGGGAGTGCTCAGAAGTGTCTTCACACTTTATTATCGCTCACATTAAACATGTCTAATGGGTACTGTGGAGGGGTGTCAGGTATGGGAATCACGGGTATGCAGAAATGGGCCTAGGTGTTGGTTGGCACAGATCTATTAGGTACACCTCATGGGTGTTATCAATATACCTATGTGGGTATAGCACATGCCTATATTCTCCAAAAAGGTGCAACCCATCTACTGGATATTATGTAAACCATTGGGGGAAGACGTAGGGACCTATATCAGTGTCATGTAGGCGATTATCATGGATGGACATGCATACGACTAAGATGGTAACCATACCTGCCAAACTTTCAGAATAAGACAGCTGGACTAAGGCATAGTAAATGAAATACAAATAGGGACTATATTAAATATACCCCAGACAAAGATAGAACGTTGATAGAATAATGGCATAGTCAGGAATACGAATGTTATGAGAGTTAGTAAACATGAAATAGAAATGTCAGTCATTATTACCTAACCACACAGTCCATCATGCCTTGCCAGCAATCTACCAGAATGGCACATTATTATGACAAATATAACAGAATCATAGGTCAAACCTTGGGGCATTTACCCATAATGTGTACAGGTGAGAGGTATGAAGGTAACCCATCCTAAATAAATGTACAGAACTAGTGATACTAGGTGGACAGGTGAGAAGAAAGACATCAGGACAAATGACAAAACATGTACAAGTCAAAAGCATGTATTTCGACAAATGTGAATGACAACGTATGCCCTGTGAAAGTCAATGTGGAAAGTTAATAGACTCAAAAGACATGTGTCCCTCAGGGTGTCATGTAGTGTCATCAATACAGTGTCCAGTCCCCCATACTCGTACATGAGCTCTGACACTGACGGAAAGCGCAAATACCGGCGTACACATAAGGTACATGATAGAATAATTAGTGTGGATAAGCACCTGTTGGCCTGTGTGAGGAATACAACCCTCTGGGTGGGTGTGTCCTGCAATAGGAATGTAATGGCATCTGGCCTGTGATGGTGCCATATATTGTGTGTATTGGTGTAAGAAAATTGATATCCTGTATCAGAAACATACCTCGCAACTGTACAGAGACTCGCAGAATGTGCAGATGTTTGCCTCATATGTTTGGTGTGTTCCTTTACAATCTGTACCTGTCTGGCAAATACCTGAGAACTGAAGTCATTAAATAATGACAAACATTTGAGTTTAAGACCCCAAATCCTTCATAAAAAGTCATACTAATGCAAAACCTATTATACTGTCAGCTATCTACATTTGTAAGAGCAATATTTAAAATCTGCCCCTATTTGTCCCCCCATCATGTTAGGCTTTGTACAGATATTTTGCTCTAGGAGGTTGAGAGGTATGATCAGAAACAGATACATGTCTGAGGAAACAGCATTATCGACTGCAAGATAACTCAGAAGTTATGAAAAGCGCTGCAGTAGGAAGTTCAATATTGGCCGCAGGTATGTGCTGATATGTCAAATGACACAGCAGTCTACATGAAGTACCTATAGGGCTGTCACCTTTACCAATGATGACAGTGGGACATACCCACAGCCATGCATACACCACAAATAGACATAGCACACAGCAAAGCCTAGGCCATGATATACGAAGCCTCCGGCGTGTATGAGTTGAGTGAGAGTACGGCAAGGAAAGATGACTGCCAGGCTATTCAGCAAACACCCGTAGGGGCGTGCAAGACCACCCGTAACACGAACATTGCACGGACAATGTTGGATTTGCAACATACCCCATTTGTATGTGAAAGCTATGCAAATGATGTAAATACGTGACACATGAAACAGTAAGCTGTCCGTGCAAGAGCAGAGTTATGTGCAGAAATGTACCCGGATGTTAGGCGACTAACATTCTGCACATTGCTAAATGGAGCAATGACAGCTGCAAATACAATATGAATACAGTCGAAGAAACATGCCAATGTCCAAGTCCAAGGCCAGTGGCAGCTTTGTCCATTGGATATCAATAAAACAGTAGTTGTCCTCCCCCGATCTCCGGTGTGGAAGTATAGCGCAGCGCCACGAGAACATTCAGTGCTTCAAAACAAGTCAAATATGTATAATATACATACAAAATGTAGGTTTAGTTAGATGTTGGTACACCATGCAGATGAATGGCAAGCTGGAGACAACATGGCTACTGCTTACTGGTTATGTGTGGAAGCGCTCTGTCAGAGATGTAACGAAGCATTTGTAGGCAAACTGATGCAAGTGCGGCTGAGGATAGTGAATCACAACATGTCATGCCATATGGGCCAAGCCTCTACAGTGTAGTGTAGGATAAGGGGACTATTAGAGTAGAAGATAGGTGACAACATGAGTGTGTATGTATGAAACACTGTAATCTCACTGGAGCAGTGTCACATGTTTGCTGTCAGTACTCAGTGGAAGAGGCGTGTTATGAGCTATCCTAGGGAACATCAGGAGACTGACGGTGTACGCCATGGATACCACCGATGTGACCTGCAAACCTACCCACAGTGTGTCTGCGCCCATGCATGCCAGTAAGCCTGAGTAAGCATGTGTGCGAGCGTGTTGGCCCGTGTGTGAATGTGGAAGAACGAGTAAGCTAGTGTATGAATGGTGAAGCCCATGTAATGTCGTGTATGCCAGTGTATGCATTTTTAAGCATGTATACATGTGTACTACACACATCACACACATACTGCACACTCAGACACACATGCTGCCAATACTACACACATCAGTGAAATGGCACATGGATGGAGAATACATCATCAGAATTAACAGTGCTGTAAACTATGCTACATTGATGGTCATAGCTGAAATGCATTATGCCTGCTGATATACACCTGGAAGTAACACACTGTGTGTTAACAGCATGCTAACATCAATACAGTGGAATAAAGCCACCGTGTGCATCAGCACCAGGTTAGTCTGATCCTGCATCAATGTTACACATCACAAGTGGTGGCACAGGTGACATCATATGCACAGTGCATGGTGTTACATTTCCAGAGCTGTCATTGAGCCATCCAATGTACAAGTAGGTGTGTGTGTGTGAGGGGCAATGGTTATTGCATGGCCCAATGGTGATGCAATGGGTTTGTGTATGTGATAGCCCTAGCTGTTTGTGGTAAGTGTGTGTGTCTACATATACACAGGTACAGCATGTGTCAGCCATATACAGCAGGTTGTGGGACAGTCACAGACCGTACCTGCCAGGCTGTGGAGATCGCCATTACTGGACATGGACACCCCTCCATGCATCCAACACAACCCAGTCCTGCACCTGTCAATGTATACACATACAGTCCTGGGATCTGTACCACAACCTGTGGATAAACATGAGTCTGTAATGTTAACCTGAGTTGCATAGAATTGTCAGTTACTACATACGGATATGTGCCATACTCACCCTCCAATGTAATAACCACTGCTGACTATTGCCGAGATGTGCATACGACCATTCAAAGGTGCTGTACTAACATTGTTTCCAATGCCCGTGTAATATCCAGCAACACAATAACCAGTCACTACACAAGTATAACCCATGATCACTACAGCATACAGTATGTGCACTATCACAGAGCCATAGCAGATGTACATACATCCAAGGTGATCACGTACAGATAATGCAGCACATTCAACAGTGATAATCCCAACATACATATCTATATACAATATATATATATATATATCTATATATATATATATATATATATATATATAGATAGATACTCACACACACACACACACACACACACACACACACACACACACACACACACACACACACAAAACACATGTGGCAGGGTTGGAAGCAGAACACAAACGTAACCACTGTACCACACGACAGCATTACGCAGTTACAGAAAGCACTACCGTGATTAGTAGATCACAGGATTCACACAGGCATACGTCTAGCCTGCAGACAGCAGCATCAAAGGCAAAGACGCTGCACGGGTGTTATGGAGAGTGAATACTGTAAAAGCAATGTACTGTTGTCATGCAGCTGGAAACACACACACATGTGGCAGGGCTGGGAGTCGAACATACACCTAACTACCCTATCACACTACAGCATGACGCATTTACAGAACGTGCTACTGAGATTACTAAACACAGCAGTCACAGAGGCATATATCTAGGCGCGTGTCATCATCTGCAAAGGCTAAGATGTTGGTAGGAAATATCTGTGGTGTGAGGCGTCTAAAAGCAAGACTGAGTCCCCAGGCGGATGGGAGCATGCGCACAAACACACACACACACACACACACACACACACACACACACACACACACACTTGGCAGGGCTGGGAGTCGAACATACACCTAACTACCCTATCACACTACAGCATGACGCATTTACAGAACGCGCTACCAAGATTACTAAACACAGCAGTCCCAGAGGCATACATCTAGGCGCATGTCATCATCCGCAAAGGCTAAGACGTCGGTAGGAAATATCTGTGGTGTGAGGCATCTAAAAGCAAGACTGAGTTCCCAGGCAGATGGGAGCATGCACACAAACACACACACACACACACACACACACACACACACACACACACACACACACACACACACACACACACACACTTGGCAGGGCTGGGAGTCGAACATACACCTAACTACCCTATCACACTACAGCATGACGCATTTACAGAATGTGCTACCGAGATTACTAAACACAGCAGTCCCAGAGGCATACATCTAGGCGCATGTCATCATCCGCAAAGGCTAAGACGTCGGTAGGAAATATTTGTGGTGTGAGGCATCTAAAAGCAAGACTGAGTTCCTAGGCAGATGGGAGCATGCACACAAACACACACACACACACACACACACACACACACACACACTTGGCAGGGCTGGGAGTCGAACATACACCTAACTACCCTATCACACTACAGCATGACGCATTTACAGAACGCGCTACTGAGATTACTAAACACAGCAGTCCCAGAGGCATATTTCTAGGTGCGTGTCATCGTCCGCACTGACAAGGGCGCCGACAGGGATTGTATAGCGAGTGATCAGTCTGAAAGCATACAGACATATTACTGTCCCACGGTAGACGTAGACAAACACACGGAAGTGGTGTGATCGGGGCAACGTAAGATTTACGGAGCACCACAACAACAAGACATAGACACGGGACGTGCCACAGACAGTACACCCTTCAAGATAGTCGACCAGTGTGTACTCGGTAGGCATCCATCGTGACGTTGAAAATGGACATCTGTTGCCTGGATGACCACCATGGCTATACAGGATGTCAACGGCCATGCCCATGCACAGAGGGACATCACCGACACAAGGTGTCACTGGCCATGGCCACACGCTTAGTAATACACGTCTGTTCAGACTGTACTGTGTGTCGATCTACACAATGGCATACTGGGCATGCTCACACACTTAGCAGTTGCAAAGGGCCATCTTGCATGCAGATGGAGTCTCAACATGCAAGGGCTCAGTTTGGACTGTCATGTGTGTCCATCTACACAACAGCGTACTGGGCATGCGCACACACTTAGCAGTTGCAAAGGGCCATCTTGCATGCAGATGGAGTCTAAACATGGAAGGGCACAGTAAGGTATAACTGTCTCCACACACAGGGCGGCCCATCCTGTATGCAGACGGAGTCTAAACATGGAAGGGCACAGTAAGGTATAACTGTCCCCACACACAGGGCAGTCACACACATGCAGTGACCAGTACACACTCAGCTGCCATCACAGCTGTCACAGGTGCAGATCACAGACGTACACACTGCAGTCTACACTGTAGCCCTTGAGACATCACCATGTCATTGCTGCAGCAATGCAGAGCCATACATTACCACAACACCACGTGACACATGACCTGTGGACTGTACAGAGGTCTACAGCAACTGTGCAGAGTACACATGTACTGACAGGGTTCCAACAGGTGTTATGCATTGCAATTATACCACTATACATGACCAGGTCAGCTCAAGACATACCAGGGGCCCCAGGTCTTACACAACTGTGACAGATGAGTGTTGCTGTACACCAATGAACACACATGTTTGGATATGTCATACATGTGATTGTAGTGGATGTGTGCATGGACCACACACACAACACATATGTACATAGCTTAGCCTTTGCTGTCCCCTGTGCAGAACAGTGGTCTAAGCAATCATACGCACGCAAATGGAAAGTGGGTCCATGTCTGTTGAATGCTCACAGTACATGAGGTAGCAATGTTGATGGAGGACACATTCCCCTGTAGTAGTCACCCATGTCACCCATGATATCATACCACAGTCCATGTGTTATGTATGGCAACACACATGTCCACCAATAGCAATGCATACAAACATGGCTACAGGCGACACATGTAGGACCAACGCACATGTACAATCTGTACTGTGCATGCAGCAACCATGCATGTGCAGTGGTCGATGTCCGTAACACAGTTGTGCCTAACTACAACATGCAGTCGCAATGCAGCCCCATCATTGACACCTGTATATGGTGACATACAGACAATACGGTTGGTTATACATCACGTATGGAGGGATGTGTGTACATAAAGTGGTGATCCACTTGTGTAGATGTATGTGTGCCGGGGATGGCTCACAGGTGTGTCACACGCCATCCTACCATGCCATGTGCAAACAGTACGCTATGTCACTGTTACTTGACGGTGATGACATAACGCATACACAGCGGTCAGGTGTTACAAACTGTATGTCACGTGACACCAGTAACACTGACATCATCCCGTGTGCATATAGCCACACAATTGCCAGACATAGCGTTGGTACACATACTGCGGCCATTACCACTGCATGTCTATCAAACGGCTCATCATATGGCAGGTGTATCATTCCCAGCACTGCCATGTGTGTCCGCTTGTGTGACCACACATGCCACATATGGTGGGGACTACGTCCCAGTTGTTACACATCCCTGTACATCATTGTAGAGATCTGTACATACTGCAGTGTGGAAAGCATGACATTGGCAGGTGTGGTGCATCACACACATCGGCTATCCGTACACACATATCTGGTCACCACAGTGTGTGTGTATGTATGTATGTATGTATGTATGTATGTATGGCTGTCTGGTGCTTGGTGTGAGGGTGTATGCTACCATACAGTGGAAACAGGATCACTAACTCCTCATGGTGACTAACCCCTCATGGTGATGCAGTCTACTACCCTGTTGATGCCATCGGTCCCAGCCGTACTGGCTACCTGTGCATGTTCCTTCTCTGTGCCACGTCGTGTGGGTACAAAGTACTGCGAGGGTGATGACCACATAGGCAAGGGTCCACACCTCAACACTATGGGGTGTGCGTTATAGTGCTGTTGATCCCGTGAATGTGGCCATATTCCTGTACTGTGACAGGGTATTACTGCTACACAGTGTGGCCTCATGCTATCAGGTGGCCTCTAATCTCATCATTGGCCAGACCGCTGTGTACAACCCCTGCACCATGTCAACATACATGTAATGTTTCCTGGTATGTATGTCACATCTCTGTCTGCTGTAGCCTGTTCAACTGACCACATGCTTCAGGTGCAGTATATGTGCGGACATCTGTGTCATGTTCGGACATCTGTGTCATGTTCGACTTTCCAACAGTCAGGTTGAGGGTACTTTTAGCATGCTGATATTGCCATACGTGCCTGTGAGTACTCCACAGTTACACATGGGGGACTGCAAACACTGCTACCTGTAGGCACATGCCAGTACACCATAGGAGGGAACCAGGGCATCATTACCAACATGCTGTTACTGTTGTAACCGAGACACATACTGTGAACATATCACAATGCATGCTGCACCTGGACTACATGGTATGACTGGTGCATGTCGACAGTACACCACTGATGTCACATACACATCTCTCAGTATTCACACACTACCAGTGCAACATACAAATCCCTCAATATGCATACACAAGTAAAGTTAGATACACCTCTCACTATTCTGTTCACCCTGTGCATCAGACCATTTGAGCATATCCCTGCACTCAGTATTCACACACAACCAATGCAACATACACATCTCTCAATATGCATACACAAGTAATGTTAGATACACCTCTCACTATTCTGTTCCCCCTGTGCATCAGACCATTTGAGCATATCCCTGCACTGATGGTGTGGATGACAGGGATGCAGCACAGGCTTCATCATATGCACAGGGTGATACTGTTTGCCAGGGGCATAGGCTGCACCAGTGGATGACATCATGTGTGTGGGTAAGGGCCAGTGATTTGAATGGACATGTCTGTTCCGTATGCATGTGGGTATTGTGGAGCCCTACAGTTGTGTTTGCTGTGTGCGTGTATGTGTGCACACAGTTCTGTCATTTGTGAGACCTACACAAGGGTATTATGGACAGCTCCAGATTATACAGATCAGGTTGTACAGCTCACTGTGACTGGACATGGCCATGTGTCCTGTGCCTGCCAGGGGTTGCACGGGCACTACCAGGCAGAGGTACAGAATGGCTACTGTCCGACAACACATGGCCACTGGAACCGTGTCCCCACTGGAAACGTCCAGGGCCAAGTCCACGTGGCCTGCTGTGACCTGGTGTGGACAGCGCAGCACCAGCTGAACTGCTACTGCTACTGGCACTATGGGAGCAGCCATGTGAGGTGGCACGCTCATGTTGACCTGCACTAGGTGGTGTAGCTGGCCTATGTCCATGTGGCCTATGCCTCACCCCTACCAGATGTTCCAGCACAGACAGCTCACGCTCATGGATTGCCATGCCATGGTCGAGGATTCTGACCATGTCACCCAATCATCTGTCCAGAACATCAGCAAGCTGCTGCTGAGCACCTGCCAATGCCTGGATGTTGTTGTTTAGGGTACTGATAGCAGCCCTCTGCAGCCTCTGCCCTTCTCTGTTCTGCCGTTCGGCACGTGCCTGTGTCGCCATTACAGTCTGGAATATGCGTCTGGTGATCCCAGCTGCTGCGATATGTCCTGCAGGTGCATGTCTGCCAGAGGTCCTCCTACGAGCAGCACCAGCCACATGCCTGTGTGGCACATCTGCAGTCAGTATACTGCCACCATGGTGTGGAGACACACCTTCTGTAGCCACCACACGTTCCTGTTCAAAGCTAACATATGCTGACTGTCCTTCCTCTATGGCCACTGTAGATGAGGTATGTGTTGGCAGCTGAACTGTTTGCGGGGAAGAGAGGGACATAGCTGGGATGGCAACCGTTGGCACAGATTCAGCCCCTGACATCCCTGCCTGTACTTTGTGCATATGTTCATCACTGCTAGCATCTGTGGGGACACTATCAGATGGACCACAGGAGGGTAACACACCTACATCACCTGTGAATGCAAAGAAAGGCTCTAAATTACAATAGACACACACACTGACACACACACACACACACACACACACACACACACACACACACACACACACACACACACACACACACACACACACTGACACACACACACACTGACACACACACACTGACGCACACAATGACACACCATGCATGTGATATGACAGATGGCATGCAGCATGCTTGTGATACAGTTGACAGCATGCAGCTCAGACATCAATAGTGTTTGTAAGCATACCCCTTGGAATGCACACTACAGCAGGCAGGTGTCATATCATTATCCATGCAATTCACACGATCATGGTAGTATGCATGCATCCCCGTGATACACCATGTGGACCAGAACAGGATAACAGTACACATGGCTGACATGACCTTGACATGTAATCTGCTGATGTGTGCATTAACATGCATGCATGCCTGACACAATGGTGTCCTGACACATGTACAGCATCGTACTGGGTATCACATTGCAGTGTTGTCCATATGCCCTACAGATAGAATGCATGTTGAGCAAATGTGCATGGGCATGGTAGGGGACTGTGAGCCATCTACATTGCTGTACAGTGTGATGTACAGACACTGTGCCATTGCATGGCATCATGAGGTGTCTATATTGCTAAACAGTGCATGTTATGTACACATTGCATATCCAGAACTGCATGCATACCCATGACATACCTGTGGATTGTGACCTATGATGTTGAGGTGTATACACACCAAAGCATGCTGTGTCATGTGACAGGTCACTGGAGGACATACAGATGACACCCCTGCATGATGACTACAGAGTATTAGCTGCCTGGCAATCATGTCCACACATAGCGGACCTGTCACGTCACCATTTCACATATGACATTGATGTACCATGCACAGAAGGTGCACAGCTAACAATGATGTCCTACGGCAGCAGGGGAAAAGTACAGTATCTGTGGCCTAGTGTCACTGTCAGTGGAATTTGTAAAGGTGACTACCGTCATCCTATGATACAGACATCATGTTCAACACATCTTATGAGGTACACGTCACTGACACCTCCACTAACTGTGCACAGGCATTTAGGATGTGCAGCGTACCACATCGCCTGTACAATTGGTCTAGTACGGCTGTAATTGGACCATGTGTGGACAAAGTGGGACAGGGTGTATCCACATTCCATCTTCTGTGTGGCTACATGTCTCTGGCCATCCCCCATGGCCATGTGTGCACATGTGTTGGTCATGTATGTGATGGCCGTCTATCACACATGTCTGTGTTGTCCCATGTGACATATATCCATAGATGTTGGATATATCACCATCCACAGGGCTATGCAGACAACAGGTGTATGTGTGGTATGTGGGGTATGGGTTATGGGAAATTGTGACAATATTGCAACCAAAACGCTACGTGTCTAAAACATGTTGGATGGAACATCACAATGTGTGAAACCATTGCAGGGGCATATAACACAATGGTGACGCCTGTGGTCTGCCCATATCACTGCTCACTGTGCGGTACTGGTTTGTGTACCACACGTTTTGTTCCACTGTATAGTACATATGCCTCCATTGTAGAACACCTCCACAGTTGTATGCACAGCTGGACACACATGTAGCAATGACAAATACAGTAGTTTCATGTCTGTGTGTCATTTCAGTTGTATATATTGTACATGGGTGGCCTGTGTGGATGATGGGTGATGCGACCTGTATATCTATGTATTAACTGGCCACATGGCAAATAGATCTATGCTTTGACATGCCTGATACCGATGACAGTCTCACTTGCAATGGACTCTTGTCTCTACGGCACGCCAGAGGTACCTGTATAGGGTGACACAGCAGTATGAACATTATCCATGACTGTATTACAGCCACAGGGTGCACAGTGCAAGTTAACACATTCGCCTGTACAATAGCATATAGTCAGCACATGTGTACATACCATACCTCTCAACCTCTTAGAACAATTCCTGAAAAAAGTTGATCCATTCGGGTCAAATGTTAGAAGCACAGAAACAAAACCCAAACAGGTCCTTCCACACTGTAGCTGAAATCAGCAAAATAAATCCAACCGGTTAAAAACAAAACAGGTTTAATATAACAATAAAGACTAGTTGAGCGCTTTCACTCGCAACAAACAGCGAGCTTCATCAGAACAATTGAATTCAAAGCTTTGCATACATTTATAATTAAAAATGGCGCCAAAAAGCATTGCTTAAAAGAGGTCACTATTAAAGCAGTATTATACATTTTTGTAAAACAGTTTCTAAAGAGAAATAAAACACTGCTATGTGGATACCTACAGTATAATGTAATCAATATGCTCAAATATAACTTAATATACAGTTGTTCATCTTATTGCATATGAATGTTAAACTTTAATAATATTATTAAAAATTCTGGAATATGCTAAAAATCTTGTCAAGTGACATATTTAAAAATGATAAGCATATCATTAGTATGAGTGATAAAGCACCCTGCTATAGGTCCAAATTCATTCATTTAACATCAATAATGGTTTTATGGACAAATAATCATTTAAACCTGGTGGAAAGGTAGCATCAGTAAACACCTGCCAATACAATTCTCTGTAGGCTAAATAATTGTTTGTGTTGCCACCTCTCGGATTGTTCTTGATTGTTTCAATGATGGAAAATTTGAATGTGTGCTCTGTCCCTTTGTCAATAATGTGCCTAGCTAAGGCATTTTTGTTGTCTCTCCTTTTTATACAGTATGCATGGGAGTAAATTCTTTGTTTGAAAAACCTCTCGGTTTTACCGATATAAAAAGCAGGACAGACCGTGCATAAGGCAATGTATACCAGCATCTTTGATTTGCAGTTCCCTTTAGATGTAAAGATTTTCGACCTATTAAGGTTCCTTAGTTGAATATGTCCATTTTCATTAATGAAACTGCACTGGTTACAAGCCCCACACTTGCTGGTGTGTGTGTTAAGCTCAGTCTGTCCATGTTTCGGTAATTCTAATAAACATTTAAGATTCCTTCCCATTTTGTTTACAAATGTTGGTCTGCTACCAACTTTCTCCAAAATTTCATTTTGACATGTTAAGATATGCCAATTCCTAATAATAATGTCTTTGATAATGTTACTAAATGGGCCAAATTCAATAATACAAGCCTTTTTGTATATTTGAGTGACTCCCCTTGTTGTTTCATTGGGAACTGACTCAGGTCCCAAGGGGGAAACATTTGTTCCCAATAGTGAGGTGTATCTACTCTCCCTTAGTTCAATGATATAACTCGAAATGTCATTCATTAAATCTATGGCATAGCCTCTTTCACGAAATAAGGAAGTAATAAATTCAATCTCCTTAAGCATATCAGTGTGTTCTGACGTCATACGCATGGCCCTAATGCATTGACCTTTGTAAATATTACATTTCAACTTTCTAGGATGTTTCCCCCTTGGGACCTGAGTCAGTTCCCAATGAAACAACAAGGGGAGTCACTCAAATATACAAAAAGGCTTGTATTATTGAATTCGGCCCATTTAGTAACATTATCAAAGACATTATTATTAGGAATTGGCATATCTTAACATGTCAAAATGAAATTTTGGAGAAAGTTGGTAGCAGACCAACATTTGTAAACAAAATGGGAAGGAATCTTAAATGTTTATTAGAATTACCCAAACATGGACAGACTGAGCTTAACACACACACCAGCAAGTGTGGGGCTTGTAACCAGTGCAGTTTCATTAATGAAAATGGACATATTCAACTAAGGAACCTTAATATGGTCGAATATCTTTACATCTAAAGGGAACTGCAAATCAAAGATGCTGGTATACATTGCCTTATGCACGGTCTGTCCTGCTTTTTATATCGGTAAAACCGATTGATTTACCTTGTATTTCTGCCACTAATTTTAACAACAGAATGGCAGGAACTGAATTTACCTTTGACTTTTCGTTCGGTAACTTATCTGAGGAAATGAAAAGAGTGGGCACCAGACCGAAGCACACACAGCCCACCAGGACTTATGCTCATGTCTCAAACAATAAGAAACAGGAAAAAGGTACTGTTACTCATATAAATAAAGACCAGAAACACAATGTTTTACAAGAGTTTCTTGGTCAAGATTGTAACTTTGATAATGTTAATAACAATTTTAGTAGTGCCAAACAGAAGGGCACTCTAAAGGATTCTATTTATATGTTTGGAAAAAAACTAAACATGATTAATGGTCTGAAATTAGACAACGCGTATTTAAACTTTTGTATTTCCATTAATATTGTACCCATGGGATTGCGTTTTTTTAAACTACCAATGGGAATTGATATAGATAATGAGGTTAAAACAGATTTTAATTCCCTTTTTGATAATTTTGGAATTCAATATATGAAATTAGTGATTAAACACAATGATGTGAAATTATGCAAACTTTTGACTGAAGTAGAGAAGCTACATAATGCAATAATTCAAGATTTAGCATTCCCACAATGGGAAACTTTGTTTTACAAACAATTTGACACTGCGGACATTAGGGCAAAGAAGGCCCATGAACGCAAACAAAAAAAGTTATATAGGGACAAGGAACAGTACAAAAATCATACGAATTACAAATGGAATAATTCCTATAACTGTCCCACACAGTACACTTATGAACACGACCAAGAGTATGTTCACAGGGAAGATGAAACTAATCAGTTTTTTCACAACCAGGGGGGAAGGCACCTTGGGAAGTGGAAAAAAGGGGGAAAATGGAAAATGAAATTTTAACATCTAAAGGGCAGCATCTTTTGAATGACTCTGTTAGTTCTGACAATTCTAACATTACAACAACTAATAATATAGTGTGTACTTGGAATAACTTTACAATTTATAACTACAGCAATCTGCCTTTAGTGAAATCACATTTCAGTCTATTATCTAAAGGGTTAAAATTTATTCCTACACCAAAGCTCAATATAGTTGACAACATTTTTGAGTTCAAAAAATACGTGAGAAAACTAAATTTATCTATGATGTTTGGAAATAGTGAGCAGGAAGTGTCCACAGGTGTTGACCGTTTGAGAAAGAAAAGCAGTTATATGCCTTTGGGCAATCCAAGTATTCAGAAGTTTGATCACAAAGTCACTAGAGACTTATATGGTGTTAGTCATACATATAAAGGACATAGATCTAAATCTAATTTATCTGAAAAGGAGACTGCCACTTTATTTGACTTACAGAACAACACCAACATCAGAGTAATGAAACCGGACAAGGGGGGAGGTATAGTCATTTACGATGCCTTAGCGTATAGAGGGATTATTCAGGACATTTTACATGAATCAGGCAATTACACTTCTATTTCACAGAATGAAATAAATATTGCATACAGAAGAATTGACATGTACTTGGAAGAATATTTTTTAGATCAGAGAATAACGGAGGATTTATATCATTACATGTCTGTGCCTCATCCCACTATGGCTACCATCGTAGGTATTCCTAAGGTCCATAAGGACTGTACCAACCCTCCTTTCAGGCCGATAATATCAGGCAGTAGGTCTAAGACCTTTCCCATTGGAGTGGTCATAGACAATATGTTAAAACCTATATATGGTAGTGTCAAACACATGGTAAAAGATTCGTGGGAATTTCTGAAAAACTATCCCATCTCTAAATGCAATGCCAGCACTATTTTTAGTAGCATAGATGTTATTGACCTGTTTAGTAGTATCCCTATTGAGGACGGACTGGAAGCATTTGCTAATTGTCTCAGAAGACATACAGAACTGACTTGGGACACCATAACACTTTTAATGGACTTGATGTCCATAGTGTTAGAAAACAACTTTATATATTTTGAGGGGGAACTGTACAAGCAGACCAGGGGCGTAGCTATGGGGGCGGCTTGCGCGCCCATATTCGCCAACCTGGTCATGCTAGACTGGGAGGACAATTACATCCTTAACAGCACACACTTCCAGTCCATTTACTACTATTCTAGATTTTTGGATGACATTTATATTATGTGGAATGGTGATGATAGGTCTTTTAGCGAATTTTTTACATACATAAATTCTACTTGTAAGTATTTAAAATTTACTGAAGTCCATAACAATCAAGGGGTCCCATATTTGGATACTTTGATTTCTGTAGACCATGGTAGGTTGAAATCAAACATTTACAGGAAAAACACTTTTTCCAATTCTTACATAGATTTTTACAGTTATCATCCTAGAAAGTTGAAATGTAATATTTACAAAGGTCAATGCATTAGGGCCATGCGTATGACGTCAGAACACACTGATATGCTTAAGGAGATTGAATTTATTACTTCCTTATTTCGTGAAAGAGGCTATGCCATAGATTTAATGAATGACATTTTGAGTTATATCATTGAACTAAGGGAGAGTAGATACACCTCAATATTGGGAACAAATGTTTCCCCCTTGGGACCTGAGTCAGTTCCCAATGAAACAACAAGGGGAGTCACTCAAATATACAAAAAGGCTTGTATTATTGAATTCCGCCCATTTAGTAACATTATCAAAGACATTATTATTAGGAATTGGCATATCTTAACATGTCAAAATGAAATTTTGGAGAAAGTTGGTAGCAGACCAATATTTGTAAACAAAATGGGAAGGAATCTTAAATGTTTATTAGAATTACCCAAACATGGACAGACTGAGCTTAACACACACACCAGCAAGTGTGGGGCTTGTAACCAGTGCAGTTTCATTAATGAAAATGGACATATTCAACTAAGGAACCTTAATAGGTCGAAAATCTTTACATCTAAAGGGAACTGCAAATCAAAGATGCTGGTATACATTGCCTTATGCACGGTCTGTCCTGCTTTTTATATCGGTAAAACCGAGAGGTTTTTCAAACAAAGAATTTACTCCCATGCATACTGTATAAAAAGGAGAGACAACAAAAATGCCTTAGCTAGGCACATTATTGACAAAGGGACAGAGCACACATTCAAATTTTCCATCATTGAAACAATCAAGAACAATCCGAGAGGTGGCAACACAAACAATTATTTAGCCTACAGAGAATTGTATTGGCAGGTGTTTACTGATGCTACCTTTCCACCAGGTTTAAATGATTATTTGTCCATAAAACCATTATTGATGTTAAATGAATGAATTTGGACCTATAGCAGGGTGCTTTATCACTCATACTAATGATATGCTTATCATTTTTAAATATGTCACTTGACAAGATTTTTAGCATATTCCAGAATTTTTAATAATATTATTAAAGTTTAACATTCATATGCAATAAGATGAACAACTGTATATTAAGTTATATTTGAGCATATTGATTACATTATACTGTAGGTATCCACATAGCAGTGTTTTATTTCTCTTTAGAAACTGTTTTACAAAAATGTATAATACTGCTTTAATAGTGACCTCTTTTAAGCAATGCTTTTTGGCCATTTTAATTATAAATGTATGCAAAGCTTTGAATTCAATTGTTCTGATGAAGCTCGCTGTTTGTTGCGAGTGAAAGCGCTCAACTAGTCTTTATTGTTATATTAAACCTGTTTTGTTTTTAACCGGTTGGATTTATTTTGCTGATTTCAGCTACAGTGTGGAAGGACCTGTTTGGGTTTTGTTTCTGTGCTTCTTAGAACAATAAATGTGGACAAAGCCTACTATGATGCGGGACATATAGGGACAACTGTGACATATTGCTCTTACAAACTTAGAAATTTGCTAGACTAATAGGTTGCATGCACATGGGTTTTACACGGAATGTGCAGTCGTAAACACAAATGTATGTCATCATTTAATGACTCCATTCCTCAGCTATTTGCCAGAAAGGGACAGATATTAAGGGGAACACACCGACAATATGAGGCAGACATCTGGACATCCTGCAAATACCTGTACAGTTCAGAGGTATGGTGCATGCACAGGGTAGCATAAAGCATGTGTGTCCACATACCTTGCATATGTTGTTACATTACATGATGTACACTGACACATGCACGTACGTGGGATATACTGGCCATATGTTCAGTACTGACTTACCAGGCAACTCCAGGCTCATTGGTTGGGAGACACCTACCTCCACGATGGCAGCTAGTGTTTGTGGGGGCTGTTCCGAGGGTGTTCCCAGACTGGCCAGTAGCTCCTCAGTGTGTGTGAGTGGAGGCTGGGTTGGTGGCCCACCACCTGTTCCACCTTGTTCCCTGGCGATTGCAGTGGCACGCTGTTTTGCATGATGTATCAAGTCCATGCAGTGTCTGCGCACCTGCTGGTAGGTGCGGTTGTGGCCGCCCACTTCGTTGACCCTCCTGCGAAGATCCTGCCACAGGTCGTCTCGCTGCTGTGCATGCTGTGGCACATGGCTAAATAACACCTCATAGTTCTCATGGAGGTACGTGATTACGACATCATCCTCCTGTCAGCTGTATGCTGGTAGGTGTGTACGAGGCATTATCTGTAAGACATGATGAAGGTGACAGGTCACATTTACAGACATGTACAGTGATACTGCTGCACATACATTTCTAGTACATCTGCACAGTTATCTTTGCAAATCAACATGACACTAACACGACTGGCATGTATGTGTCACACACATGTAACACCCAGCATGCATTGGATATCATCCCCATATATGTGTGTCACCTCATTAGTGTTCCTACTGCATGTGACGTCTGTCTCCATGTGGGCATGTCTGTTTGCCTGCACTGGTGTTCTTACCTATCTACACATGCCTGATGTAACCGCGGTAATGCTGTTTACCTTGATGCTGTGTATATGTCACATATCAACACAGACACAGCCTTACTGGACTTGGGCAGTGACAATGCACATGCGCATGGAAACCTGTACATGCATCTGTTTTGCCATAGACATCTACACTGCAGTGTACAGCTGTTCAACATCCTGCCACAGATCGCCTGTGTTGCACATGTGATATCATGGGACAATGGCTAGTCGGACGTCATTTGCAGGTAAGGTTATCGGCTATAGCATGTACGGGCTGGGTTTCCTAGCTGTATCTGACACCCATTACGCCACCGCGAGGGGCATCAGTGACACATTACTGATCCAGATAGTTGATACTACATCTACCATATGGCCATTACACCATGTATGACAGGGATGATATGTGCAACTATGTGGACAGGGCTGCATGGTATGGTGGAGTATGTCACAGGTATGGCACAGGGATCTGTCCAGCATGTGGCCATCCTAATCATAGGACGGTGGTTGTCCATGACGTATGCCTTTCAGATCAGGCTATGGACATGTAGCATGTCTAACAGCATAGTGTGGCATATGTCTGTATGCAAGGTGGATAGCATGCCGCATACTGGAGGTGAGTATTGGGGAGGCTGGTATCAGCCATCCATACATGGGCCCTACCCCTGGAGGGTGATGTGTATTCCAATATTGGTTACACGGGTGCTGTGTATGCCTGTCCAATGATCTCCGTGCTCATGGATACCACCCTGTCATGTCATGGGTACCTTGGATGACTACCTAAAGGGCCAGGGAGACGTCTCCAGCTCAGGGAGGTGTACTACACTACACCATCCCTAACACAGTGTCCATAATGTTGACCACAGCCTAGGTGTTTCTTAATGGGTGCGGGGGTATTCCCCTAGTGGTGTCATTGCTGATATCATCCACCAGAATGTGCACATATGTCACACACCTCACACACACAGCCCATTCTGTATGTTGTTCGCAACACTGTGACAACTATTGCCCATAGGTCATGGACATTCACATCCTCACATACACAGATGGCTGACATTTGTCTGTGTGATATGGGCTACAGTGCGGGTGGGGTACAACACATTAACCCTGGTTTACTGTAGCTGACACCGTGTGATATGCACATGTCACTGTAGCACCTTTAGCAGTTGTGAGTCTGTCAACAGGTCACTAGTAGAACACTCTTGTGACATACAAAGGCATTTGTAGCCGAACACCCGTACTGTCTTGTACATCTGTACTGCTAACATCTACATTGATAATGGTTCATGGACTTGCAGACCATACCCGGCAGTGTTCTGATGCGGTGCCACCAATCATGACTGTCGTCAACACTTGTGGGTTGATATTATCCAACACCCTATCTGTAATGTATGGGCATGCTTGGCACTTGTTCAGAGCTTCTTGGCATGTTATGAGCTACTGCTTAGTTTAGCACCCATTTCACATCAGTCCTCACAGGTACACTGTCTGTCCATACATTTCCAGCTTGCTAACAGTACAACAGCTGTCGTACACACATCACTCACATACCTCGTGAGATGTGGTGGTTTATACGGCGTGTCCACCTGGCACATACCACTTATATACAGGCATGTCCAACTGGCATGTACCAGTGCTATTGCCTGTCACTATTATGACTGTGCTGTACATGTGGCTATAGAGCTATTCTCATGTACACAGTCAATGCACACCTCCCAACATACAACAGTACAGCCTGTGTGGGATGCACATATGCAGCCCTGCTGGGGGTTATACTGTCACCAACCCTGACTGCACCTGACAGTCATGTGGGGATGTGCAACATTGGCAACGCACCCCACACATCACATAGTCCCACATGATCCCCACCACAGGCCACACATACGGAGACACCTTGCACAGTACCCCTCCATACTCAGTGTGGGCACCAACGACAGCCCACATCGCCAAACACAACCACACCAACCTATAGCCCACAGACACATGTGCCCATCACATACAGCCAATAGGGTGGCATAACATACACAACACACCTGTCTTAGGTGACTGTCGGCAGTCACACTGCTGTTCCACTCAGCAGGCTACACAAGGCGATAGTCACTTACATCCTGCTGTCAAGTAACTGGTTCTGTAACATAACCTTTGCACACATGCCACAACTCAGCAGGTATAATGTGACTCATTTTCCATGTTTGTGTGACTGAAGTTGTATCTCAGGGCACAGACTACGTGTGCAGGGACATGCAATAGCCCACCAGTGTTGTAGCCCTGATGGTGTGGTCCAAGCCCTGGAAGCATTTTGAGGTCATCCGGACCTGTTGCCACTGTACTACGAACTCCCAACAGTTGTCCATGCTTCTGCTGTCATTCCACAGGCATCTAGTATACGTCCACTTTGACAGACCTGGTCAAACAATATGACGCTGTGGCACAGTTGACCTGCACCTGTCAGCCCTGGGAGTATGGATCACATGTTGGACTCTTGCTGCTTTTATACTGCCTGTCTTGCACAGTGTCCAATAACGGTCACCACCAGAATGGGAACTGGCTAGCGAAGCATGTGGTCATATCACACAATGCTTGACATCATCCTCTGTGACACACGCAGGCAAGGCACACCTGATACTGCACCACTTCAATATCTCTGCAGTGACTGGGACCTGCCTCTTGGCTCTGCAGAGCACACCTGCAATGACTGGTTATAGACAGACCGTACCTCTCAGGCACGTACCTGGACTGGCACACCCACGGCTGAGGTGTCCCCATATTCCACGATGTTGTACACATCCCGGCTGGTTACTTAGCACAATGCATCACAGGTGCTCCCTGTGCATATAACTGTGTCCGGAACTACTGCTGCTACTGATGTAAGACTGACAGTAACCCACACTTAACTGTGATAGCTGCACATGTACCGACACATTAGGCGTATGCTGTGCGTGAGTCATAACCTCCGCTCGGCTGGTTCGACCCATACACCACCTCCAAGACCAACAGTATCCTTGACATAGACACTACCAACATGTGACTGCTGTTCCACACCTGGGGTTATCCCCTCATTGGTGGAATCCGAACATGTGCTACTCACCCTTGTTAGCCACATACCGGCACCACACACTTCACGGCATACACAGTAGATGAGTACTACAACACCAACTACAGATGTTGTATGACAGCGGTAGTTGTTGTCGTGACACACGTGCAGGAGGACAATGCACATACAAACGCTGATACATACCCCAGTGCACTTCATTAGCACGTACACAACAATATGGTTCATGCTATTCCACACAGAGCCATGATGGTACACACCACATAACAGACGACACTCTGGGGGTGCTGTCCCACGGACATACTTTACAACAACAGGTGGGGGCTGTTGCACAGTGGTGTACATTCCCATGGGTGGGGTAACTCACTGGTCAGCCTCGGTAGGGCCACGGGATCCCTCATCACATACTCCATAACTAGATACATACACATTACTGCAACACATTCCGAGATGTACCACAAGGCATTATGGTGGTATGTCAGTAGTCGTATGCAATACCCACATCTGCTCACACATACAACTGTCACTTTGGAACATGACAGTAACAGGTGATGTTGGCACCATGCCGTCTGATGGCTTCAATGCTAACATTACACCCTCTCACTCCCTACGGGGCCACATTCCTTGCAGGAACATTGCGGTGTACGTGCGATCACACCTACACAGTACTGACCTGCACTCTATATGTCCTAGGACACAGGCCCCTTGTCACCCTACAAAATCCCAGGCTGTGATGTCCACAGACCTCTGAACAGCATGTCTCCCCGCTGGGACACCATATTCAGTAATAGCCTTGTACCAGACATTGTGGCCCCTGACTGGCACACAGCGACAGTGACACTCCACACAGGTGGTGCCACTATGCACGACTGGGACTATTGCCCTACACACCTCACTGGACTGTTATGCATGGCTATAGGGCATATCATCATGGACATCATTCGCTGAGTCTTTGTTGTGCTCCAGTCCTTTGATGCCAGCTGGGTTGGTCTTGTTGGGGCCACAGCATGCCTCCTACACCTGTTGAACATCTTTCATACAGTCGCCAGAGTAGTTGATGATGACACGGGGGTCCACACAGCCTACATTGTCCTCTCACTGCCATTCAGCACCATTCTCCATTCTGGTATTGACAACATACACATCCACCTGCACATCACAACATATGTCTCCAGATGTTATGCAAAGTGGCTAATGGACGGGACACACACACTGAGGATGGCATGCCATACCACATACTGCATTCCAGTTACACTTGGCATGCCACAGTCCTCAGTCATGGGGCCCTCATGTTCGGTATATGCTTCCCTGAGGTACAGGCTACCACTGAGGGGACTTCCCTGCCTAGCTTTACAGACCACTGCATACCCAGTGCCGTTGTTGCTCCACCAGCTGATACAGACCCCATCCATATGGGTGTCACTGTGACGGATACCGATATGAACATCATGGCCTCTACCTGCATGACACTTGGTATGAACATCACCTTTGCAGTACACCATCCACCCACTGGTTATCACATAGGTGTTAGTCCCCTACATACATGTCGCATTGTACGTGTTTGTAAGACACATGTATGTCACACACACTCCTGTGATTACCACATTGCCACTGTGGCGTGGATATCCTTCTAAGTGTCCACACATGTCTGTACTGGGTGTGTAGCTGGTACATAGGCACCCATTGTACCTGTGAACACCGGACTTATACACACATCCATGGGTACAACACCCCGCTTATGGTGTACCTTACACAACAGCTTTACATAACTCAACATTAAAACGCCATGATGTTTATTGAGCTACGACAGTTAAAGTTTGCGGCTTATGTACAGACACCATGTCTGTACACATTTGCAGACTACATATTCAGGGGTGACCTCTGCTGCAAAGACAGGGCCCATGTCTGCAAATATGTTAATGGATATACTCTGCATACATGACATAAACAATAGCCACTATGAGCATGATGCTCATGGATATGTGCACACACATGACAGTATGTGGCATGTGTTTGGGGGTTGCATTCCCAGACCGGACACTCACCATGCTTTGGGACATGATTCCTATGTACATCACGCATGGACAGTCAGTAGCAGTGTTCATGTGATACCTCGCTTGGTGGATGGTGGACACATGTACGCCAGGGATCACTGCAGTGGCTGTACTGTGCAGAGATGCAGGTTACACATGGCTCTTCTGTTCACAGGACACTACCCTAGAGAGGTGCCACAAGTGTGCACACTGTAGTTGTTGTTACACATAGACTTGCCAGACTGCATGGTACCCCACTATAAACCTGTGGAGCTATTACATGTCCTTTGTGCATGGTTACTGGAATAGCCCTTCCAGTTAGATTAGCTGTCACGCTATTACAATGTCCTGTGACTACAGGCCATATGTATCCTGTTATTGTACACACCAGTCATGTTCATGTTTGTCTGTCACATCACTTCTGCTTTTCTAGTATGGGTGTAATGTTTGCATCCTTTGCAAATGCACAGAGTGGATTACATTATTTATTTCATCATAACTGTTTATACATACATTAATTACATACTACTCACATCACTATACGATACCTTTGTTATGCATCATATGCCTGTTCTCCTGTGTAGCATATCTGACATATCAATCTACTGTACTATATATTGCACGTTTTACATGGTATCCCATAATTCAAAGCATACTTGCACAGAGGGTCCTCCTTAGACATGTCATTGACGTTATATGCCCATACACATGCGTACTGTTACAGTATATCCACATATACTATCCCCTGCTATGGCACGTACTTATTGGACATACCCTGCCACTGACGGCGGGTTGTATGACATTGTTCTGTTTAAAGCCGTCATGTTGCATCCCTTGTGGTGTCTGTGCTGTTTACCTTGTGGCCCACTGCTGGACGCACAACTTCTACAAGCATTAGTATGATCAGCAAGACACCACTACATAAATACCATTCCCCACTTTATGCATGGTGGACACTTTTAATTACTGCAAACCAGGCTATGCATACACTGACATAACTTAATACAGAACATACTATACATACAGTTAGTGTTCATAGGTTCATAGGTTCATACTAGGCTATCTGCCCTGGGGCATTTATAAGCCTAGCCCGATTGTGTTTGGCTTACGCCACCCCTTGATTTGAGTATACTGTGCCCTTTTTAAAGTTTAGTTTACTGTGCCTCTGTCTAATAGTGACATGGAAGTAATCCCCGGGACAAACCTACGATCCCCCATCCACTCATCAAGATTCTTCTTGAAGAGAGTCAGTGAGGTGCTCTGCCTAACATGAACTGGAATTCTATTCCAGAGGGAAGGGAGCCTCTGGGTTATGAATCTGTCCCTCCAGCATGTTCTATTTATTTCTGTGCTGAGGTTCAAGTCCCTCGATCGCGTGGCTGTAAGGGATTTAGATTTACTGAGGTGGAGCATGTCCATTAATTCTGGGTTGGACATAACTTTATATGTCAGGCATAGATCGCCTCAAAGTAGGCGGTATGCAACTGAGTAGAGCTGGAGTTTTTTTAACCGAGCAGCATATGGCATCTGTTTGAGTCCCTTGATCCTCCTGGTGAGGTTCTTTTGGGGTCTTTCTAATTGCTGCAGGTGTCGGGTAAGGTACATCCCAAAGGGGGCATTGTATTCTATGATGGGCCTGATGAGGGATGAATAAAGGGGCACGATTACCTCTCTTGATCTAGATGTGAATCCTTTCATGATGAGGTGGGCTATGTAGAAGGTCTTTCTAACCACTTTGGCAATGTGGTTGTCCCAGGAGAGATTTCTATCAACTTGGGTCCCCAGATCCCTAATTACTTTCTCTGTACTTAATGGGTTACCACCTATGTGGTAATTTGTGGGCACATTGTTTTTGTCAAAGGGTATGACTATACACTTTTTGGCATTTAGCTTTAGACCATGGCTCTGGCACCAGTTATCTGTCTCTGTGAGACCTTTTAGAAGGATGTTTGGGTCAGCTGGAGAGTCGATTATGGCACCCAGTTTGCAGTCATCTGCGAACTTGGTGAGCCATAGTCCTCCCACGTTGGCATGTATCTCAGAAAAGTAAATACCGAACAAGAGAGGTCCCAGGACAGAACCTTGTGGGATGCCACTTGTGACCAGTTTCGAGTCTGACATGGCTCCAGCAACTCTGACTCTGTGGGTTCTGTCTTTGAGCCAGTTTGCAACCCATCTTGTGACATAGGGGTTTATATTTAGGCTGGATAGCTTATCTATGATGCCCGAGTGGGGTATTGTGTCAAATTCGCTTGAGGTCCAGATAGGCTGTGTGGACTACCTTCCCTTCATCTATGGCCTTGGTGACTGTTTTGAAGAAGTCAACCAGGTTCAAAACTCAGGATCTGCCCTTGACGAAGCCAAATTGGGTAGGATCTAGTGTCTGTAGGTCCCCAATGTCTTTGTTTATGAGTTCCATGATGATCCTCTCCATAGCCTTGCAGACTTGGCTAGTCAGGCTTATGGGGTGATAGTTTCCAAGGTCCGCAGAGGCACCACCTTTGTGGAGTGGGACCACTGTTGCTGTATGCCATTCTTTGGGCACATATCCTGAAGTGAGGCTGAGATTATACAGCAGTTTTACTTGAGGGATTAGTTCTTCTTGGAGTTCATGTAGGACGTGACCCAGGACACCATCTGGTCCCATGGAAGCAGTGTTTTTTGCTTTGGAGAGGGCGGCCTTCACCTGAGCATCAGAGATGTTTGGGAGGCTACACGCTGCCGGGATAGATACTTGCTCTTTTGGGGGGGGTGGAGAAGTTTGCACTGAACCTGTCTGCCAGGATATTGGCGATGTCTGTGGGTTCAGTGTATTTATTGTCGCTTAGAATCAATTCAGAACAAGTCTGGTAGTTGCATCCCAGGTTCCGAACATAACTGAAAAAAGCCTTATGATTGTCTTTAGTGTCCTGTTCAATTTTTCTCTCGAAGCTGGCCTTGGAGGATTTTATGAGGGATCGTAATTTTTTGCTAGTACTGATCATTGATGCCTTCCCTTTTAGGGATTTTGCTCTATCATGTAGTAGCTTCCTCCTTCTGTTGTACAGTTTATTTATGGCTGGGGTCCACTAGACTGGACGCCTGCCTTTGGATGATTGGGTCTTGATTTTGTTTGGGATAGCATGATCCATGCATTCCTGGAGATGTCCGTAGAATGCGTTTATATAGGATTCTGCAGTTTGGGCTATAGATTTCACTGGCCCTGGGGCCTTGAAGGATTCCACTTCGGTTTTGAGAAGTGTGAAGTTCGCTTTTGAAAAGTTTATCACTGTGGTTTTCTGGACTGGGGGTGGGGTCGGGATGTGGATATCCAGTGAAATTAATTTATGATCTGATCTTACCAATGAGGGATATACTTCTGGTATGGAGCATAGAGTCCCCATGTTGGTAATGATCAGGTCTAGTATGTTTTCCCCTCTTGTGGGAGTGGTGACAAGTTGTTCCATAGCATTTGAGTTTATAAATTCCAGGAACCTTTGGGCTAAGGTGCTGGGGCTTCAGCAATGCTCCCAGTCTATGTTTGGGTAGTTGAAGTCACCCAATATAATGGGGTTCTACATACCTTGATATTGTTCCGGTGTTTCGTCTCTATCTTGCTCTTCTGTATCACTCTTTAAACTGTTTTACGGTATGAGCATACAGTTTGCATATCTGGCAAGTCATCCTTATATACATCTATACCTGCAACATGTGGTTTACTGCCGCCAATTGGTGGTCCGGTGTGACTAATTACGTGCACTTCAGCTGTGCAGCTACTCCATTTGCCAATTACGCAGCAACAGTGGGGTATAATTGAATTCTCCACTTGGGCGTTGGCCATTTGCCCTGCCTTCGGGGAGACGGCCTGTATTGTGTTTTGTTGTGTGTAATTGCAACTGCTATGTGTAGAGCCAAGTCTATTTTGGAGTCATGTCCCCCGTGGATTGTGTGTGACGGCTTGAGTATGTGGTTCTACCTGTGACTGTACCTGTCATCCCACCTGTCTGATAAAGGACTATTGCAAACACCTGTAACATCGCAGTTTGTTCCGTTATACAACGGATACAATTTTGCATGGCGCCTTTAAATGTGTCTCTCACAAGGTATGTTAACAGTTCAGCAGATGTAATTGACTTACTAGATGTTTGGGCTGTGGTTACGGTCTGTATTGCTATTGTTTCCAGTGTGGGGGATGTAGGAGGGTGTACGTAGCATATACGGTTTTGTGGGGCTTGCATTTCTACGTAGTCCATATATATGTGTGTGGGCCTCTTCCCTAATTACAGTGCTATCTCTTAATAAACTTCTGTTACGGGAATTTACTTTGGGCCATTGTTAATTGGTTTCTATATGGTATGCAGGTGAGGTTGATACTTCCATACCTCCGGATGTACGGCGATATGTGCAGGGATATTTGTAAATTACCACTATCCCATGTATGTCTGTCCCAGATATTTGCAGTTATTGCAGTGGTGTTGGTGTCAGACCCTCTGTGACATGGCTTGCCACCTTTTCATATGGCTATAGTTGGGCACTTGTGGGCCACACGGTGGTGTTTACAGGCTGACATATGGCCACGGTCAGTACACAGGATAGCACATACTTTTATCCTCATTACATACCAATTGTTCTTGGTCCTTAACTACTTATCGGTTTGCATGTAACATTTCCGTTTCTTACATACAGGCATAAGTATTTCCTGCAACTATTGCATAATATTTGGGACATACTAATGTCCTAAACTCTCGGACAGTTGCCCTTTGTAATGTTTCATGTCAGGACACACCTGCCCAGGGGGAGCCTGTCCCTCCCAATGTGGGACAGGTGTTTACCACATGCCTACGGCTAGCTATACCCGCACCTACCGTAATCATCTACCTCCGAGTTGCCACCTACAGACACACGATGCGGACACACACACACACACTTTAGTCACATGGGAACACATGTGGCACCCTCAACACACACATACACAGGCTACATCACTCACAACCACAGTTGTACATGGTACCTATGTGGACCGCACCGCCGCCAGCGGTGACTACATGTCCTTACTATCGTCATATTGCTCGCAGTTCTACTGTTCCAGTACTGTGTTCTTTCTGTCTTTCAGCCTCCTGGTTACGCGTGTCGGTGTGTGACACGTTCCATAGTTGGCGGTATCCTATTTATTTGTACCTCAAAGGTGTTTTGAATGTCGTTGACCTATCTATATATTTGCAGATGTCAGTGACCCCTTGTATATTGACATATATCACACTATCGCACTTTCTATCTGTATTATATATGTGTAGATATATATATATAGATATATATATATATATATATATGTGTGTGTGTGTGTGTATATATATATATATATATATATATATATATATATATATATATATATATATATATATATATATATATACATACATATCTCGGACAGGGGTGGTGACAGGCACGCTATGCCTTTCATTGTGTGTTTGTCAGTGTATACTGTGTTTTCTGAACATAGCAAATGTCCTGTGACTTTGGGACAAACATATTCCCTATAGTTTATGTCATAGTTGCATAAAACACTTGTTCTGTATCTGACCCACCTACATGTTACAGGACACGGACCATGTACCTGCGACCATTACTAGAATAAGCTTTTTATCTATGCAAAACACTGACATTCTGGTTTTCATACTGGCCAGGTGTATGTGTCGTCCTTCAGACATCTGGCGTATGTCCCACATTGGTCATTTGAACTGTGGCAACCCTACCATACGTACATCTTACCTAGCAATAGTGTTGGATGATTGTATACATGAATGCCTGTTCCACTCCTGGCAGTGGTCATTTTACCCTTCAGAGTAGGCGCTATTTGTTCAGGGGTGACTAATGCTGGTTTCACCTGTTCTGTACATCATTGACCATGATCTGTGCAGTGGTCGGTGATGCTTAGCCCTGTTTCACGCATATCCGTATAGTCATATTTAAACATCGCTTACCAGCTGTGGGCAACGCTTATTCCCGCTAACGTGTGCTACACATATTCTGATGACCTGCATCCGGAATGCATTACCCGAGCCGTCAGGATCACGTTACATCCCTTGCGGGATGTGGGACCGGGAACATGCACGACAGTCACTGCATGTACCACTTGGACATCTGGGGGTTGTACACAAATTATGTCATTTTGCATGTGCAGTACACTACAGCAGTTACTCCACACTACACTCACATGGATAACTCCGTTAGTTTACAAATTGATGAATTCAGTTAATGGTATGTCCATGTGATGTTTACTGGCTGTACTCCGGCATTGGGTATGTATATCACAATTAGCTACACCCGATAATTTGCTACACCTTCATACGACTGTGGATGCAGCATGTCGGGGTGACGAATGCCTGTCATGGGTACATCCCCTGCCTTGACACAACATCCATGATTACATTTTGTGGAGCCCCTCAGTAATGCAGCGGGGAATCCGTGATGAGTGTGTGTAGGACAGTGCTTACACACATGTGCTCCCATGATTGCCTCTGCTCCAGTAAGCGACAGTTGCTTACTCGATGTTGTGGCGATGGGAGTCACTGTTTGCCCCGTTTGGTGTTTTGCCTCTGACAATCGGGCATGTACCTACCGATGTACCTGAGAACCTATACACACAGCACCGACAGATGCTGATAGGCGCATCTACTGTTCAGGTGTTGACATTTCCGTGTTCCAATGGCTGTTGTGTGTACAATGTTTGAGGGCTGCCTATGTAGGATTCCACAGTGGGTCACCTATACATCACAATTTACAGGTAGTCGTGTTTGTGTGCCATCCATGTTACTGTGTGTGCAGGTGGGGAGGGGTGTCAGTCCGTGGGAGCCTACACTGTCAAGGTATGTGCTATACGTTCCCTCTTTGCCAAGGTGTAGGCATATTGGGCACACCTCCGTCTGCCTACTGGGGCTGGCACAGTGTGTCCGTGGTCTGGATCCCTCTGTGCCTGTGTTGGCCTTGGCAATTGCAGTGGGCTGTGAGGCCCTCCGCCATTTTGACCCTGCTGCAGCTGTTTCTACAGGATCATATTATGTAGCATGGCACATACTATGAAGATGTGGGCACACGTGCCTGGAGAGTACTGCAAGGCTCCACCAGATGTGTCCAAGCACCGGAACTGTGATTTCAGCATCCCGAACACATGCTCTATGATGATTCTGGTTTGTGCATGTGCCTCATTATGGCGTTCTTGCATTGGTGTGTGTGCATTTCTGATGGGGGTCATCATCCACGGCTCCAGCACATAGCCAGCATCCCCCACAAGGTGGCCTTGTGGGATGTCCCCCCTGACAAATACCTGATACAGCTGTGAGGCATGCCAGAGATATGGGAGTCGTGGTAGCTTCCAGGGCTGTCAGCACACACATCCATGATAATTCCCTGGGCATTGCACACAACCTGGCAGTTGATGGAGTGGAATCCCTTGCGGTGTATGTAGTGCCTACCATGCTCACTGGGTGGTGACTTGATTTGTATGTGCGTGCAGTCTATCACACCCAGTACCTCCGGGTGGTTTGCCACACGGTGGAAGTGACGCATATTGCTGGCCAACTCCTCCTGGGTTTGGGGAAGTATATATGCTCATTGGCATGTGGTAACATGGCATCCAGGAACTGGTGTAGTACCCTGGATGCCGATGCCTGTGAGATCCCCATTATATCTCCAGTTGGCCTTTGAAAGGTACCTGTGGCTAGTATTTGCAAGATTACATGTACCTTCGTGTCCACTGGGATGGGTTCCCCTCTGTTGTTTCTGGTTCTCAGGCATGGCCGGCACAGCTCTACTATTTGCTATAAGATGTCCCTGTCCACCCTGTAATGCTCTACTATCATCAGATCATGTAGCCCCTGGTAAGTTACCCTTGGTCTGAACACTCTTCTCCTCCTTCGAGGCCTACGGTGGTTGTCGGCATCATCCTCCACAACACCGTCAGTCTCTAACACATGCTGATGAATCACAGCTATGGCAGCTCCCAACATGTACATTTTAAAAGTTCCCCGTCTGTTTACACCTATGGTGCGGTGTTTGGGAATACACAGGTGTGTGTTGGGTGCTTTCACACTTTATACTGTTTTGCTGTGAACACTGATGATGTCATAGGGTGTGTATGTACGATCGTGGCTACAGGGTATCCTCTGTGTTTTATTAATGGAACCACTATTGTACTGCCTTTGGTGTTGCATTACATTTGGATGCCGTGAATTACCTCCTGCGCTTCCGTTTACATTTGTGCATGTTACACCTACCATTTGCTGGCATGCATCCAGCTGCCTGCTTTCATTTGTACTTTCCTAGACCTGGCTTATCTTGCGTAATGTGTGCTATTGCCAATCTACTGTGGGTTTGCTTTGCTCTGCAATGACAGTTCTATCTTTGCATTCCAAGTCCTCCCCTCCTTTCTTTGCAATCCTATGCCTCCCCTATCCTGTTTTGCAGGTTTCTGGATGCAGGCGTGTCTACAGCCGTTGATTGGCCGCCGTGAGTTGATTGGTGTTAATTGCTCATTAGTACACCAATTACCCTGCTTCGGCATTTCCTTCTTTTCTTCCCCTGACCTTCCTGTTTGTGCTATTGTTCACGGCGCGTGCATCTGCTTAACGGGTTTCGGCCATGATTTCATCCCCGTACACATGCGCTTTCGGGCACCATGTGTGCTCTCATCTAAACGGTTCTATTCCTTCCTCCCCACCCCTGTCCTGCAGCTTTGCTTAGCAACAGCCAGGCCAGATTTGCATTGCTCCAATGTGCTTACTGATACGGTGGCACACCCCTCTGCTGATGTCATGTATCACCTCTGATACACTCCTCGGTGTTATAGCGCTGTGCCATCAGGTACATCCTTAATCCGGCGGGACGTTTGCGATTCAGTATTACCTGCCTCATTTGCATGGCATTGACTACTAATTCATAGTTACAGTGCCAAACACTGTCGCGGGCCCTTGGCAACCCTTGCGCCTTGCTTGTGGTGTGCCATGCCTACCATTGCATATTATGGTGCAATCCTGATTTGTCTTTCATTGCGATTTTATGACATTTGTATATATTTCCTTTGTATTCCTGTTTGCGCACACATGCCCTGTGGTTGTACTGTGCATTACTGTGGACATGACATTAAATGTTTTTTAGGTGTTGTACATCTTTTCATGTGCCATTGGCTGTGTATTTCGCCATTGGCATATGTTAACTTCGTAATACATGAGTCTGGTCCGCTTCCATCACTCCGATGTTCTGTTTGGGAAAATGTAAACCATGTTTTTTGGTTTACATTTCCATGGGCTTGCACTACGCCTGCACCACTTCATGAATCGCTGTATGCCTTCATTAGCATGGTGCAGCACTGCGCATGGGGTGATTTGCATACCTATGCCGAGGGCTGCGTAGATCTGGCGTACGCCGGTAGTGCACATGGAGTTGGTTTGTACCTGAATCGCTCAGTGGACATATTTGGCGTTGTCCCGCATACGCTATGCCTGCGCCTGGCGCAGGCTTCATGAATCCAGGGGATTGTGTCTTAGTTCTTTTAACAATTCCATTTCTTCCTTACTAAGATTATTAATTTTCTTTTTAGATGTTTCATAATACTGATAAATATTTTGCATACAACACTTCTCATAGTTCCCTATCAGAGGGTGCATAGGTGAGTTAAATGTACTTTTCTTTTTCATAATATTATTTTGTGTTAACTTCATTGGGTTATTGCTGTCTTTAAAAACATTTTGAGATTTAATTTTTTTGTAAAAAGTTTGAATTCAGTTAAGGTATCAGCTAAATCAGTTTTTAATTGGTACTTTTATCCGCGGTGGTACAGTGGTATCATTGTCACCTCACAGCAAGAGGTTCTCCTTTTCAATTCTCAGCTGGAGTGCCTTCTGTGTGGAGTCTACATGTCCTCCCCATGGTCGAGTGGACTCTGAAAGACATGCGTGAATGGGTGTGCCTTTGTTGTAGGTTGGGTGTCGGGCTGGCAACTCGCCACCATAAAAAAAACAACTGCCAATCATTAGAGGACCGGAGTTCTGCTGTGGTGACCCCTAAAAGGGAAAAGCCAAAAAGGCAAATAAACAAAACAAACTTTAAACTTTTTTTAAAAAGTGTAAAGTGTGTCGGTGTTAGGGGAATGTCAGTATAGTTAAAAATATTAATACCTTTAAAACTCATAATTTTTTCCCCCAAAGGCAGTAATAATGCTGTCCATCTCTACATTGTTAACTATTAGTTTATTTTCTGGTTCTTGCCCCAATAACCTTTGTTCCCCCTGGTTCTTGTGTTTGTCCCCAGGTGAGGTTGAACTAAAAAAAAACATTCTGTTTATTCTTATTTCTGTTAGAAATTCTTTCTGACCTTCTTAATTCCATGTGTTCCCCATCAAATACCTCATCATCTTCATGATTGTTCCTAGCAAAACTTTTCCTGTTGCCTCTTTGATTCCAATAATTAAAGCCTCCTGTTGCTCCATTAACACTCTGCCTACTTTCAAATGTATGTTGTTGCATAGGGGTAGACAAATACGACTTGAGAAGTGAGTACGCTAAATTATTATTGTATTCTTCCTCGTCCCTTTCCAACTTCTTGTTTTTTCTTTTCATATTAATGCTCACCTGGTTTTCTACCCTGTCAATATTATCATATTTCTCACCATACATTTCTAAGTTACCATCATCAAGTACAGCATTGTTTAACTCATTAGCTTTGTCCAAAAGTTCATTTATACGTTTGTCATTTAACCTAATGATAAACTGAATTAATTCAATTCCATGTCTGTCAAACATGGCTAATAGTTCATCCAGTTCTGTTTGCCCAGTTCTGTTTGTCCTAGCATTAAACCATTAGGAAACTTAAACATTCAAAGACCTCTAGGGATGCTTTTCCTTTTAACACACATTATCGCATTGTAAATTCCATGTTTTCATAAGAATAGTCTCCAGTTCATTCAACATCTTATGAATGTTTTTGTTTGTACTCACAATTCTAGTGTTAAAAGTCAATTCTGCGCCCAACCAACTTTGAAAATGGCTCTATGGCTCATTCTGGATATTTTGCACTGTCCTCTGCCCACAAGAAATAGATTCCTGAGAAGCCAAGTTCGAACCATTCCGTTTTGGTCTTTCAGACCTATTTAAAACGTCATCATTAAGATGTGACGTTTGTGACATCAGTGCTGCATTCACAAAGGCTCTTGGGAGTTGTAGTCCATCTAAAGATGCTTGCAGATAGCTTAGCTGCTGAGAGAAATGTTTAAGAGCCTGTGTAAGTTTGTTTTGATTCCCAACCTCCTCATTTCAATGGATGGGGCTAATATTAACATGCTCTTGTTGTGAACTTGCCCCTATCACGTCCATGCTTGAAAAACACAGTAGTCCTTATAGTAACTGAGAAAACCAATAACTTGCTGTAGTATAGAAGTCTGACCCAAGAATCACCAACAACAACTGAAAACCAACTCAAGAACCAAACAGCAGTGTGTACCCAAAGATAAAAATAAACTTGTACCAAATAACAAGCCAATGAGGTTGATAATTCCCAATAAGGTCCAGACAAGATGTTGTAGTATAAATAACACTTTAATTCAAAAACAAAAAATGGTCAAGTGCTTTCATTCCCCAAAGGAACATTTTCAGAACCATTTTACAAAATAAAACCAGCATTTAAATAGCATATAAAACCATCATGTGACTTACTCACTCAATGTTCCCTTAAAGAAACAGTAACATTTCACTAAGTAAATCATAAAATCATTGCTTTTTTCTTTAAAACAGGCAAGATATATATATGTTCACTAATACCAGGCAAAGCTGTTGCATTCAGCCTTAGTTGCCATTTAAGTTCACATTCCTCTACCCTGGTCTCCCAAAAGCCTCCCTTGTCATCCTTTTTAACTTTTTCCAGAATGCCAAATAATAATTTTGAATCATAGTCACAATATTTTGTATGCTTATATAAAGCATTGTTCTCATCTTTGTTTTTAATGGCATACAAGTGCTCCTTAATATATTTACATAAACTCCTAACAGTTTTCCCAATGTAGAAATCAGTACATTTGAAGCAAGTTGCAATGTATACAAGACCAGAACTGCTACAATTTCCTGTGTTTAACCTAATACGCTGTTCTGAATTACTTACAGACACTGTCTGGTTTTGTAAGCTGTAACTACAATAATTATATCTTCCGCATTTTTTAGTTCCATTAATCATTGTACTGTTCACATTCGTGGGATGTTCAAAGCAGTTTTTCAAATTCCACCCTGTTTTATACACAAAAGTAGGATTTTGACCTAAAATGTCAACTGTCTCAGCACTGCTTCTAAACATTACCCATTCTTTTTGTTATAATGTCTCTCAAGGTAGTGCAATCCCCACTATATTGTAAAACCATAGAATTTGGAAATAAAATGTCAACAGGAGTAGTTTTCACAATATTTTCTTCAATAGCACCCAACAAAGGGGTGTACTTGTTACCCCATTCACTCAAAATGTTTTTTTTTTCAATATAAAATAACAAACTCTCTGGATATCCCCTTTCTTTGAACATAGTAAGGAACTCAAGCTTGTTTAGCTATGCCTCATGGGTAGTGGGTGTCGTGGAAGGAGTTCTGTAGTTGGCCAGGATATTCTGTGGACTCTATTGATGGTTACTAGGATGTGGAGCAGTTCCAAGTTATTATCTTGCCACATAAGTCTAGGCATGATGGAAACATGGAGGAATATGGGCACACCACCACCTGTTTCAAAGACACTTTCAATGGTCAGTCTGAATGATGAGTGAACATTTATTTCTGGCAGAGACAGTGATTTACCAATGTATTGAAACCACATTTTACGGTGACACAGATGTCAATATTTTCTAGAAAACAGGAAGGCTTCTAGGGAGGGCCATTTCTTGTTGAGACTTTTAATATTATGCAATAATACTTTTAAATTTTTCAGGTTTGGTTTGGTTTGGTTTGTCAAATCTAGCAGGCTGACATTGTCTAAAAATGACAATGTGGGAGTGTATAAAGTATTCACTAACATACAAAAGCCCTGAGAGGGAAAGATGCAGGCCATCAAGTACTAAGCAATTTGGAATATGGCCATTTCCTTCCAGGCAAACATATATTAGAACTCCCGTGGAATGTCACAAAAAGCTCAGACAGTTTTTAAAGTCAATTATTTTTTGTTTATATTGTAGGTGATGATAAGATGATGCCCAAAACTAGCTACATACAAAGGTAGGCCCTCCATGCAGAGGGATAAAGCCCTCACTGTACCCCAGATGGCCTGTATTACATTAGCAGCACAGATGAGCCTGGCAAACTCTGCACTGCATAAGCAGTAAGCCACTTAGTTGGGAGGTTGCACAAGCACCTACCAAGGGCAGGAACTGTGGAGCTTACATGGTTGCCATGGGGATGGCAGTTAGGCCACACTCCTGGCCATGGCATGACGCTGCATCAACATCCTCGATTTCCTCACAAGATATGTACGTGGGTCTGGTTGAGCCTAATGGAGGCTAAGGCAAGTCCAGTAAATCTTAACATGATGATAAATGACTTTGGCAAAATGATGATAAATGACTTTAGCATTTAGCCTTTCAAATGATCCTACAAGAGTACTAAAGTCAGGTGCCCGAGAAGTTTGTTTTGCAAAGTCCAGTTATTCAGAGGTACTACGAGTTGCTCTATTAGCATTATTTTGAAAAGCCCAAAAGGTATAAATTCAGAAGCAAAAAAAGCACTGAACAAAGTTACAGATGCTTATTTGCAAAACCCTTCACTGTTATGTGTTAATATGACAGTCAGATTTTGAAAACCCCACCACTTGTATTTGATCGGAATATTACAGAGAATTGGAGAATTTTTGAGCAAGACTACAATATTTTTATACAAGCAGGTTATGTAGATAGAGATGCATGCACCAGGGCATTCATTTTGTTAAACCTAGCTTGGTCTGAGGCCATAGAAAGAGAGTGTTCATTTGTGTATGCACCTGCAGTATATGAGGGGGATGGTGAAAACCATCATATTGTTGTACAAGCTGAATCAAGGGAAGACCCTGTGTGTTTGAAGCACAAGTTCAGAGAAATGTGTAACCCCCAGACAAATATTACATTAGACAGGCATTTGTTTACACGAGAGATCAGAAACCAGGGGAAGCATTTGCAGCTTATATAACTGACCTGAGAAACAGAGCTAAAGTGTGTCAGTTTGGTGACGTGAAAGATGAACTGATAAAGGACAGGATTGTATGTGATATTAACAGTGCTGCTGTGAGAAAGAGTTTACTTTGTGACAGTGATTTAATGTTAAGCAAAGCCATAGAGATTTGTCAAATCCATCAGGTGACAGAAAAACACAAACTTATGCTTGCGAGTGTCAAGAGCATGGTTTCAGTTGGCTCTAGAATAAATGTAGACAGCATGCAACACATGGTAAACAAAAGTAGCCATAAGCACATGGCAGCTGCATTGTTTCCAATGAAGGTAAGCAGCTTTCCAGCAAATTCTAAAAAGGGAGCTTGCTCCAGTTAAGTGCAGTACAAGCATGAATCACCAAAAGCCCAAGTCAAACTTTATAATTAACTGTCACAATTGTGGTGCAAGTCATAATTCTAGAAGAGAGAAGTGCATAGCATTTGATCAGCAAAGTCATAAGTGTAAAAAATGGAACCTCATACAGTTGTAAAGAAAGGTCACACAAAAAAGCAAGTTGATCAAGTAGAGTCGAAGCAGTTAGCTTTTTATGTTAATGGTGTATCTGTGCTTGATGAAAGAGTTGATGCAGTAAATTTATTAACAAGGAGCAAAATGTTTTGTACTGTCCGGAATAATGTAAAATCCACAGAGCATAATGTAGACACTGGTTCAAAGTATAATGTTATATCAGCAGACTCCTTTGCTAAAGTGAGAACTAATGAACAACTCAATGTAGCCAGTAGTGTGAGACTTGTTGCTTATGGAGGTGAAGAAATTCAAACCAAAGGTTCAGTGATGCCTTCATGTTATTTGCCCAAGAATTGTTACAACTTGTTATTCTACATAGTCAGAAGGCCAGTGCACTCTGGGTTTCAAAGATAGTTTGAGAATGAACCTGCTTTCTTTTGCTAAAGAAGTTCATCATATAACTGCATTTCCAAGTTCTAATTTTTTGGAACCCATTTTCTCAGAATATGCTGATGTTTTCGATGACAAGTTAGGCAAACTTCCAGTTGTGCATTCCATAAAGTTTGACCCAGAGGTCACTCCAGTAGTCAGACCACAAGAAGAGCTCCAATAGCTATTCAGGATAAAGTTAAAGCTCAGGTGGATAAAATGGTGTAGCAAGGTGTGATTTGTTCAGTCACAGAACCAACTGAATGGGTATCATCTATGGTAGCAGCTAACAAAAAAGGCTCAGATGATATCAGAATATGTATGGATCCAAGAGATCTGAACAAAGCATTGAAGAGACCATATCATCCGATGTGCACAGTTGAAGACGTTGCAGCTCTAATACCGAATGCCAATGTTTTCTCTGTCTTGGATGCAGAGTTCAGTTTGGCAAGTGATGCTTGATGGTAAATCTTCCGTTTGGCAGATACAGATTCCTAAGGATGACATCTGGAATAAATTCTGCAAGTGAAATCTTTCAGCTTACAATGGAGCAATGTTTTGGGGTTATTCTCATGCCATAATAGCAGATGATTTATTGGTTGGAGGCAATGGTGAAGCAGAGCATGACAGAAACCTAAAGAAAGTTCTAGATAGAGCACATGAAATAAACTTGAAGCTCAATCCTCTGAAGTGTAAATTTAGACTTCCAGAAGTTACTTACGTTGGTCATTTATTCACAAGTACAGGCTTGAGACCAGACCCAACCAAGCAAACTGCTATTCTTGAAATGTCAACACCAGATAATGTACAAGCTCTACAATATTTTCTAGGCATGGTAAACTATTTAGGCAAGTTTATACCAGACTTCAGTGTGTTAACAGCACCTTTAAGAGAGCTAACATGCAAAAATGTTGTATGGTCATAATTGGAACAGTACCAGAAGGCATTTGAAGACCTTAAGCAGAAAATTGCCACCCCACCCACATTAAGATGCTATGATATGAGCAAACCAGTTACTCTTTCCTGTGATGCTTCAAAATTTGGTCTAGGTGCAGTCATACTTCAAGAGGGCAGACCAGTAGCCTGGGCATCTAAAACACTTACCCAAACTAAGATGCAGTATTCTCAGATTGAGGAAGAGCTTTTGGCAATAGTATTTGCATGTTCAAAGTTTCATGATTATATTTATGGTTGAGCTATAAAGATTGAAACTGACCACCATCCTCTAGTTACTATTCTACAGAACCTTATGCATTCCACTACAGTGTGATTACAGAGAATGATGCTCAAATTGCAAAAGTACATTTTCAAAATGGTCTACACGAAAAGTAAATTGTTTTATCTGGCTGATACCTTATCCAGACCACCCAGGAATACTGCAGAACAGCTAGACACAGATAATTTTGACTTTGATGTGATGTCAGTGTGTAATGTTTCCACCACTAGACTTGATGAGCTAAGAGATCACACTCAGACTGATCTAGTTTTACAGAAGCTCAATTACTACATTAATGTTGGATGGTCATCAAAGCAATCTAGTGTGCCACCTGAAGTGCAAACCTACTTTCCTTACAGAGATGAGATGTTGATGGAAGGTGGAATTGTTTTCAAAGGTCCTAAAAGTGCTGTTCCTGCTTCCTTACAAGAAGAGTATACCCAGATTTTGCATTGTGGGCCCCCAGGATCCACATCCACTAAGAAAAGAGCCAGAGAATTAGTGTTTTGGACTTCATTACCAAACGACATTGATAATGTACTTTCTTCTCATTCAGTATGCAATAGTAGTAGACCACATTTGCAAAGAGAACCACTTCAACTAAGTCCAGTTCCTGAACTACCTTGGCCAGTCATTGCAACTGATATCTTTGAGTGGAACAATCAACACTATTTGATCTTGATAGACTCTTAATTGAATTGGTTTGAGATTGATTTACTACCTAACTTAACATCCACTGCTGTTATTACAAGGTTGAAACGTCATTTCTCAGTTCATGGTAGGCCACACAAACGTCTTTCTGACAATGGTACTCAATCTACTAGCCAATTGTTTCAGAGATTTGCAAAAGAATGGAAGTTTGTACATGTCACTATTAGTCTTGAATATCCTCAATCCAATGGTGTAGCAGAGTGTGCAGTACAGAGTGTAAAGCAATTACTTGACAGGTCAAAGCATGACAATACTGATGTGTTCTTGAATTTACTTAATCTCAGAAACATACCCCGTGACGATATTCTTGGCTCACCTGCTCAAAGACTACTTTCCAGGCAAACTAGAACTACACTACCCATTACTTCCAGTCTGTTGAGTCCTAAACCTAAGAACAATAAAACCATCAAGGCTCAGTTGTTTAAGAAGCGTAACATCCAGAAATCTAGTTATGACCAATCAAGCAGATTACTTCATCCGTTGAAGGAAGGAGAGATGGTAAGAATCCAGACAACAAAAGGTTTTGATTGAATAGGACAGATTACAGGCATCTGTGCTGAACCAAGATCTTACCTGGTAGACTCCGTAGGTGTGGAATTTAGACTGTTTGGTGAGTGGTATGTTGGTGTGAAGTGATATTTAGTATTGACACCTGGTTGCTACTGACTAGATTTTGATGAGAGGCTAGCCTTCAGATGTACTAGGTGTCTAGACCTCTCACATGTAGAATCAGTGTTAGAATGATCTAAGAGGCCATCAGTAAATATGGAGCAGTGTCTGCACTGCCTTAGGGTGCCTAGTACTAATGGGCTGGGAACAGAAGGTTTAACGGCAGACTGTAATGCCATGGTATCTAGAAAGGTGTATATAGTAGGCAGGCTGATAGGTAAAAACAAACTCAAAAAAGTCCCTGTTTGTAGATACCTAAGAGAAATCAGAATATATGGTAGCTGATAGAAATGTCATTTACTTCGGGTGACTTGCAGAGGAATTTTCAGTTTTATCCTAATAAGGTAAAAATTGGTAATAGGGGAATATGTAATTTATTTAGAGAACTTAGCAGAAGGATTTGTAATTAATCTGGAGGAACTAACAGGGTGATTTCCAATGTAAATTCTACCTAATCTAAAAATGGAATAGTGTGGGATGTAAGTAGCCTACACAGCTGGCACACTAAATAGCACAAGAGCGACAATTGTCAGCAATATAGTGACTTCAGATGCTAAACTAAGTAATCCATTCTCTGGCATTAATGGGAAAAGTTTGAGTCAGATGTTGTACAGTGAGTAAACAGGGAATGCTAATACATCATCTGGTATTAATATGATTGCATATGGAGTGCATTGCTATAACCCAGCCAAGGGGGGCACAGAGGTGTGCAGGGCACAACAACTAATGCAGCAAGTAAAATTAAGCAGCTTATCAGTGAGAGCACATCTCTTCTCCTGGGGATTGGAATTTCACTCAGGGTGTAACCAAGTTCCTATGTCTCATAAAGCAATTCAGTCAACAAAAACAAAAGCAGTTATTATACTAGCAGTGTCCCACTCCTGCAATTCAGGGATAGAACATAGTAAATTTAATTTAAATTTAATCAGTTCCTGTTCGATTCACAGCTAGAGCATCTTCTGTGTGGAGACATGCGTGAATGGGCATACCTTCGTTGAAGGTTGTGCATCAGGGCTGGCAACTCGGCACTTAAAAATCTACTGCCAATCATTAGCGGACCGGAGTTCTGCTGTGGCAACCCCTAACTGGGAAAAGCCGAAAGACACGACTGCTGGAAGAGGGTTTGGCTATTTTCTTTCTCTCATAAAGCAACTCATAAGCAAAGTACAAGCAGTTAAAAAAAGTGAAAAACAAGCAGTACCGCTGGCAGTTATAAATAAATTAAAGTGCAGTTTCTGGGAGGCAGTAGCCTAAGCCTTCTTAAGATCTTACAAACTAATGAACCACTGGTTGTGTCATACAAAATGCAATCTGTGTCAATGGCTGTGTAAGAGAGTTATGGTCTCTACTACTTGCCTTGTAGTCTGTGGTCAGCTGGTGCCTGTCACTAGTGTGCTGGCATTTCACTGACTGTATGTAATGGTACCCTGGATGTTATGATGTACAGCACATTTCACATTAACCTGACATACTTTTTCTGTAATATTTGTTGTTGTTGTGGTTGCAGTCTGCTCATCTATTATGCAATCACACAGACTCAGATATGCGCGCGCGCACACACACACACACACACACACACACACACACACACACACACACACACACACACACACACACACACAAAATCACACAAAGATACACATGCACACACTTACATAGACACCCACCCACAAGCACTCATACAGACACATACACAAAGAAACACCTTTATAAGTATATCAGTCAAACAGATGAACAGTAAAAGTGGCTTGCATGTGTTGGGCACAGATCTGATTTGCAAATGTTAGCTTTTTTGTCCTTGAGCTGTGATGTTGCAGTGACCAGTAAGTTTGGGTCATATTGTAAAACCTGCAGCACACAACAAAGATGGGGCACAGTTTGAAAGATGCATACTGTAAGGTTATACAGAAATTATCCAGACAGTTGGATTCTTACCATCTGGTAGGCCAGGGGGTATCCTTTGTGAATGTTTGTTGTGACGATGTGCAACATTTCAAGAAGATACAATTCTTAGGGGTAGCCTGCATCCCCTACTAGCTGGCCATGTATAATGTTGCCTGAAATTCCTGGTGTAGAGGAGACGCATAGCACATGGTGCCAGTGAGTTTAGCAAGAGTATTTGTCCTCTTATTCTTATTTGCCTAGGTGTTCACAGATTACCTGGGTGTCAAGGGAGTGGGACCTCAGATGGTTTATATATGCATGGTCATTGTCTGTGCTTGGTGCCTTGATACCAGCATATATACAATGATAACATCTGGTAATCCTTCCATGAAGCGGAAGCCTCTTGTTATGCTTGTTCTCTCGGTCAAGCTGCTTGACATATATATGTCTTGTGGTGTGTGGTAAGTCATGCAGCTAAGGAACTGACTCGTGATGTGGCACTTTCTAAGGCCTGTGAGATCCCTATGGTACCAGTGGATAGACACTAAACTTTCCATGTGACTAGGGTGCCCACTGCTTTGATCACTGTGGTTTACACTGGAACAGGCTCCTTGTGGGTGTTTTTCACTTATATCAACTGACATATGTAACATAGTTGGTTCAAAGCTGTGATATTCATTCAGTCGTGGTCTGATTGCTTCCAGGCAGTGATGGCTGCATTGGGTAGTAGTACTAGTAATGGCACTGATGTAGTCTTTGATCCACCACTGGTACCACAGCTGCTGTTATGTGGCTGGCACTGCAAGCACCTGAAAACCTTCTGAACATACTGATTAGTGGCTTTGTCATTCCTTGTACTATGATTTTACATGTATAATACATTGCCTTTGACTTCCACTTCTTTCATGCATGCATAATAATGGGCCCTTTCTCATTTGCCTGCATGCTACACATATCAATGGGAAGTTACATGCACTGTTTTTGTGCTTTGTGCATGCTCACCATTGAAGTGCATTAATGCTCTAGGCTCTTTCATCTGTGCACTAGCCATCTGCATTGTACACCAGGCTTCTGAATCTCAGCCTGTGCAACGTGTTGACCTCAGACACTCTTTCAAGAAAAAGTGCCATCCCCTTATAGCCATGTGAAATCTCCTGATCATAATAAAAAATGAAAATTTAGTGCAGTTTTGTATTCTTACATATAGCCTTTATGGCTACATGATAATCATAGCATGTTCAAGATACGTACCAATCAGATCCGTGATCTGGCTACTTGTAAAATAGTAACATCTGTCTTTTTACCTGAAAACAAATTTCTCAGCAATCATTTCTGGGCAACAAAATAAAAGCTGAGCTTCTTTATTAACAACAATAACCATCACTCTTTGAGTAATTGTCATGAAATATCAGTTGGACATGGTTGCCAAGTGCGATTTCTATTTTTTTAAATGGTCTTGCATTTTAGAATTACACATTTTTGTAAGTCTCTTAGTCAGCCTTGTTATTATCAGTTGGAAACACACAGAAAACATTTTGTTGTTTGTGCCTGTGGTAGGCAAACATGGGTTTAGTGGCTTATAAGGAACTTAAAGTATGTTGTTGATGTTTGCTTGGCAGCCTTTGGAGATTTAACTGAAAAAATGCTTATCATAGTTATGCCAGTTTTAACTGCCTCATTGCAACTGCTGTCGTAATCCTTTGTGAAAAATGATCCCTTAGCTCTAACAGAATATTTTATTATCACTGTGCTCAACCTATCATATTACTACCTCTTAAAGATCTGTAAGGATTTACCAGTCTTTTCGTTTGCAGTTAAAACATGGTTTCTGTAGGCATTAGTACACTTTGGCAGCATCCATTTACTATACTCAGCAGCTGCAAGATGTCAGTCATACCCTATGTATTCTTAGAACATGCTGAAATTCACTATTAAATATTAATATATTAACTAGGGATTGGTTATTCTCATAAATTAAGGAAATGTGTTGTAAACACTCTACAACAATGTTTGAGGCTTCAGTGTGAAAGCAACACAAGAAAAAATGGAATGTTAAGGTTCAAACACAAATTCTGCACTGTTACTTTTCTTGTGGTTTAGTTGTCTACTGCACCTCCCTTCCTTAAATTTGATTTTATGGAACAAGTTTATGCAAAAGCTGAACTTTTGCAAATATTGTGTTTTTTTTTCTGGAAGAATTGTCTTGTCATAGTAAATATAACCCATTCCAAGATGCAACAGCTTTAGAGGTGGTATAACTAATAAGCAAAATAAGTCATACAGGCTGTGCATGGAGGTGTAGCGGTGTCTATAGCCCCTCCATATACATTTATACATTTACATTTTAATGGATTGCTCCTGTAGTCATATTTCATATAAACATATTGCATCCAGTGAGACTAGTTTGCTGAACTAAGATTTATGGAAATGGTAATAACCCTGTTCCTTTATTAGACAGACATATACAAAGAGGAAGAAGGATCCTCTTCATATAAAACAGTTGTGGTACAGAGCCATGACAAGGTAATGAAGAATGCTTACTGTGTTCTATCACAGCTCAGTGCCAGTTTAAAACAGATTACCTACCATCAAAGCACGGCCTTGTGTTATGTCACTTACAATGCTTTGTCAAGCACAATAATGCAGAGGATGGACAAGTGGTACGTGTCTGCACAAGCACTGTGCTGGTTTACCACTTCCTCTCTTCTCAGTGTGGGTAGTTTTGGAATGGAGAGAAGAATGTGGTGTTACAACTTAAACCTTTGTATCCACTTCTTTTTATTTTTTAAGCTGGCTCTTAAATTGTCCTTTTGAGTTTTTCCTGCTTGATTGTATCATGCATTAGTTGTGTTACGTTTATCAAGAGACACAGCTGTGCAAAGTGTATCACAAGACAACTGTATTATCATTTCTAGCATATTAGTATTATATCTTGGCAACAGAGCAATTAACATGCAAACATGCTAGTTGAAAGTAGGTTGGCAATGTTGCCTTAATGAAGAAAAAACTGGTCATCTGAGACAAACACATCATTATGTTCATCTCCTCTGACACTGATACCTGCAAATGCAATAATTTTATAATGTTAGAGAGCCCCTGGGAAAGATCAGTAAATATATACTTTTCCTAAAGTTATATGGATGCCTAAGGATTAAGAATATTAATTTCCAGAGTCTCATCCTAGCAACCACTTTTCTATTGTACATGCACAGTTTTAAACAATTTATTATACTGAAGACATTGCATATTCCAAAGCAAATAATAGAATAATGCAACTTCTGTTTCTTAACTTTGAAACTGAAGGTCAGTTTTTTCTCCCCACTAGTTTACTTATGTAAAGAACTTTCACTATGAGTGGACAAATTTCAGCTTACTGAGGACTGGAATCCTCGAACTGCACCCTCCCCCCAAAAAAGAAAAATCGCCAAAAACACATTTTAAGTAATTTTTTCCAGGGGGCAAGTCCCCAATATCCCTCAAACTTATACATACCAACTCCATGGTCACACTAACTTGAAGAAAGGGGAAATTACCCCCCAAAAAGACATCACTGCCAACACAAGTCTCTGACAATGATTTCCTATGAAGGCAGGTTGAACTTCGGGCAAATGGCACTCAAGTGTTCAGTCTTCATCCACCCACAGGTTACTTTACTTAAGCACTACATTTCCAGTAAGATGTAACTAAATAATTGCCACAGCCCTGTGGCTCTGATGGGTGCCTGTACATGAGTATCAGTCTTACAGGCTTATAGTTGAAGAATATTTCATTGAGCTATAACTCTACAAAAAAAAAAAAAAGACATTGCGATGATGGCAGCATGCACAGAGTGGAAAGGAAATAAATATACAGAAACTTTATCTTTATCTGTCTAACTATCTATCTATCTATCTATCTATCTATCTATCTATCTATCTATCTATCTATCTATCTATCCATCTATCTATCTATCTATTTATTTAAGAAAGTGCTCAACTGGTTTGTAATAAAACTTTAAAGTTTCTCATTGTATAGTGGTGTTTGACTGGTGAACCAGCCTTATTTTTGGTTAGTAGTTATGGTTTTGGCTGTGTTTCTGCCTCGGCTAATATTTGGTTTATCTATTTATTTGTCTGTCCCTGCAGAGTTTCCATTACTCTATAGTCAAAATGGCCCTTTTGCATTGTACCATACCTGTCAACCTCTTAATGCAAAAAGTCTGGACAAAGCCTAAATTAATGGGGGGCACAGGCATAAAATAGGAAAAAATTTGCTCTTACAAATTTTAAAAGTTACTAGAAAAATAGGATTTGTGATAGCATGCATTTTCTGGAAGCTATGAAGTCTGACAGTCAAATGTATGCCATTATTTAGTGACTTCAATTCTTAGGATTTGCCAGAAAACACAGATTTTATGAGAAACAGACCAAAAGAGACATTTTGCAAAAATCTGGACAGTTGATAGATATGCATTGGACCGTCAGTCCACTCATTTCAAAACAAAGGTACATTGTGCTCCCTGCATTTTTCCACTCACTACATGCATTGAAAATCATGGAAATTCCTCCTCTCTTCCCTCACTCCCCCAACTCCAACTATCCTCTTACCCTTCTTTCTCCTTTCTGCCCCAGGTCCATTAGTAAGTCAGACTTGTGTTCTGAAATTCTGCTACCCCAGTTCCCTGCATGCCTCTCTCTCTCTCTCTCTCTCTCTCTCTCTCTAACTTTCTCACCTATGTTATGTTTGTCTTTTACCTCCTAAACTCCTGACCCTGCATCTCCCACTGACATTCTGTCTTTCTCTTCACTCACTCTATCTGTTATCAGTGCTATCCTCTCTCCCACTTTCCACTCATCACACTCTTTACCTACTCCAGGCAAATACATCTACCAACTACCCCCAGTGCTGCCTGTAAACTGACTCTATAACTGTCCATGCTTATTTTGTCTCCTTACACTACAGCCAGATATACAGATTATCTATTTTCTCCTTATCACATCTCTAACATGAGACTTTCCATCTTCAAACTAACTGAGATTTTTCTCCATTTACTATCCATTCTCTTTTACCTTGAAAGACGTATTCGTGCTCAGCTTCTTCACCACCTCATCTCCAATGACCTTCTTGCCAACTCCCAACATGGTTTCAGACCCCATCGTAGCACTACTACTGCTCTCCTTAGTTTTTCCAGTATCATCAATAAACTCCATAATGAGGGTAAATTTGCCTCTGAGGTCTTCCTTGACATGTCCAAGGCCTTTGATATGGTCTCACACCATAAACTGTAATGTTATATCTCTAACCTGAACCTACATCCTTCTGTTGTCATGTGGTTTCAAAGTTACCTAAAAGAACATCAACAAACAGTATTATGACAGCATAATCTCTCTGCCTTTCTCCCAGTCACACTAGGGATTCCACAAGGATCTATTCTTGGCTCATTTCTATTCAATGATCTTAACACTGCCAGCCCACTGTCTACTACCACCTACTATGCAGATGCCTCTACCCTTCTGTGTCATACTCCAACACTCCAACAACTCCAGCAAATCACCCAATGGTCCTTCTTGGCAATAGAAACTTGGTTATCAGAATCACAGCTCATACTTAACCCAAACAAAACCAAACTTATGGTCTTCCAGCCCTCTAGAGCCTCTCCTACTACCACTTTCTTCATGACTGTCAGTAATAAGATTATAATCACTCCAGACACACAAACCAAATTGCTAGGTATTACCCTTGACAACAACCTAAGATTTGACCTTCATATCAAGAGAGTTCACAAAAAATGGATACTTTATACAGAAACAAAAGATTTCTGACTAACACATCTAGGATAGCTATTGCCAGAATGCATCTTATATCAGCATTCCTATGCTTCCCCATTCCTTACTAATCTCAAAAAAAAAAAAAAAAAACAGATCTAAAGAAATTAGAGCAATGTTACAATAAAATCACTAAGTTTGCTTATAACTCCCAAAATCATATTCATCACTGTGACATTAAAAGAAAAATGTCCTGCCTAGAATTCCCACATCTTCTTTTGTACAACTAATCATGGCTCACAATATAATTTATCAGGCTGAGAAAACACCCGCACTGCAAAACATTCTCCAACCTTATTCAACCAGCTGTTCCCTAAGATCATGTAATTCATCCTTACTACAGGTAACCAAATCAAAAAATACTGCTGGTGACTCCCTGTACTCCTACCATGTAGCAAGAAGTTGGAACTGTCTTCCATTAAACATTAGATCAACTACTACTGCAAAAAGTTCAAAAATTGCTTAGAAACTTCCTTGCTGATTCTTGGCTTTGTACATCTTGTACTCCTGGCTAGTGCAGCTAAAAGTCTTCTCAAGTATAAAACTCTCTGTAATACGTACTATTAATTTATCAGATTGTCATTTCTAATTACCTTAACTATCCTGTAGGTCTATTGTTAAAATCAAATACTTCTTTTGTGCTTGTTACTGTTAATGTGTATGATATTGTATTTTATATATGCAACAACTGTAATTTCTCTGTATTGTTTGTATTTTTTATATGTGGAGCTTTTCTCCCTGGGCCTCCGCTGAAAATATATATTTTTTTAACCCAGTCAGACAACCCTGGTAAACAAAATGAAATAAATAATAAATAAAAATAAATCCTTCACTGGCACTACTCTCAGTGCCAAACTACTCAAGCTCTCATTAATACTTTGTCTTGCTTACATATTTTGCTGTCTCCTACCCAACTATCTTTAAGTTTGTCCATGCCTTATTTACCTTTCTGTTTTTTTTTCAGATCTCCACATATACTCCATATCTTTCTTCCTTGCTTTATTAATATTAAGCATAACCCTAACCCAACCTCTGCCCCTAACCCTTCACATTACATTACTAAAAACCCTTAAACTAACATTACCACAACTCAAGGCAAAAGGACACAGGACATACTCAACACAAAACATGCACAACATTGAATCTATCCCCTCACATGACCCTAACTCTAATCCTAACCTAGAAACACTTACATACCCCCGGATTCTCTATACCTTGCACCGTGTGCAAGATCGGTGAAGGAGCTCTAGCAGGCAATATGTCTGCCGCGCGATCCAGGAACAGCCTGCAGGGGCATGCATGAGCGCTCCTGTACTAATCCTGCACAGACTAACCCCCCGTATGCAAATCATCCCATTTATAGGAGAAATCCATGCAAATGAGGTGATTTTGCAATCCAGGAAGCTTGCAACTGGCCATGCAGGAATAGTGCAATCTGCAGAAATGTACTCGGTTAGTAACCGAGTACATTTCTGCAAAATCCAAAACGGAGCTGTGACAGCTCCAAATAAAGGCTGCATGTCAGATAGGAAGCATGCTAATGGCCAAGTACAAGGCCATTGGCATTGCAAACAGCCCAAAAAATTAAAAAAAAAACTTTTATTTTTTTTTTAGCCGATCTCGGCTGTTTAAGAGTAGGGCAGTGGCTTGCAAACGGGATCGGGGAGAAAATAACAAAATAAACCTAAATTAAGCATTCTAAATAAAATCAGTATTCTGCCATTCAAGTCAATAGCAGGCAGAAGACAACATGGCCAGTGAGTAGTGGTTGCTAAGGGGGGAGGCTCAGTGTGAGACATGTAACTATGCATTAGCAGGCAATCCTATGCAAATGAGGAGAATGATAGTGAATCCCAGTTTCCCCAGCATGTTAGTCAGGTCCCAACAGTGTAAGAGTAGGAATAGCATGGTGCAAGCCTAGGAGTTAGGTGACATCATGGGGGGGTATCAGGCATACTGTAAGCGGATTGGAGCCCTATGGCTTGGGTTTGCTCCTAGCTTAGCACAGCTAAGCTAGGGAGTGTGTCTAAACCTGCCTAGCACTCTTTACATTGCCTAAGCGGGTGTGCGTGCCGCGCACCGGTTTTTAAAGGAAGAAAAAAGAAGTTAAACCAGGAAATGGCAGCACTGTGCACATTTGAGTACTCTGTTTGCATGCTGCGCCCACGGGCTTAAACAGGAAGGCAATGGGAAGGGAAAACAGCAGTAGGAAGGTAATCAAGGAAAACTAGTATAGCTGGCAGGTGAAATGTATCAGGATCAGCCAATTACACAGGCAGCAGACCAGCCCAGCCTAGAACACTACTATAAACTATGCAAACATCTTCCCCTCTGGTTTTTCCCACACCCTACACCACCGGTGTATACAAGCAGGGAAATTTTAACAAACAAACCTAGAAAGATGAGAAGGGCTGCAGCAGGCAACATAAAACAAGATGTGCAAAAGGCTGAGGGTGGTGAGGTTGTGAATGCTGCCGATCAACCCACAGTGAGGAGATGGAGAAGAGTGTACAGACCCAGGGTAACCTACCAGAGGTTACATGAGCTTGAGATAGTGGAGCGCTATAGGGTGGACATAGACCTCCTACAGCAAATTGTTGAGCTGTGCCAGCCACATCTGACACACCAAACTGACCGAGGGGAACCCATCCCAGTGGATACCAAGGTATGTGTAGGCCTAGGAATACTAGCCATAGGTACCTCCCAAAGCTCAAATGGGGATATCATGAGGCTCTCACAGGCATCAGCATCCAGAGTATTCCACCTGTTCCTGGATGCCATGTCAGCACATGCCAGTGAGCATGTATATTTCCCCAACACCCGTGAGGTGTTGGCCAGCAATATGCGTCTCTTCCAGGGGTTGGGAGGGTGGCCTAATGCTTAGGGTGTTGCCTTACAAACACAAGTTGCAGGGTTTGAGTCTCACAAGGGATAATTGGCTAAGCTTAAAATGGCTCGCAAGGGCAGTTAGCTTAGTACTAATCTATGAACCTATGAACCTATGAACCACCAAATAGCAGAATACCCTGAGGTAGTGGGTGCTATAGACTGCACACACATATTCATCAAAGCACCACCTGGTGATCAGGGCAGGGCCTACATCAACCACAGGGGCATCCCCTTCATCAACTGCCAGGTCGTCTGTGATGCCCAGTGCATTATAATGAATGTGTGTGCTGCCTGCCCTGGAAGCTATCACGATTCCTACATATGGCATGTGACACAGCTGTACCAGAGATATGCCAATGGGGACATCCCCTACAGTCACCTAGTGGGGGATGCTGGTTGCACACTGGAGCCGTGGCTGATGACACCCATCAGAAATGCACACACACCTGAAAAAGAATGCCATAATGAGGCACAGACCAGACTTATAATAGAGCATGTGTTTGGGATGATTAGGTCACAGTTCCGGTGTCTGAACACATCCGGTGGAGCCTTGTAGTACTCACCAGCTACATGTACCCAGATTGTTATGGTATGTGCCATGCTACACAATATGATCCTGCGGAAACAGCTGCAGCAGGTGCAGCATGGGGCATGGCCACACAGCCCCCCACCAATGCCAAGGCCTGTACAGGCACAGAGTGACTCGAAGGAGGAAAAACCTGAGCCTTTCCCCAGTAAGCAGATGGAGGCATGCCCAGTATGCAGATGCTGCGGCAAAGAGACAATGCATAGAACATACACTGACACAGTAGGGACCCAGGGAATGATACCTCTCTCTGACTCGCACATACAGTAAAAGGGATGCTAAACATGACACTACCTGTGCTCAACCATGTATAGGATGTGTACTATGTACATCTGACATAGGCAGCCCTTCAGCACTATCCGCAATTCTGGCACACCCTCAAGGTAAGTCAGTCAACCTACCAATTGCCAAATGGAGTAAAATGTGTCATTACCTGAATCTATGGTATGGATGTGAGCATGCAAGGGAATTGGGTGGCTGAATGTTATGGCAGCAGAAAGTAGACACCTGTAATGGCACCATGACATCTGTAACACATACTGGAGTCACCATAGTAGCCAGTACTAAACAGGGTGACAAAACCCACTGCAGGAAATGTGCTGGACAACATATGTGTCCATATGATTCACACATGCCAGTCAGGGAGGTTCACATACCCAAAAAGGGACTATATTACATTAACAAACATTTAAATGTTCAAATCTCTAAAGGTTGACCTTTAGAGATCGAACATTTAAATGTTTGAAAATGTAATAAAAACAAAATAAAAAAACAAAAATTAAAAAAAGGGTTTTAGCAGGAGGGCAAGCCCTCCTGCAACCCCCACACCCCCGCTACTTAAATATAGCAACTCCGAGATCACACATCTGTGCACTACAGTGCAGAAATTGGAAATTTCCCCTTCACTACAATGTAGCTCAAACTTGGAGTTGGTATATTTAAGTAGGGGGGTGTGGGGGTGCAGGGGAGCTTGCCCCCCTGCCTACACTCTTTGTTTCATGTATTTATTACTTAGTTTTTTGTTTTTTGTTTTTTTTTTAAAGATTTTCGAACACGTAAATGTTCGATCTATAATGGTCAACCCTTACAGATTCTAACATTTACGTGCTAGTTGATCTAATATAGACCCACCCAAAAACAGTCTCAGCCAGCAGGACAGGTGCAGACAAACCCAAACAGAACCTGTGCTATGGCCCCTGAATGATGGCTATGGTTAACCTCCCCCCAGGCCTGCACAGACAGACTACAGCAGGTCAGGCAGTGGGATGTTAGTTCTGAAGGGTAGGAAGTCAGACACTAATATGTAGGGCAACCAAAGTTAAGATCTGTAGTACAGTGGTATGTCTCTAGTCAGCATGATAGGTAAGAATACAGAATGAAATGGAGTACTTGACATACCAGTACAGTCATAGCAAATGTGTGCAAGTGCCAGGTGTGCCCCCCTACGTAGTAATGTAATAGTCAGTTGTGCCCCCCAATCCTGTGTAGAAATAGACAGGTGTGCCCCCCATCCTATGTAGTAATGTAATAAAATCACATGTGCCCCTCCAAGCCTGTGTAGAAATGTAGAAATAGACAGGTATGCCCCACCCATCCTATGCAGTAATATAATAACAGTCAGATGTGCCCCTCAGGCCTGTGTAGAAACATAGAAATAGTCAGGTGTGTCCCCCCATCTTATGTAGAAATGTAATAACAGTCAGGTGTGCCCCACCAAGCCTGTGTGGAAATGTAGAAATAGTCAGGTGAGCCCCCCCAATCCTACGCAGAAATGTAGTAACAGTCAATGCCAAATGCTCGATGGATACCCTGCAGAAACAGCATGCTACCTGTAGGTGTACAACACAAAGGTTAACACTGCAGTACAAACTACCTGGACTCGATCCACACATTAAATACAGATGGGCATACTGGGCATGCTCACGCACTTAAACACATGAAGGCCATGTCTGCAAACACAGTGGACCAAACATATCTGGCAATCACAGCTGTTAGTGCAGACACTCATCAGTATGCACCACTCATGCCTTGCACACACATTGGATAGGAATACAGACATATATGTAAGGACAACATACTATATTAAGCCAAAGGTAGATGTACACAGATGTGTGGAAGAGGGTGACTGTGACAAGGAGCCATCCAGGCCTGTCCCACCCAGCACACAGCCAAAAGGCCCCAACCACATGAAGTTCAGATGTCACTCACTGCAGATACTAGCCACCAGTATCTGTCAGCATTACAGACTATGTGGTACACGTGCTAGCTGTGCAACATGACTGTACAAGGAAGTAGTCATCTAGCAGCTGTATACATATACCTGTGAAATATGACCCTGTGTGTGCCTGCATGTGGCTTGTCAATCTCTAGATTAATGGGTTATGGCCCATGCACACACACTTTGCCCTCCACATAGCCCTACTATGACAAGCCTGCTGAGATCATCCAGTGTGAAATACACCTTTGGGAGAGTTGTAGCCCAGTAATCTCTGTGGCATGTCCCATAACTTCGTACTGCTGTAGCGTGATAAACTAGTTAGGTAGGAGTTCAAATCCCAGACATGGCAACTGTATGTGTGTGTGTGTGTGTGTCTGACTGTGTAGAGAGCAATGCTTTTTAGGATAGTCACACTCCCTACAACTGAAATGTTCTACTTTGGTAAGGCTGCTGATCTCATCCACCTAGAAATACATCTCTGGGTAGGTTGCAGCCCAGTAATCTCCATAGTGGGTGCCATAACTGTGTACTGCTGTAGTGTGGTATAGAACTCTGGTAGGGTTCTATTCCCACCTATGGCAGTTCTGGATGTTATGTCTATGTTTCAATGTCTGTGTAGGGAGCAATGCATTTTTGGCTAGTCACACTCAATACATTTCAAATGCCCTACTATGGCAATCCTGCTGATGTCATTCACTGTGAAATACACCTTTGGGGAACGACTTCTCCAGTAATCCCCGTGGTGCACCCTATAACAGCTTCATGCTGTTGTGTGATGTAGACCTCTCTTAGAGGTTCTATACCTACACATATCGGTTGTGGATGTTTTGTGTGTGTTTCAATGTCTGTGTAGGGAGCAATGCATTTTAGCCTAGCCATACTCACTACAATTCGAATGCCCTACTTTGGCAATCCTGCTAATATTATCCAATGTGAAATACACCTTTGGGGAAGGAGTACTCCAGTAATCTCCATGGCGTGTACTATAACTGCGTACTGCTGTAGTGCAATAAACTACTTAGGTAGGAGTTCTAATCCCAGACATGATGTGTTTGTGTGTGTGTATGTGTGTGTGTGTGTGTGTGTCTGTGTTTGTAACTCGTATCCTGTGTGGAGGTGGTTGTAACTGTTTAACAACTGGTCCCAATGTGGAGTGGGTTTTGCAAATTTCTTATATGGTGGCCCTAGTATATATCACAATGTCCACTGTACAGGGATAACAGATGTGAAATAGCCGAGAGGCTGGGGTGCAGATCCATACCCATACATGTGACATCAAGGCCAGGCAAACAAAGTTAACCAAAAAGCAGCTCGACTAAAGAAACTCCAGCTCTACTCAGTTGCTTACCGCCTACTCAGAGGTGATCTATGCCTGACGTAAAAATCCATGTCAAACCAAGAATTAATGGACATGCTCCACCTCAAAAATTCCAAGTCCCTTAGAGCTACACTCTCCAGGGACTTAAACCTCATCACAAAAATAAATAGGACATGCTGGAGGGAAAGATTCATTTCCCAGAGGCTCCCCTCACTCTGGAATAGAATCCCAATTCATGTTAGACATAGCCCCTAGCTGACCCTCTTCAAGCGAAATCTGGAAGCGTGGATGGGAAATCGCAAATTCACCCCTGGGATCTCTTCTGTGTCCCTGCTAGACAGAGGCACAGTAAACTAATCTTAAAGGGTACCTTCTGTGACCTACTTTACAGAGGCACAGTAGGCTAATCTAATAGGGAGGTGGAAGCCAAATACACTCTGGCTAGGCTTATAAATGCCCTAGGGCAGATAGCCTAGTATCTACCTATGAACCTATGAACTTTAGTATTAGCCTGAGAACACTCTCAACTCATGTCTCATACACACACACACACACACACACACACACACACACACACACACACTTGCCTAGGCAACAGTCGCTATGTTTGTAGTACACTGCATATTGCCCACTGATAGTAACTATGGAGTGATTGCAATGGCCTACAGAGGGAATGGCACCCTGTCCATCTGTCCAACAGGCATGTACATGCAGACAGTGCACCTTCCTTCCCCATGTTCCCCACTGGACACCCACAACACCTGTGGTGCCATCAAATGTGACCCACAAAGGACATACCATGCCTGAAAACATGCCCTGTATGGACAGATGCCACTGACACCAGGGAATGCTGTTACCATGCTATCAATGTAGGTGCAGGGTAAACCTGCTGTCCATTACCAGTTCCAGCCACATGAGACCAGGACTAGCACATCTGATGATAATCTGTGTACACAACATGGGCCAGACACCCCAGATACAGTTCCACATGTCACTGTACATGCATGTGGGAGATGTGCACATCACAGACACTGTCCATATTATGGACTAAGGAACACATACATGGCAAGCAATGCACAGCATTGGCCACATGCAATAGTCAACCAGGTGACTGGATGGTGAATACAATACCCACCTCTTTGGGCAAATGCAGAAACTACACCCCTGAGCCACAATGCAGACCATTGTCATGTGGCCTGATGCCAGGGTGTACCCATCACCTAGCCTTGTGTAGCTGTCTGGTACAGTTGAACACTACACACCCATAAATCAGTGCACCAATGCATGTCAGTACTGGCACTGTGTGTGTGTGTGTGCGTGTGTTTGTGTGTGTGTGTGTGTGTGTGTGTGTGTGTGTGTGTGTGTGTGTGTGTGTGTGTGTGTGTGTGTGTGTGTGTGTATGTTGTATGATGCCTATGTTCACATTCACACTCACTACAACCCCCATTGGCTGTCTGATGTCTGACACCTCCCCATACCCTTTGCCCATATAACCTCCGTATGACCCCTGTGGTGCATGTGATACCTGCACAGTAATGTGTTGTGGCAATCTCACCAGTGATGGATTGTATTCCTGGTCCTGCCAAGTGTGTCAGTGTGTGTGCGTCCCTGTGAGAATGTGGCTGTGTTGACGCTAGCACCTGTTCATGTGGATAGGCATGTGTACTATACCTACCGTATAGCTACCATATCCCTGTTGCAGATGTCACTCATCTTCACATATATGTCCTGATGGCTCCACAACATGTAACCTATGTGGTGCATCCAATAACTGCATAGAAATGTGATAGCACTACATAGTCATCAGGGGTTTGATACCCTGTGCTGGTAGGTGTGTGACACAAACATGCTTAAGTTTTATACTTCCACCCCTCCCTGACTTGTCTTTGCCTCTGCCTGCCTCTCTCACTCCCTCTCTGGTGGATGTGGAGACTTGCACCTGCTTTGCATAGGCAGCAGCATGTGTATTTTAAGTGATGTTCATGATCAGCTGATGGTCTCTGCACGAATTGCAGCCCTTCCCTAGCTGATTGCATGTGGAACAGCTGTGGTAGAATTCCCATAGCCAATTGCATGGAAACACACTCCACTATCTAGGAACATCATGTTGGTGTTGGGCCTTTTCATTCACTGTGAGCAGAAACTCGATCTGTTGTTTGGCAAACAGCATCTCAGATGGATTGGAGATTTACCTCTAACAACATACACTGTGGAAACAGGGCAACAAACAGGAGGGGGATGTGCCTGACCTGACTACAGACTGTAAGTGCTGCTATACTGCATTTGGAGAAATGTTGGTTTAACAGTGTGTGTATGGATATGGCTGTCCTACATGTTTTAATACCTGCCATGTCAGTTCTATGTTTGTGAGGAATCCCCATCTGTAGGGTCATCTGCAGACTGGACAGTGTGTGGTGCCTTTGGTTTCATGTGTTACCCACAGAGCATCTATCTGTGAACTGCAGAAGGTAGTGTGAGGATTGCAGTCTGTAGATGGTAAAAGCCGTGACAGTTACTGACTTCATAAGCCATGACAGTTACTGACTTCATATCCCTCATAGGACATATGTTGCAACAAACCCTGTTACAACAGTAAATATATGAGGTTATCACAGCAACATGTCAATATTGGCCCTGTGTATGTGCTTCCAGCCACAACTCTGTCAACCTTTGTACATATGTTATGCATTAAGAGGTGCATATGTGCTGAAGTTGGCAATATAGGGGCTGAGGTAAGGCTACACTCCATGTTCAGGACATATGGTGAAAATAACAAGCCAGTGAGATATTAGACTGCTAAACATGTTATGTACAGTAGGGGTTATATATGATGACATAACCTGGACATTCTGTGGTTGCTTGTACAGTACAGAGGTCTGTGTACTTAAGGTGAATGTCGACAGTATGTGTATTGTTAATATGTACTTTGGTCTGTGTACAGACTGTGGTAGATGTCATTGTTCTAGGTCCCATCCTATCTGATGTTACATGCTGCTCCACTGTATGTTACTGTATTGGCTTACATGTTTGTAGGGCCAAGCACACATGTCCCATACCACAGACAGGCATCAGACCACACTGTGTAGTGGCCCAGTATATGTAGGGTTAGTGTGTGAATGGCACATATGAGGATGGTGTTGAACAGATAGTCCATATACTGTAATATTATGCTAGATTACCATATGTGGTTCTGGCTCTGTTCACATTGGTTGTGGTTATGCACTTTCACACAGGTGTATCTTACCCTGTGCTGTAACATGCCTGTAGAGGCTGCTATATATTACATGTGCATTCCCCAATAGGAGATGTAGCCCAGTGTTGAGCCAGTCTGCCTGTAGCCTGCACAGTGCTTTGTTACATGCCTAGCAGCTAAGTGCACTTACCCAGTGTGATGTCATCTCCAGATACTTGCCAGATGTACTGCTGCCGAGCCTCCCTCAACACACATGTATTTCAGACAGAGCAGTGGGATGCTGTACAGATGTATGTCAATATCTAGTGGGTAGTATGTGGCTATGGCACCCCTGTACCAGCAGTTATTATGTGTCAGGACAGACAGGGGGGTGTGAATGCATAACCTATGGGGGCAAATGTATACCAGTCGTTATGTGTTATACCCATCTACATGGCTGTTAACATCCATATTGTCAGGCTTGGTCCACATGTTTTGCACTAAGGGGTTCTGTGTATACCTCTGGACTGTACAGAGTGTGTCAGAATGTCCACATATATTGGCCAATATCTCTGCTGTAGTCCACAGGAGCATTACATGCTAGCAGCATTACTGTACTATGATGTCCTTAGGATGTCTGTCAGTAGCCAATGGCGCACATGTGAAAAGCAGATGTGACCTCTGTGAAGACAATCCCAATTACAGTAGCAATAGTCTACTAATATACCTGCTATACATACCTGACATCCCCTTGCACTATGAAGTTGGCACTATAGGGGCTGAGGTAAGGCTACACTCCATGTTCAGGACATATGGTGAAAATATATGTACATATAATTATCCGGATATCTATATATATATAATTACACATATACATATCGACATATATAGATGGGTATGTATATGTACATAGATATACATATACACACCCAGATATATACATACACAGAGCAATATATGTCTACACATATACAGATAGTGATACATATGCACATATACGTATGGATATCTACAGATATATTGACAGTAGTAGGTATATCAGACTAGATATGTATGCACATATAGTTATAGATAGCTACATATATACCAACATAACTAGGCATACATGTACACATAGGATGTGCATAAATATATAGCTATATGCACATATATCTATATATACATATACATATACCTATATATATACACATATGTACATATACATATATGCATATATTATATATATATACACATATATATATATATATATATATATATATATACACACACATACATATACATATGTAAATGTACACATGGCCATATATATGTAGCACTATACAGATGTGTATACAGACATATGTATGATTATACATGTGTATGTACATGTAGACATATATAGACCTATTATATGCATACAACCATATTCCTGCCATGAGTAAACATCACGGTTGTGTATACCCTCCCACATGTATCTCACTGTATGTATCTGCTATGTGCACATTATGAGAAAACAACATATGTGATGCAATAGTCATATTAATAACAAGGACTATACAAGTTAGGAACTACAGGCAAATGTTCAATACTACACAATATGTGTATTGACAGCTATATTGGTAGAACAACAGCAGTCTTCACAGTGGTCATGGCTTAGTGGTTAAATGCTGTAACTTCAGTGTAAAGGGTCCTGGGTTCAAGATCTGCCAGGGCTGTTCATTTTGTTGCTGGCCAGGACAAGGGCTGTTGGATATAGAGTGGTTAAGGCAGTTTTGAGCAGGTTTGCATGTGTTTGCTCGAAGCTAAGCAGTGCTAAGCTATGGGTAAACATGCAAGCACTTACACAATGCAGGCACCGCTTACCAGTGTGCAAATCAGCTTAGCTGTTATATTGCAGGGTCTATATTACATTGTTGAAGTTTTACAACTTCGAATCACTAGACATCGAAAACTAGTGATCGAAGATGCAAACCATCAAACAATGAAAAAAAAAAAAGTAAAGTAAAGTAAAAGGGTTTAAGCAGGGGGGCAAGCCCCCCTGCACCCCCTGCTACTTAAATATACCAACTCTGAGATCGCGCTATAAAAATCTTCCCTTTCCGCACCATATTCCATTAATGTGCGATCTCGGAGTTGGTATATTTAAGTAGTGGGGGGTTGGAGTGCACAGTCCCCCTACATAACTTAAAGCAGTTACTTTTGTTTTGTTTTTGTTTTTAATTTTTTTTAATTAGGCTTTCAAATTTTCAGAACTTCGATCATATGGGGTCGACCATATGGTCTTTGAAGTTCTGAAACTTTGATTATTTAATATAGATCCATATTGCAGCAATGTTGATACTTGCTAAGCATAGCTTAGGCCTGGTAACCAGGACACACAACCCAGTCTGATAACCTATAATAAGTGTATGTAATGCCATGTACAATACATGCAGCTGTGTGCTGTCATTACAGTAGCAAGAGGTCTGAGTGTCATGTGTGGGACACAGACATATATGAGGCATGTACAGCACTGTTATCCATGTGAATGTGTTACATACAGGTGTAGTAGCCCAGGGTATGTGCTGTCACACTGGCATGTAGTGTATCATGGCAGTACTACTGTTGACAGTGCTATCCCGGGCAAGAGCAGAGTGCTTAATGTAGTATTGACAACAGGCACACCTGCGAGCATGGCTGGACACTGAGGCCTCCCTGTTGTATCCCTGGTGTGTGAGCTGTGTCACAGTATATACCCCTTACTGGTCTGTCAAAGCACTCATGCTACTGCATAGCTACCTGTCAAGCTGATGACTGTCAGTCCCTGTACAGATGTGCAGATGGCAGATATCCTGTTGGGATATGTACAGGCAACCTACGCTTGATTGACACCCTACTACGAGTGTGGCATGTGCATGAGATGCATATCCCTGTAGTACCAATGTTGGGGTACACTATGGGTTGTATTGCAGTCATGGCCAATGTGTGATGGTGGGTATGGCAGTGTGTCATCATGGGTTTCAGGGTGTACAATATCCAGTGGGGGACATGGGTGCCGTGTACACTGTTATTACATGAAGGTACACCAGGTATATGTCCCATGTACCACGTTATTGTTACCACTGTCACCATCAATCATACAGGTAACTGTTACCACAATCCAAGCCAGTTATGCATGTGATGTGTACAGCCTACCTGTAACACATTGGAGACACAGTCAAGTTAGTTAGCAGCGATAGACCCTGGTATCTCAGATGTGTGTCTGGCTGTTATGTGTCTGTAAATGTGTATATGACAGTATTTCACACTATGTATCATCGAAATACACCCATTACATCTCTCATTAGCATACTGTACATGTCATGGGATGTTCTGCATGTACCATGTAACCTGGGACACACCTCACCCTAAACACTGTGCGGTGTGTACAATGTAAGCCACAAACGTCAGTATCAATACATAGCTAGGTAGGAGTCTAGTCCCAGTGTTGGCAAGTATCAGTGTGTGTGTGTATGTGGATGGGTCTACATTAAGTTGCAGGGTATACACTCCACAGTGGACCACCTGTCCATGTGGCACAGGCAATAACCGGTTTATTAACCTGTGAAATGTGTTCGACTGTACCCCAGATTTGTCGCAGCCATGGTGTCAGCTCAGTGACATACCCCATTGTGGAATATGACTGCAGACCATCCTCGGGATGACACATGTGCAGCTGCAACACAAATGGATAACATTATAGGGACTGCAATCAACCAGTGTTACTAACAGCTATAAGGCATCATTGCTGGATGGCTACACTACCTGCCAAATATGCCTCATACTCCACTCCCTACAACATGTTACACTGCAGTACTGTGGTACACTGTTGTACAGTCAGCATGTGCATCAGAACCATATCAGCCTGTCCCTGCATTGCTGGTATGGATTACAGGGTTGGGGCACGGGTATCAGCATATGCACAGGGTGTGGTGTTGGTTTGCCAGAGGCCGAGGGTGGGCCATACATTTGACACCATGTGTATGGGTGAGAGGTGTACTCTGGGGAGCTGGCCAAGGTGATGGGGTGTGTGTAGGTATGGGGTTGCCCTAGATGTGTTTGCATAGTGTGTGGATATGCATGCACACAGTTCTAGAATGTGGCTGCCCTACCAAGGTGTTTATGGACAGCTGCAGACCATACCTGGCAAGGTGTGAAGTTCACTGCCTCCAGCCATGGACACATGGACTGTGCCTGCCAGGGGTTCCACTGGCACGTCCAGGTACAGGCCTTGATGTGCTACTCTCACCTGCTGATGACATTTGTCTGCTGGTACCCGGTCCCTCCCGGGACTGGCCAGGACCACATGCACGTGGCCTGCTGTAGTGTAGTGTGGACAACACCCCCCCACACACTGCTGGGGCTACTACTGCCACTACAGGAGCCCCTTATCATCCTGGCATGTCCACACCAACTACCAGCTGTTGGCATTGCTGGCCTATGTCCACCAGACCATGGTTGATGAGGGCCATCATCATCTCACCAGACTGTCTATCCATGAATTCAGTTAATCCACGGATGGCACCAGCCAGTTCACGGGCATTGTCATTTGAAGATATGAGCGCAGCCCTCTGCAGCCTCAGGCTCTGTCTGTGGTATTGTTCTGTATGTGCCTGCTCTGCCATGACAGCTTGAAACATGCTTCTGCTGGTAGCAGCTATGTCACCTCTGACAGGTGCATAATTTCCAGCGGCCCTACCATGAGCACCCTGGGAAATCTGCCTATGTGGTGGCCTGCCGGACATCTGGCTATGCGTGCTGCGACTGGACACAGTAGGCATAGTTACCACACTTTCCTGTGCCCCGCACACCGAACACCAGTTGTCCCTCTGCTATGGGCACTGGTGATGGGGTATGTATGTGTTTATAAACAAGATGAGTCAGTGTTTTTATAGAAACATGTTTTTAACAAATATGAATTCCAGAGGAATTTGTGTATTACATTTTACAGGATATATATGTATATATATGTTTATTTCTGTTACCTATTCATTTTGGAATGTTTTTGTTTATTGTTTATGTAGAAAGTTTTAGTGGAGTATGTTGCTTTAAAATTTTGGAGCCAAAACATCTATTTAAGGGCTGTAATTCAGAATGGATCTTTGTTCTGAGGAAGCCTGTATTGTAACAGGTGGAAGCGCTCAACTGTTATTAAAAGTGTTTTTATTTAGTCCTACTGGTTTGCACGAGTTTGCTTCATTGTTTTCAGTTTCTCAAGCTACATAGTGTGGTGTCAGCGTTCGCCTTTTTGCTTGTTTTATGGTGTACTTATAATGCTTGAACATACACACATTGATACCACTCATTAACATCGCAGTCCTCTAAATGCCCACACAAGTGACCACAACACAAGGCCTGTTGCTACTTTACCTGCCTGACCTGTGTGTAGTGGATTTACATGGCCTCACTGCTGTCATTCGGTATGCACCCTCTGTATGCCTGAAAATGATGCGCATGGCCCCTATATGTGTGGGCTACTGTGTTGTATCCATAATATCTCCCACTGGTGTGTTATGTGTAATGTATTGCTCAGTACATTCCACGTATGCTGCTCTGTCAACCCATCATGTGACAAGTGTAATATTTGGATACACTCCTTGGTGTTGACCAGTACTTCCCCAATGCATCTGTAGAGCTGCATACTTGGGTTGTCGGTGATCTCACTGCTGACTGCAATATTAAGTGTGTACCTTTAGTCTACGTTCCCTCTGGATGCCTGTTCCATGCTACAGACCATATTATACTATTTTCTGTTCTGTGATTACACACATGACAGGTATTCCTGGTGTGTAATGTGGCAGTCCATGTCCATGTAGTTCATGGTCCCAAAGGAAGGTACAGCCATATGAACACGCCACAATCACACTTGTGCATACATGGCCACACACACAAACACACATATGCAAACACAAATCCTACATGCATCTACCTCCCTCCACTTCACCAAAGTGACCCTGCAGGTAAACTAAGTAACCACCAGGATGCACACACACACACACACACACACACACACACACACACACACACACACACACACACACACACACGCAGGTGAGGTTGCACAATGATAGTACACACAGTCCTCCTATTACCCAACTGACAACATGCAGAACATATGGTACAGAACAGCATGCAGTTCAGCTATAGTCAAGCCATGCTAGCAACAGTATACATGTGTGTGATGCATGAGCTGTGTCACTAGGTGATGCCCCTTCCCCTGGATACCACTGCACCCATGCATACAGTATTGCTGCGCTCCTGTTCTGCATCCTGCCAGGTACTGTGCACCACAACTCACAGGTGCACAACTAATTGCGGAATGTGTAGTACTGTGTCGGTTATGTCAGCTTTACTTTTCACAGCCTCTATGTTTTTCAGCAACACATACCTGGGACGATATGGGTGAATGCCTGATGCCTGATTTACAGCTGTCAACATCAACAGACCATGTATGACCACTGCAATACTCTTACACTGACAACCATCAGAGCATAACGTGCCTATGGGGGTGTGCACACCTTTATTGATTTTACACACACATATCCTTGATCTGCTATGGGACCACATCACCACATATCTTAGCAGTACATGAGCCCGGTATGTGACATATGTCCTGTACTTTCACATGCAGTGTCTACAGATTGTGTTAGGTGAGCGGCTGCTGACCACAATGCATGCACACCATGTGGGCATATGAGTGCACACCCTTATTATGATGGTTTATCACGCCTCTTGTTGTGTGTACTACAGCAGACTCTGCTCCTGGCAGGGGTATACCAGTGTGGGCCATCTGAATTTGCCAGTGTATGTTCAGTCTGCCCTACACATGTCCCCCTATTCTGCATGATTGCAAGGTCTACTCATGTGCACATCCCATGGTGTTCACACACTGCCGTCTCTATTGCTGTGTGGGTAGGGTTACAGCTGCCACAGGTCCTGAACCTGAGTATGTGCAGATAGAGCCATTCCTACCATCCTTAGGATCCCTGCTGCAGTGCACTGGTGTGTCATGCTGAGACCCCTCCTCCTTCAGCTTTTATGCAGATGCATGACAAGTAAGTCCTACACGTGTGTCACTTTGCAGTGTCCCATACACTGAACGCAACATGTTGCAGCCTAGACCAAGCTGATAATGTGGACTACTGTAATACCTTATGCCATAATGCAGCTCTGCAGCAGTTGCCATTGTCCTACATGTATATACACTGGTGTTGCACTGTATATGGGTGTTGTTCAGATCATGTCACTACTGTAGGCCATGTCTACCACCATTATGTTACTCCCTGTAGACACATTCTGCAATGACAGGATGTTAGTTATCATGCAGGTGTCTGACATACCCTTCCAATACACCATCATGGTCACCCCTGTGAGACCGTGCATTTCACAGCAACAATACATGCACATGTACAGCATGCATTCAGGGTAGGTATGTTAGATGTGTGCATGGAATATACCATCACCATTACATGCCCGGTGTGTTGGCAAGCATCTACATAAAACATACTCACCAGCTACAGGCTGGTGTTTTGTTGTTATCCTGGAGGGACCTACATAAGAGGGTGAGAGATGCAATGCAAGTGGCCACACCTGTGGCAGTGCTACAGGTTGGGTGCAGCATTACCATACATCAATGGTGCATTCCCACAATACTATCACATCTGGACATCTGTTTATCACTACAATGCAGTAACACAATATATCTAAGACATGTCAGATATGCATGATCTACCTGTACCAATGCGGATGTTTACACAACAGTGGTCTACTGACGTGCCCTGTGTCCTTACCTGCATGCTCCTCGGCCGATGTGTGAGTGACACCCACCTCCAAGAAAGAGTCCAGTGGTTGTTTGTGGTCTGGATGGGCAGGTACCACGAGGCTGGCCAGGAGCTCCTCCACACTTGTCAGGGGGGATGGATGACATGACCCCCCCCTGTGGTGAGGTGATCCCCCTGGACTGCAGCAGCACGCTGTCGGGCATTGCAAAGCAGGTCAGTACAATGATGCCAGACCTGCTCATAACTGTGGTTGTGCAGTCTGACATCATTGACCCTGTGGATTAGGTCATTTCACAGGGCAGTCCACTCCTGCTGCTCATGTGCGTGCCTGCTAAACAGCAGTGGATAGTGCTGGACCATGTGTGCTATCAACACGTCATTCTCAGCATTGGAATAGGTGGGTAACTGTGCATGTGCTATCTTGGCTGAAAGACGTAAAGATGGAAACAGGTCTGAGCAACTCATACGGCAAGGTTACTACAGTACGTATTACACATCTCTGTCATCCCCCCAACATATCAGCTTCAACAGACTGTACACACAACTCATTAGGTATGACTACAGCTTAACTACTGGTTGGACAGATATTGTATTGTACCACACCTTCTGCTATGTGATTGTGGCCATGTCCCTTGTGTGGACACTATCATTGTTGGCCTGTTGCAGACTATTCACCTGCATGCCATTGTCAGGGCCACTATGGTTACATATATGCTAGTGGTATGGCTGCTCTGAAATTGCTGCACATCTGACAGTCTGTGTTATTGGGGATATATATGCATGCTGTTGGACATGTACCGGAACTGTGTAGACTATTACTACCAACATATGTTCTATAACAGTGACTCAATAACATGTATATGTTCTATTGGCCAGCAGATCCACCTCTCCACATCCATCTGCCCATGATACCTGGCCACATCACATGTGTGTCCCAACCTTGGGCCTCCTTATGTACTGTTACAGCAATACCATCAGGTGGAACCACCCAGGGGATGTTGCCCCCCCCAGGGTACACACAGACATGTTCCTGTCCCCTGAGCTCAAGTCTCGGGTGTGTACCATACCATGCACCACAGACACATGAGGGATGTGCTACATCAGCCTGAGGCACCCAGTACAAATTCACAGGGCCAACATGCTCCTCCTGCTCAGCCTCCAGACTAGACACCTGTAACATGGACTGCTGTTGCGAGTAGCAGTGAGTGGGAGGCTTGTTCCCATTGTACCCATATTGGGGACCATGGGGCGTCCACATCACAGACCACACACACCATCCACAGTGTTTACCCAACACATGTGTCACATACCACTCCTGTAGTCTGTCCTCTGTATCTACCAATCCTGACCACCTCCACATGTTTACCTGTCAAACTTCCCCATATTCCCATTGTATACCTCACAGATGGGGGCAATGTGGTGCCAACAAGGGAATAACATGTGACATACCTGTCCATGGTGCACACACTGCCAGCTGTAGATATCTGTGTGCATTGCTATGTGTGCTGCTGCCTCACACATAGCACGCATCATTGTGGTCGTAATATAGGGGGCATGTCTTTACATACATATATGTTTGTGTGTGTGTTTGTATATATGTAGACATGTGCATATAGGTATATATCTATATATGTGTAGATATATGTGATGTATATGTGTGCACGTATATATGCCTACTCATGGGTATATGTATATTTCTGGACATACATGCTGATATACATATATATCTTTGCATAGATTGCAGCCTGGCTTTAGTAGGTGATGCACATGATCAGGTGATGGCCTCTGCACCAATCAGTGTCCTCCACTTGCTAACTGCATGCAGCTTGCTGTGTAGTACTTCCAATTACCACTGTCATGGCAACGACTTACTATAAATCCCTACATCATGTGGGTGTGGTCCCTTTACCTTTCCTGTGTGATGGACATCCTTCCTGTGTGTGGGCATCAGTGCTACAGACAGCAGGTAGCAATACCTCTTACAGGAGAACCGGCACACTCAGGCCAGCTACCTATTTGTAGGAGGTTCCAGAACTACAGTGTGAGTAGAGTTGTGTTATGCTTTGTGTAGTACTGGTGTTACAGGGTGTGTGTGTACATACTAGTTTACCTTGGAATGCAGACTGTCTGCATAGCTCTCAACTGTGGGCCTATCGTCTTGGTGGCCAGAGGTGTGCCTATCCTGTTTTGTCTGTCCACCACACAGGTCCTGTGTCAGATATTTCACTGGCAGTGTGTGTGTTGAGTGCTATCAGTACATGGCTACATCCATTTATGTTTCTAACCTCAATTCCCTGACTAAGGGTATGTTGCAGACTATCCTGTAACACCAGTGACTTGCTTAATGTATGGCAACAGTTTTCCACATATGGGCCTGTGTTCCATCCTCTGTCCTCCACCTACATACCAAGCTTTGCACATTTGACATGCTGTCAAGGGTTGTTCTGTAGTGGGCTGTGAGTATATCACACTGCCATTGCTGCCATCAGTCCACTGCTGTTGTATCCCCCACACATACAGTGGGGCATGGGCCATATATGTGTGGGCTTTACCTACACAATACATGTGTGTTGTTATGCACTCCAGAGGCCAGTGTATGTAACAGTGGTATATGGCCCTGTATTATTGAGTCTAGGGGGGGTGCGCCATAAATAACCTAGGCTGTTACAAAATGTGGGGGTATCAGAGGTGAGCTGACTAACGGTATCTGGATGTACAGTAGAATACACTTCACCTATATTTACATTTCTTACATAAATTGGGTTAATGCAGGCCTACTGCCTTCTGCCATACAGACTGTTCTGTTTGTCAGTGTGCTTGTGATGGTGTCAGTTATGCCTTGTTATGTAACAATTACATCCCATTTGGTCAACTGACGTCTTTACCACCTAGTGATTTTGTACAAAGTGTAGATAGAGGCTGCTGAACTATACACCTGCATTACTTACTGTTGATTGTTTGGTATCCTGTGGCCCAGTCTGTCTTTACTGTTGTACAATTTGAAGGGCTTGGCCTGGACAGCAACAGTTGTGAACCTTTCCAGACTATTGTATCAGTATAACTGTTTCACAGTTGCATTACTCTGTTTACATGGATGTCAGTGTCTGAACAGCTATATGACATGGCATATAGAACTGTAATAGTATACAAATAAAGGTTTTCCATTTCTACAAACCTGTGTATGGTGTTTTATCCTATGACCTCTCTGTGGGTATATGTTGCAGGCAACAATTGTCATTTGTATGGGTGGCCCATACAGTGTCCAGTTGCTAAGGTGTTAACTCTAGGCATAGTGGCTGTTCCATATTGTGTGCACCTTCTACATATGTATCTTACTGTACATATCTCTGCGTGTGTATGTGCAGTCACATGTATATATATATATATATATATATATATATATATATATATATATATATATATATATGTGTGTGTGTGTGTGTGTGTGTGTGTGTATATATCTGATTCTGCATATATGTGTCTGTGTATATGTATCCTGGGGATGTTGATAGCTTCCACATTTTACATTTCCTATGGGAGCCAGATTGTAGTGCATGATATGTTACCAATACCAGCCTGACATCATACAGGTGGGATGTAGTACTGTTAACATCTTGTGCCCATGTCATGTCAGGTCCTGGTTATGGGATCTACAACACTTGCTAGTGTATTGTTGGGGCCTCTCAACCCCATTAACAGTGCATATGGACATATATGTTTTAGTTAATCATTGCTATCTGCAGATGTATGGCTATATATATATATATATATATATATATATATATCTACTTACATATATATAACTATGTCCATATATACCTATATAGATATATATCTGCGTACATATATGTAACTTGATGTGTATATGTAGACGTATAGGAGCAGTATGTGTCGATGTAGGCATTTGCATGTATATATGTTCACATATATTTATATATTTATATGTGTATATTTCCTGTCTGCCCCCACTCCTGGGGGGGTAAGCCCCATCCCCTGAGGTGGTTCCACCTGAAGGTGGTGCAGGACCAACAGACAGGGAGGTCCAGGGTTGGGCCCCAGACATACTGGTGCCCGGTGCCACGGCCAGCTGAGGTGGGACAGGTGGGGCTGCTGGGACCGGCCTTCCCAAGCATGCTATAATGTTTAGATTTCATCATGAAAACTGTGTCCATGATTCCTAATAACATGTTTGGCCAAAGCGTTCTCTTTTTTTAATTTCCTTATTGCGTAATCATGTTTGTACAGTCTATCTCGTAATCTCCGATCAGATTTACCAATATAAAATGCTTCACAGCAGTTGCAGTTAGCTAAGTAAATTATAGATCGGGATTCACAATTAAGTCTATGTGTTATATTGTATTTCCTGCCACGAATCACAAATGATTTGGCCAAACATGTTATTAGGAATCAAGGACACAGTTTTCATTTTATGGCCATAGACCAGGTAGTAAGGCCAGAAAGAGGAGGTCCAGTCCCACTTCTTTTAGAAAATAGAGTTGGAATGGCAACTGTTATTAGACTCATTCTCCTTTCCGGGGTTGAATGAGTATTGTAATATAGCATGTGTTTTAAAAATGAGAAGTTACAGAAGATAACTATTTGTTTTATTGTTTTGTTATTATGTATATGTATTTAGTATACTATTTTATCTGAATGTATTATTTACACAACCAATTTAATATATTCACATGACCTATATTTAACTAGGGTTTATATAATAGATTTGTTAGGAACTATTATAAGGTTCTATTTTATAATACAATTTTTATATTTGTATAATTGTATTTTTATGAATTATAAGGCTTTTTATACTCCTTTGATTACTTTTAATAACTGAGGATTTAGAACGTTGTATTTAGTGAACATTTTGATTGCTATGTCTTTAATTGTGAGTACATAGCAATTTATGGCAAGGGTGTGACCTATAAAAGCCTTGCTTTAGTGCTTTTTTTGAATTTCTTTCTCTGATGAAGCTGCAGCTTTGACTACAGCGAAAACGCTTGTTTCTTTCAATAAAATTTGCGTTAAGGTTTTACATCTGACTTCAGTTGGTGCTGTTATCTACGATTCGAAAAAAGTGGTTTCAAATACTGGCTCCTACTACTGGCACTTGCTACGAGCTTACTACCGAACCAGAGGATTATACAAAAGAATTTCTTCTGGCTTAACGGTCTTTTCGGCTTGCCTTTTTTGTTATTTTACCAGTTTCCTGTCTGTTTAATATATTAGTCATAGTGTTAACATTTTGGACTGCATACCAGGGTTGTCCCAGTGTGAGTTCCTGTGACTTAAATTATATTCAGCTGAAAGGCGTTTACTTTTGTTTTTTGTCTCCCATTGTCCAGACAGTGTTTAGTTCATGCTGCCATTAAATCCAATGACTCACTAAAAAGTTGACTCACGTTATTTGCAAGCCTTTTACAAAGTACTAGGTCAAGTGCCTTGCTGAATTCTACTGTGTGATTACCAAATCAAAAAGATACATCAGATTAATTTGTGAAGACCTTCCTCCGACTGTGATCACTACAATTATGTGTATGTGTGTTTTATTTTTTATACATTCACAGGGTCCATGGGGAAACAAACACCAGCTTACCTGACATAAAACAAGCAAAAATAGTACCTTCAAGGATTTCTCCACCATAAATGCACCAACTCTTAAGCCCTTCAAGCAATGGGCTATGCGTAAAAGCAAAGCCCAAAGCTGCAGTCCTCTGCTAGGCACAGAATCCAACTCTCAATTGTAGGCTGCAAAGTCCTAAACTAATCCCGAGAGCTCTTCTCGCCCGGTTGTTTAAGCCTGGAGCCAGCCAACCAACCCATTGTAATTCCTGCCCTGCTGTTTAAAAGCAGAACCAGCCAAGTCCATTCTTGGCAGCAAAGCAGTTGTTTAATGCCCGCCAGCCGGAAATGATGACGTGAGCTCCTTGAGCTCAATTCCGACTGGCTGGTAGCCCTGGTGGAGCTGACGTCATCGCGCACGCGATGATGTCAGCTCCGACAGCGGGAAAATTGAAAAAAACAAAAAAAAAAGCAAAAAAAATCAGATTCGGGAATCGTGGCACCCCTTCAATTGGACCCCAAAACTCAGTAAAAACCGAGTAAATCGATATGGTTGGGAGGTATGGGGACCACAGTGGTAATAAGAACAGCATGCAGGTATATTGAGGGCACCATGCCACCAATGTTGGAATAATTCAATATAGGACCTGCATGGGAACCATTAAAATATTTATCAAACAATTGGACATTATCAGAGTCATTACATACCAATTGGGGTGGGTATGTTGATTATTGTTGGAGATAAGGTGAGGGGGGAGAGAAAGATGTCAGTTAACAACTAGTATATTCCTGTAGTCCACATTACTTTCCTAGTCAGTTCTGTTATCTGTACATGTACATATCTGTACATGTCTTACTACACTACCCTATGGCCTTATATTGGACAGTGATATGGCTGTCATCATCATTACACATGAACCAGTTTTACCTGCAGTATATACCTCTTACCTGGTATACCTGTGGAGGGAATGTTTGTTAACACTGACTAACTGTTTGTACACATACTCCCAGATTCTGGGTTGAAGTTTTGCACTATGCTATCCAACTCTTTCTGGACAGATTCTGGCCATGTGTTGACCACATGCTGGTGTGCCTGGACATATCTAGAATATTGCCCTCTTCCACCTTTAGTGACCTGACACACACATATACATGCTTTCCTACACAGTTATATTATGTAGCACAGTATGGGTGACAGTGACCAGTGATACTTTATTATTCAGAGAAACTGCAACACTCACAATTCTCTACAATACCAGAGTGGACAGTACCAGTACAGGTTATAATGGTCTGTATTTATCAGCACAGTGTCTGTATCCGGTGTACCTGTGGGAGCAATGTTTGATAGGACTACCTGACTGTTGCCCCACAAAGTTCCAGATTACACATTAGTATTATGCACATACACCTCACTCTGTTACTGTACACACTCTGGTCACAGCTTGACGACATGGGAGTGTAGATAGGACATACTTGAAATATTACTCTTCTAACAGTTTCAGAGGTTGCTACAGTGACAGGTGTGTTCTCATGATGTTTGATAATCACTTGTATTCCCTGTTTGCTGGCTACACATCTGGGTTCATCCCACAGACTTACCAGGGGGATAGGGGGATAGGGGGAGAGGCAGCATATATGAGCACATATACTGGACATTCTGGCCCCATCTGTACAGTTGTGGGGTATGCATCTGTATGCAGCCTAATTCCACTCCCAGGATTCATACCATGGCTGTGTCTGCTACAACTTAAACACTGTCCATCACAATAGTATCTGCTTTATAGCTATTGCTGTATATCTCCTATCTACTTTCTGTCTTATTAATCCCCTGTGCTTTTGCATTGTGATCTTGTATTACAACACTCATATACAGATTTCCTAGACAGTTATATGTTGTTGGACAGTGCGGGTGACAGTGATGTGTAATACCTCATTATTCAGAGCAACTGCATATTATTCTTGTATTTCTGGGCACAGTGTTTGTATCTGACAGACCTGTGGGAGGAATGTTTATTAGCACTACCTGAAAGTTAACACACACAGTACCAGATTCCACATTACTATTATGCACATACTTCTCACTCTGTTACTGTAAACACTCTGACCACAGCTTGATAAGTTGGGGTGTAAATGGGTCATACGTGGCTTCTTAGTCACATAAGGTATTGGGGAGTTGCTAGTGTGCCAGCTTTGTTCTCATAGCTGTGTGTCAATCAGTTGTGATTCCTGTTTGCTGCCTATACATCTGGGATCATCCCACTGATTTCCCAGAGGGAGAGGTTGATAGGCAACAGATATGGGCCACTTTACTAGACATTCTGGACATATCTGTACAGTTGTGGGATATGATTCTGTATGTAGACTACTACCACTGGCAGGATTCGAACCATGGCTGTGTGTGCTAAAAAAAACACAGTTCACATCTCAGTTGCATGTGCTATTCATTTTTTGCTATTTGCATTTTCCCTGTTTATTGTCTGTCTCTCAGTTATTCTAAATGGCCTCTGGGGATTACACCTGTCATATTCAGGCATTCCTGCAAATTCAATTTAAGGTGCACAGTGTGGGTAACAGTGCTAAATACTACAGTACTATTAATTGATTGCATATTTACATTACTGTATGATACCAGGATATACACATGCAGTCCAGCAGTTAGACCTGTTTTGACAGGCTATTACACTTTTATTGACTTACAATATGAGACTCTTACTGCCATATTCTCTAGTGTATGCAGTACTTGCCTTGAACACTACAGGCTTTATACAAGCAATTCATTTACTACTACTTTTATTTTTATTTCCTATGGCAGTAAATGCATGAGTATTACTGACCTGCCTCGCATCGCAACCTTGCCAGGCGACTGATTCATGGCCTGCTCTTTTGCAGCTGTCGGGGACATAAGAGGAATATTTAGCCATACCTATCCATGATATACCTGAGCTGGCAATTATTACACACATACTGGGGTGATACGTATACATGTCTGGAACATCCCCTGATGCTCTAACCTCTTGGAACCACTCCTCCAAGAGGTCCCCCTTCTGCTGGTTCAGGTAGGCATTGTGGTGCCTGACCTGCTCACCACTTTGCGGTATGCCAGTGGCACTGGTGAGGTTGCGGGTAAGATAGTCCCAGGCTTCCTCCTTATATTGGGAGCCTTGGTACTGGCCCTGTAGCAGTCTCTGAGTATAGTCTTTAACTAGGAGTCCTGCCATAACCTTGGACTCCTAGATGCACCAGTGCTGCACCTGGAAGGGAACTCCTTCTCCCCTTACTGCCATAGTACTTACAAGGGAAAGCTGCAACCAGTTATGAGATGTATTCCCACCTCTTGGGTTTAAGTAGGGCCGATTTCCCGCACTTTTCCATGATCTGCCGGTTTTGGAAAATCTAAGCTATGGGAAAACCTGCTTACCTAGGATTAGCATTGTTTAAAAGGGTATACCACTGGACACAATGAGTTAGCTGGTCTACACATTGCTTACACCTCCTAAGCTAGCCTGTGCAATGCTTAGCATTGCTTACATTAGACTTTGCATTAAATTTCCTTTTGGGTATTGATTTCTTATTCATTACATCTTATATAGCTGCCTGGTATTCATGATTAATGTGTATGTACACTCTATGGGGTCCTTGTGTTTTATTGGGGACTTCAACACTCTATTACAATTACACCTCACTTCTGGGTTTACTGCTGTACTCCAGCTGGCATATTTATGTTATGTAGTGGGTTATGGAACATATGACTGTATAGTGATTCCTTTCACAGGTTCAGTTTGGTTTTACTATGGTGAGGACTTGTTTGCTGATACCTCATTCCTCTGTACTTCTGTGATGGCTTGGTGGTTAACTACTAAGACTAGGGTGTATAGGATCTTGGGTTCAAGACCTGTATGGTTGTTTATTTTGTTGATAGCCAGAACAAGGGTCGTTGAATACAGAGTGATTAAGGCACTTTTGAGCATTTGTAAACACTGCTAACCTGCCGTTATATCTCCTTACAGAGAGTTAGCTTTGGAATTGCTTAGCCAGTGTAGGCATTGCTTACAGCCATGCAAACATGCTTAAGCCCGCTTACTAGTGTTTCATAGGTTCATAGGTACATACTAGAGTATCGACCCAAGGGCCTACGTAAGCCTAGCCAAAAAGGTTCCATGGCATACGCCACCCAAGAAAGTTATTTTCCTGCGACACTGATGAGCAGAGACACAGAAGTGATCCCCGGGGTGTATTTCCTATTTCCCATCCACTCATCAAGAATTTTCTTGAAGAGTGCTAATGAAGAACTTTGCTTGACATAGATGGGTAGCCTGTTCCAGAGTATGGGGCATCTCTGGGACAGGAATCTATCCCTCCAGCATGTCCTGTTTATTGTGGTGACAAGGTTTAGGTACCTAGAGCGTGTAGCTCAGAGGGATTGGGATTTCTTTAGGTGTCCAACAGCTCTGGGTTTGACATAGCTTTATATGTTAGGCAGAGATCAACTCAGAGTAGGCGATATGCTACGGAGTAAAGCTGGAGTTTTTTGAGATGGTCAGTGTAGGGCATTTGTTTGAGGCCAGTAATCCTCTTTGTGAGGTACTTCTGAGGCCTTTCCAACTGCTGCAGATGTCTTGTGAGGTACATTCCAAAAGGGGCATTGTACTCTATAATGGGTCTAATGAGTGTCGAGTAGAGGGGAACAATGACCTCTTTTTTCCTGGATGAGAACCCTTTTATGATGAGGTGTGCCACATAGAAGGACTTCTTGACTACTGTGGCGATGTGACTATCAAAGGAGAGACTACTGTCCACCTGGGTCCCAAGGTCTCTTATCACACATTCGGTGTTAAGTAGATTGCTGCCTATGTGGTAGTTCATGGGTACAGAGTTTTTACCAAAGGGGATGACACTGAACTTTTTGGCATTGAGGTTGAGGACATGGCTCTGACACCAGTAATCTGTCTCATCGAGGCCCTTCTGTAGGATGTCCACATCATTTGGGGACTTGACTATGGCTCCTAGTTTGCAGTCATCTGTGAACTTTATTAGCCAGAGGCCTTCTGTGTTAGCCTGTACTTCAGAGAAGTAGATACCAAACAGGAGAGGTCCCAGGATGGAACCATGTGGTACTCCACTTGTCACTGCTTTGAGGTCAGATTTGGAGTCTGAAACTTTTACAGTGTGGGTTCTGTCAGTGAGCCAGCTGGCAACCCATCTTGTGATGTAGGGATTTATACCTAGTTAAAAGTGGTTAGCTATAATTCCAGAATGGGGGATGGTATCGAAAGCCTTGGCGAGGTCAAGATAGGCTGTGTGAACCACCTTACCCTCATCTACGGCTTTGGTGGCTGCCTCAAAGAAGTCAATCAGGTTCAGGAGGCATGATCTGCCTTTCACAAACCCGAACTGGGTGGGATCCAGAGTTTGGAGGTTAACAATGTCTTTGTTTATGAGTTCCATGATGATACGTTCCATGGCCTTGCAGACCAGGCTCTTCAGGCTAATAGGTCGATAGTTCCTGGGATCAGTGGTGGCTCCCCCTTTTGTGGAGTGGGATAACTGTTGCTGTGCACCATTCGGTGGGCACAAAGCCTGACGTGAGGCTATTATTGAACATGGTGCTTAAGTGGGGAGCCAGTTCGTTCTGAAGTTCATGTAAAATGCAGCCTGGGATGTTGTCCGGTCCCATGGATGCTGTGTTTATGGCTTTAGAGAGTACAGCTTTTACCTGCATAGTTGTGATTACAGGGACTCTGCAGTCTTCCTGTATAGATATGGGCCTTTTAGGGGGTGGGGGGGGTAAAGTTAGCACTGAACCTGTCTGCCAGGATGTTGGCAATATCAGTTGGTTCTGTAATTTTCATGCCGTTGTGCTGTAACTCAGAGCAGATCTGGGTGTTGCCATCGAGATTCTTGACATAGCTATAGAATGCTTTGTGGTTGTCCTTAGAATTAGTGGTGATTTTGTTTTCGTAGCTAGCTTTGGAGGATCTTATCAGGGATCTCAGCTTCTTACTGAGGCTGACCAGGGAGCTCCTCCACTCATGGGATTTTACTCTCTTTTGCAACAGTTTCCTCCTTCTGTTGTACAGTTTGTTTATGGCAGGGGACCACCAGATTGGCTTCTTTTTTTTGGAGGATAGCGTCTTGGTTCTGTTTGGGATAGCATGACCCATGCACTCATGTAAGTGCTTATAGAGTGCATTTTGTAGGATTTGGCAGTTGTAACTGTATTGTCCATCTGCATGGGTGTCATGAAGTTCACCACTTCTGTCTTAAGAAGCATGAAGTTGGCTTTGGAGAAAATTTTCTACCATGGTTTCCTTAATGCGGGTGGGGGCGGGATGTGGATATCAAGGGTGATTAGCTTATGGTCGGATCTGACCAATGAGGAGTTGACTTCAGGTGTGGAACACCGCTCACTCATGTTGGTAATGACTAGGTCTAGGAAATTGTTTCCCCTGGTGGGGGTGTAGATAAGTTGATCCAGGGCATTGGAGTTTATGAATTCCAGAAAGCGTTGAGCTAAGGAGTTGGTACACGAGTAGTTTTCCCAGTTAATGGTGGGGTAGTTGAAGTCATCCATTATTAGGGTGTTTGGTTGAACCCTAATATTTTCCAGCACATCAAGAAAAAAGAAGTGGCAATCCTGAGGCATGGTGGGGGATCTGTAGCAAGCTACAATTTGGATTGCAGTTTTGCCCAGAGTTAGTTGCACTTGGATAACCTCAGATGCATTATGCTGAGCAACTAGCCTGGAGGTGTGGATATCCTTAATGAATATGGACACACCTCCACCTTTGGTGTTTTGGTCCAGGTTACATGGCCAAAAAGTGTAGTATGAGTTATAGCCTGATAGTGCAGGGGTGCTCTCTAGAGCCTTGAACCAGGTCTCAGTCACTGCACAGATATCGATGTTCTCCATTTTAAGGAGTGCCTCAAGTGAGTGCATTTTGAGATTTAGACTTCTAGCATTGAGTAGCATTACCCTCAGTTTTTGCTTGCCTGTTTCTGTTATGGTGGTGAATTTGTCATTTGAACCTTGCCTAAAAAAGGCACTATAGGGGCAGCAAGACCCTTAGCCAGTATCTGGAATCCCAGGGGTGACAGGCGCAGGCCATCTGTGTCAAAGCATAGTGGTCTGTCAACCATGTCATGCCAAGCAGACAGATACTGGATCCCCTCAGAATGACACCAGAAGCTTAGCCAGTTGTTGAAGTCAATCATTTTGTCCTTGTACTGCGGTATCATTCTGGGTGATGGCAGAATGCTACTCAGGGCTAGGGTCATAACTGCCTGGGCTACAAGATCAGAGAGCTCTTCTATGTCTCTTTTCATGTAGTCCAGGGAGGTACGTCTCAGGTCATTCACACCAACATGGACAATGACAGAGTCATATTTGTACTTGTTGTGGAGTGACCTGAGTGTGTGGTTTATGTGGCGGATCCTGGTTCCCATTAGGCAGCTGACAGTAACCTTCTCCTTATTTAGCCTAGTGAGTGGTACATCAGTGTGCCTGACTATAGAGTCACCTATGACTAGTGTGTTGGGTACATTGTTTTGCCTTATTGACTGTGGTTGAGTGGCACACTGAGTCTGTGGGCTATGTGTCATTTGGGTTGTGTTGGGAGATGGAGGTTGCTTGCGTTTCTGCTTTGGAGGTCTCTGTTGCTTAGACAGATTATTATTGTGAGCCTCTGCGAATGTTTTTGTGTTACTATGTGTGGATTTTGGTGGTGTAGATATAGTGAGACTATGTTATGAGTGTGGTATGGTGCAAATGTTTACCTTCTCCTCATGAGTGTCAAGTTCAGTCTTGGTTGGAGAGAGCTTTATCTCCAGTTTGGCTAGATAAGTGCATCTCTCACAGGTTGTAGTGTTGAGTGGTAGGAGGAGAGGGTTGTCTGTGTACATGAGGCAGTTTCTACATTGCCTCATGATGCCCAGATTCATCAGATAGACAGGAGAGAACACTGGGAGCTGACCCTTGGACATGCCTTAATAAAAAACTATTTTCCTCTAGATAAGTGAGGAAAGTGAGTACAAGAGCTGTTTTGCTCTAAGCAAGTGAGAAAAGTAAGTACCAAAACTGTTTTCCTCTAGGTAATGAGGAAGGTTGCATGCTATAGTAATTTGTAGCTTATTTAGTGCTTACAAGTTCTTACTACTGCTTATTTGGGCTTAAACCTGCTTACTAGTGCCTTATTCATTATGACACTGACACCTCACATGTGCATTTACTGCAGTACTCCAGTTCATAAAAATATGTTATTTGGTGGGTTTTGCAACATAAATATTGATCATGACATGCTTTGCCATGGAAAAAGGAATATGCTGCAGTGGGATTCAAACCGGGAATGCCTACTCGTAAGGCAAATGCTCGGCCCATTACATTATTGCGATGCTGCTTCATTTGTATATATCTTCCTTGTTATCCTCTTCAGCCATTTAAGCTGCATTAACCATAGCTAAGCGATGGGCACACCCGCACACCTATGGTTAGCGTTAATTGGATTTTTAAAAAAAATTGAAAGGGTTTCTTCATTTCATTTATATATACTGTTGCTGTTGTACACAAAGGGGACTGTTGGTGGGGATATGGGGACACCTATGAGTGGTCTCACTCATTTCATACCCCTTTCTGCTGTTCTGCATTGCAGGGGCATGTATATTCTGAGGGGTATGCTCTCAGACATGCCCCCTGCACTCTTACACGCTCCGTGTAAGATTAGGAGCTTAGACAGCGCGCCTTATTAATATGCATGGCATGCTGCCATCCTGCTTCTAAACGGTCACTTCCATGCAGGACTAAGCTAGTCCTACACAGAAGTTTAGTAAATCTGGGGGATATTCACAACTGTTATAACACAGTCTTAGATGTCTTCACACCCTCCATTTTTTCATTCAAGCATTATTTTTCCTGCACATTCCTGCTTACCTACACTATATAAAACTAAATTCAACCATACGTGACTCACACAAATGAGCATCCACCCACATCCTCTTTTTTAAAATGATAAAACTTTTCTGTCAAATATGTATTTTACCTTTTGAGTTAAACCTTCAAATGCATATTCCAAGAAACAAGAGCGTGGTTTGGGGAGAGGTCATGTGCCCAGATTAAATTTTAAGGACTAAAAGTGTTGATGGGAAAGAAAACAGAAAGGGTGGACATAGATTAGAGAGGAGGAACATAGGGTATTTAAGAGAGAGGCGTGGTTAGGGAAGGAAGGAAGGAGGGAAAAAAGATGGGGATAATGAAGAGAACCCTAACCATTATTATTTATTATTAATTAATGCCATGAAAATCACTAAGATCATGAGGTCTATTGGGGAAACTGGATCTCAATTTAAAAAGAACATGATTTTTGTTTTGACTGAGTCTTTGTTGTTTACCATCTAGAATTTATTATCATTGATAAAGACATGGAAAGTAGTAAAATAATTTAAACAAAAGAGAAGCAAAGTACAAATTGATATCCTCTGCTGCTTCAAAACTGGGCTACACATGAAAGGCTAGATGTCTATCACATCATAATTTTTATTATTGCATTTCCACTCACTCCATACACTAATATGCATACATTCACTATCAGCATTATTCTTTCCCTAGTAATGTTTTTTACTAATTTATTAATGCTCTACACTAAAGCATAGAAAAATTTGAATCATAACCACTACTACTACTAATAAAATCCTTAAAAAAACCTGGAAACAGATTGGTTATCCATGCCATAGTGAGCTATCAACTCTTTTGGCATATAGAACATTTACAACTATAAAGATGTACCCAAATGCGGCAAGCTAGCTACCCAGCAGTGTAAACATCAGCTCTAGATGATTATCACTGTTAATATGACAACCTAACCACATGTGTAAAAATAAGAAAATGGGGATCTGGATGGATGGATGGATGGATGGATGGATGGATGGATGGATGGATGGATGAAAGTGTCCCGAAATTATCTTTACATTTCATTCCACTACATGAAATGATCATGCAGTATTTTACAGGTTCATAGGTTCAGAGGTGCGTATTAGGCTAATGGCCCTGGAGCCTTTACAAGTCTAGCCATAGAAGTGCCTTGGCATCATGCCACCTGCCATTAGTTCCCAGTGCCTCTGTCAAGTAGAGCCAGTGGAGTGATCCCCGGGATGAACTTTCTATTACCCATGCACCCATCAAGATTTCTCTTGAAGAAGGACAGCGAGGTGCTCTGCTTGCCATGTATGAGAAGTCTATTCCAGAGCATGGGCAGTCTCTGGGTGAGGGACCTGTCCCTCCAGCGTGTTCTGTTGATTGTGGTAATAAGGTTGAGGTCTCTGGAGCATGTCGTGCGGAGGGATTGGGATTTCTTTAGATGTAGCATTTCTGACAGATCTGGGTCAGACATGGCTTTGTAAATCAAGCAGAGATTGCCTCTAAGTAGGTGGCATGAGACAGAGAATAGCTAGAGTCTTTTGAGTCTATCCATGTAGGGCATGTGTTTAACACCTAGGATCCTATTCGGGAGGTACTTCTGTGGCCTCTCCAGCTGTTGTAGGTGTCTAGTGAGGCACATGCTAAATGGGGCATTATACTCGATGGTTGGTCTAATGAGGGAAGAGTAGAGAGAGAATGACCTCTTTTTTTCCTGGATGCAAAACCCTTCATAATGAGATGTGCCACATAGAAGGACTTTCCGACCACAGTGGCAATGTGGTGGTCGAAGGAGAGGTTGCTGTCAACCTGCAGCCCCAGATCTCTTATAATGCCTTCAGTGTTCAGTGGGCTCCCATTGATGTGGTAATTAGTGGGAACTGAGTTTTTACCAAAGGGGATGATAATGCATTTTTTGATGTTAAGCTTAAGGCCATGGTTTCGACACCAGTCATTGGTTTCAGTGAGGCCTTTCTGTAGGATGTCTGCATCACGTGGGGAGTTAATAATGGCTCCCAGTTTGGATTCATCTGCCAGAGTCCCTTTGTGTTGGCCTGGGCTTCTGAGAAGTAGATGCCGAACAGGAGAGGACCCAAGACTGATCCCTGTGGGACTCCACACGTGACTGATTGGCAGTCTGACTTGTAGTCACTACTTGCACACTGCATGTTCTCTCTATGAGCCAATTTGCAACCTACCTAGTGATATAAGGGTTGATACCTAGTTTGGTGAGTTTATCAATAATTCCTGAGTGAGGAATAGTATCAAAGGCCTTGGCCAGATTGAGGTAGGCTGTATGCACTGCCTTACCTTCATCCACAGCCCTGGCGACTGACTCAGAGAAATCAACCACCCATTCTCCTCTTCTCAATGAGAATAAATACATTTCATTTACCTGTGCTAACTCCAGGAATGCCTTTCTAATTAACTTCATGTCACACAAGTCAGGATTTGACCTTTGTGACTCTTGATGTATCCATCCATTCACAACCCCTTTCCCCATTTTTGCTAATAGGATCAGGGTGTCACTTCAACAGTGACAATCATCTAGAGCCAAGGTTTACACTGCTAGGTTGCTAGCCCTGCCACAATAGTCCTTCCACATTACTCTCTCACATGCAGACTCAAAGTTATGGCCAATTTAGAGCATCCAATCCACCTACACTATGTCTTTGGAGTGTGAGAGGATACCCACATGAACACAGGAAGGGCATGCAGACTCAGCACAGGCAGCACCCCAGCCAAGAACTGAACCTGGAAACATCTTGCTGGGACAACACTATCCACTGTGCCACTGAGTATCTGCATATAACAGCCATTTTGCATTCATCCCTAATTTTCTTTCACATCCCCAAGCCAATCTGCAAAGTACTTTTCCCTGTTTTTGTCCTCACACACAGGGGCGGCTCATGCTATAGGACTGCAGCCCCCACCTGTAAAAAGAATAAAATAATTGAGAGCCCCCCTACTGTAGAAAATAAAAGATTCACGAGTCCTGGAAATCCACACATGCATGCTTAGTTCCTGACTGCTGTGTTAAGCAGTCCAGAACTCTACACATGCATGTGCACTTAGTTCCTGAACTCCAGACTGTTCTGTTAGGCAGTCCAGATGGGGAAGGAAGGGAACTTCGCCCTTGCAAGCCTAGAAGTCTGTGCGGTAACAACAGACAGGTGATGGGCTGCTGCAGAAAACAGAATCAGGCTGCTATGGAGGACTTAGCTGCCATGGAGGATCTGTGTGTGTCTAATGCCCCAGTTGCTTCATGGTGGTGGGTAGAGAATAAGGCTTGAACCCTGTACCCAAGTGGCAAGAGCCCAAATTCCCTACCCACCACCATTTGTAAAACATTTGCAGATTTTTGCCTCATATTTGTTCTATTCTGTTGCTCACAAAATCTGTGGTTTCTGTATTTTTGTTACTTAACATAGCCAGTAGTGCAGTGGTGCAGTGATAGCATTGTTGCCTGACAGCTACAGGTTGTCTGATTTGATTCTTGGCCGAGGTGCCTTCTGTGTGGATTCTGCATGTCCTCCGTGGGTTTGCTCTGGTGTCCTCAATGGATATTTGTCCCTCTTTTTTGGACTGTATTCCCCCATTACTGGCTTTGTCCAGGTTTTTTGTGCCAAGGTTGAGAGCTATGGTGATAACTGAACTCACTGAACATGTTTGGGGGCTGTATTCCCCCATTACTGGATTTGTTCATGTGTTTTGTGCTAAGATGTTGACAGCTATGGTGAGAACTGAATTCACTAAATGGTAGCCATTTAAGTTTCAGTCTTCCTTTCTTTCATAAAACAGATGATTTGGCATAGTGGTATGTTGCTCTGACTGTTTTGCACAAGGTCTTGGTTTCAATACTTGGCAATGAAATGTATGGTGGTAACACAGCATTTTATTCTAACAACTTTCCAACATTATACAAGCAATGTTTAATATGTGTCCCTGTTTTTTGGTATTTTGTCCCTCCCCCCAAATTTTGGATTTTTCCAGATTTCTTTGCTGCAAAGTTTAGAGATGCAGCTGAGTGCTAAGTACATTTTACAAGAAGCTGAGAGCTGCAGGGGAACAAAAGTTTAGTGCTGCTTATGTCAACTCTGCTTGTGTTGTTAATAGCAGAATAGGTAGTGTCCTTACTTTTGACGCAGAAGGCTGTGGGTTCTACTCCCACAGTAGTTAGATGCATTGCTGATACTGTACTGTATTGTAAAGGGGGTGGATGCTGCAGCCCTTTTTGGTGGAGATACCTAGTAACTATGAACCTGTTATCAGTTTGCCATCTATTCCCTATTGCAATATTGCTAGCTTATCTTTTTTTTAATGCAACTTAGGCAATTTATTCATCAAGGGCAACAGGCACTTTATTTGTAGATGAATCAATGAAATATAAAGTTGTTTGCTAGCAGCACCTTCTTCATTAGTTACAGATTTCTTTAATGTGGAATTACTTAAATGACTTACTTCTTCAGAGATTGTGCATATTTACTGATACTGGTGGACTGTAGAAGTTTGAGTAGACTTTTATGATAGAAATGCTCTGAATTGGGCAGTTTTGTCATTATAGGTGCATGGATTTTGTTTCATTGTTTACTGGAAAAATGTTATGAATTGGGCAATTTGTCATTATTGGTGCATGCATTTTGTTTCATTGTTTACTGGAAAAATGTTCAAAACAAATTTAAACTGCCCTTTAACAACTGTGCTAGGAATATAATTTAATACAATCAGGAAGGTGTATCAAAGACCACGTGTATGTTTCATGTGCAAGGGGCCTATGATTTGAAAACTGCCCAAAGTTAATCTTTATCTGCCACTGGCAAAATGTATTTTCTTTGAATGTGGGTTTCAATGCTGCTTCAATGAATGTGAGTTCCAAGGGCAGAGAAGTTTTAATGCTAAGTCTGTTTTCATTGTGGGATTGCATTGCTTTATTTAGCAGATGTCTTACTGTTTGTACTGTAAAATGCAAAATAAAACTTTCAAATGAAGTCCAAATCATCATAGAAGTAAAGCAGTATGCACATTAGTGTTTATGGTAAATGGTGTGAAATAGCCAAGTAATGGTTCATTGGAATGGCTGCAAGGGGGAGGCTCCATTCAACCATGATTTTGTGAGGGGGAAGGGCGACAAACTCGAAGACAGCCCCGGCTCAACTATACCTCTCAACTGTCCAGATTTTCACAGAATGAATAGATTTTTGCTTCTTATTTTTGGTTTTTCCTCATAAAACATGTGGTTTTCTGGCAAATAATTTAGGAATTAAGTCACTAAATAATGACAGACACTGAGTTTCAGACTTCATAACCTTCAGAAAAATGCATGCTAAAGCAAGACCTGTTATTCTATCAATTGTCTCAATTTATACAACAATTTATAGTACCGTTTATATGTTCCCCAGTATGTTTGGCCTTGTCCAGATTTCCTGCATTAACAGGTTGAGAGGTACATGCAAATAAATTGCTTTATAGAATTAAGCATGTCCAAACCTCTCAACTGTCCCCAATTCTGGCTCAAAATGTTGCTCTTCCCCTAATAATCCCGCCACAAAATAGCAATTTTGGAAGAAAATGTGGAGGGCTTATTAATTAAGAAATAACTATAATAGAGTTATAGATTACTTTTATTTCAGAAATGCATGTAGATTCTTTTATTTTGTCAGCTGCTCAAGTTAGCAGTACTAATATTAAAAAAGTTGTGAAAATAATATACACAGCCTATGCACATCGTAAAAACCATATAGACATACAATATATATATTATGGAAATTATATGCACAAGCTGTGCATATCATCCCTGGTTTTGCCTCATGCTTTTGCCCTGTCCCTCATAAAATGTTTGGTTTCCTCATATGTTACTGAGGATTATAGTCAATCAATAATGCCAAACATTAGAGTTTCATACTTGTTATTGTTCAGAAAATGCATGTTGATGCAAAACTCTTTGTTCTCTTGACTTTTAAGTGAAGTAGAGTAACATTTAAACATTTTTCCTTATTTTGGGACCTTGTCCCTCTATTACTTTTAGCTTTGATCACAATTCTTGAACAAAGAAGTTGAGAAGTACAGTTTCTATTATAAACAAAATGACTGATCTAAGAAAGTGAAACTATCCATAACAAGAAAGAGCAAAAAATGGCATGCACATATTTGCTAAATGTAAACCTAGTGTTGCCACTTGTTTTGAAGAACTTCTGCAGCTGGGTGTAGTGAAGCATCAGAAAGTTATACGGTCTACTCAAACTCACATGATCAGAATTTGGCAACAGTGAGATTTGCTGCAGTTGTAACTCTTGAAAAGTTGTTGCTTTTGTTTGTTCAGTTACTCATGATGTGCTAATTCTATCTACCTTTCTATGTTTTGTTTCTTATATTTGTTTACTTAGCTAGAACACTGATCAAATAGGACCATTTGCTGGCTCAACCTGGGTTGCATTGTATAGCAAGAGAACACACTATACAATGTGAATACAGAAATTACCTCACTTCAGTGCTTGCATATCTTTTAGCAATGGCAAACTTGAAAACATTTTAAGAATTTGGATATTGAAAGGATAATGCTTACAGGGATAGCTGGGAGGATTCTACAGATGCTATTCCGCACTTCTAATTTTCAGATGTATGTGCTTTTAGTCAATGATGGTGGTGGAGAGGGGATCCTGTCCTTATAAGTCAATTGAATAAATAGCCAAGCAAGGAAATGAAGTCTAAATAAGTTCCTTTCAACTTGCCCTGCTTTTGCAGTCTGTCTTTGATGATCTGATTGAGTCTGGGAAAAGATTTCTAGTCTTGCATGATTGAACTTCATTTCTATCTGTATTTGTTTCCATTGGGTTTTATTGAACACCTCATATTCTTTAACAATCAACATGATTTTTTTTTATTTTCTTCTTTTGTTGTTTGAACATTATTATATTAGCTTCTCATTCCACCTGATTGCTGCTATTTATCTTTCTGAGCTGAAATTTACACAGCTGCGATTGGTTGGCTATGCCATAAGATGAATGATGAATGACAGATGTACTGTTGACCGTCATTGTACAGAGTTCTTGAGCGATGTCCTTGTCCTGTGGTTCTCAATGGCATTGTATTTTGTTCTTCTATGTGTGATTTATTTGCGTCCTTATGTCAAATATAATAGTGTTACTAATACCAAGCTATACACATAAAGGACCCAGTTTTTTTCACACAATGATTTTCCCGATCAACAAATTCTGAAAGGATTTGTGCCTTTAGCCCAGTTTGTAGGTTCATTTTTTGTATTATGGCTTAATGTCTCATTCTTATGAGCTCTGTTGTTCTTAGTCCACTTTGTAGGTTCACTTTGAACTAGGTCATACTGCTTCATTGTTATGCATTGCTTTGATTTGTCACTTCAGAGATGTTAATACTTTTATGGGGACATGTTGGAGTAAGTGACCTAGACCTGTAAGCAAGATGCAGTTGCTATCCATCATGTGATTGTGTCAGATATAGATAAAACATTTTGATTTTGCTCGACTGAAAAAATAATGTGAGGCCAAGCAGTGCTTGCAGTTTTTGATATGACTTATTGCTATAATTATCACTTTGCTAAGGAAAACTGAGCTTTTCTGTCATTATATTTATTTATTTTTTATTCACTGCACTATCCAGGATAATCAGACTGGGTATAATACATTTTCAGTGGAAGCCAAGGGAGAAAAGGTCAAGGTCATCACAGTACACAAAATAGTAGCAAGATGGCAAGGCTAGGATTCAGAAAGGGTTACCACCACTGATAAACCCTAACACAGGCGGCCAACCACTGGTGGATGCCCTTTTGTATTCAGAGACAGGCCCAACCAGTCATTCTACACTGTCAGTACAATGACTGGGTGGGTTATCTCCATGGCTGTGCTACATGCTAATGAGTTATTCTGGGGGAGCACTCTGTGCTAATTAGCCATGTGCTCTCCCTCAGAAATGGCTGTGAGAAGGGGGTTTACACAGCCAAGTGAATCAGAGAATCATTTCTCTGAGTAACATAGCACAGCAGGCAATGTTAATTTACATAGACAAAATGTTGCATTCCTCCATTACTTCCAGTGGGGAAGACTGTGTTGTAGGTAAGTGTTGGGGAATTTACCAGAGAGGTAGTGGTGGGGTGTGTGTGAATGTATGTACATGTGTGATTGTGACGGTGTGTATATGTGTCTGTGTGGGTATGAGTTGTCTTGGTGACTCTGTGAGTATGTATGTCTGTGTCAGTGTATGGGTGAGTATGTGATCAGGTGGGAGGGATGTGTGTCAATGTGTACATGGGGATGTCTGTGTGTGTGTGTGTGCGTGTGTGTGTGTGTGTGTGTGTGTGTGTGTGTGTGTGTGTGTGTGTGTGTGTGTGTGTGTGTGAGACACAAATGTCTGAATGTGTGTGTGTAAGAGTGAATGGTAGGGTGCCTGTGCCAATGCAATGCATGGACTATGAGTGTTAATTAACACTGTAAAGTGCAGTTTTGTACCAGTGGTAATTGCACCCAATTCAGAGACATACAACTTAGCTGTTACTCTGGTCTTTTTTATTGCGATTAACATTACTTTGAATCGCAAACCCCATATTTGCATAAACTGCAACTTTTGATTGCTGCAGTTTATCTGAGCACATGGATCTCTTTCTGAACTCCAGCCATTATATTACAGATAAATGAAATGGGATACATAAGATAACATAAATTACATAGCTCTGGTTGCAGTTACATATACTACAAACCAAGAAAGAATATCAAGCAAGAAAAACGTAGAGCATATAAAAGTGATGGTATTTGGTTTGCTTGATGAATTCATTACAAGGTTTTCAAAGCATCAAATGTATATAAGCTATACAGCAGAGCTTTTACATGTACAGTTCCAGGATTTGAAGCACTGTTGTTTTAAGGTTAGTTTAAAAGAGGTGGAGAGAGAGAGTCTCATTCCAAAGGTGACATGCTTCTAATTTTTGGTGCAATAAAAACAAATCTGAGGCACCATACTGATTGTTAGAGGACTGAAGTTTAATCAGAAAACAGTGCGATGACTGAAAGGTCTTACTTGGGTTATAACACTGATGCAGATAAGTTAGGAAGGGGCATTTTTATGAGTGATGGAGTATCATTCTTAATGTAAAATGTAAAACAGACAACTTATTTTCATGTCCTAAGCAACTGCTTATTTTAAGGGAGAGGTAGTGATGTGTTTTAGTTGGGTGACTAGAGGGTAAATCTGTAATTTGGAACAGAGCGTGGTACTGCAGTTGGTTAGGAAACCTGAGCAATAGAAACGGTTAGAAAGAAGGGCAGCTGTAACAGTAGTGAGATGTTCTTAGAGGGACATTCATAAACTGATGTGTCAACAGAAAATTTCCAGCTTGCATTCATACTGCTGTACCTGTATTGGTGACATAATATGCAAAATTTACCTACAGGGTCAAAAGTAACTTCAGGTAGTTTAAAAGTCTGGACTAGTTCAAGAAGAGTCTTATCTTCGTCTGTGACTATAAAGTTGGTAGAGTCTTCTGGTTAAGGTACTTCTAGATTACTGAGTATACACGTAGTTATCTTTGTGTCGTTTGAGTCCTTACTTTCTAAGACTCATTTGTGCTACAGTCTTTGGTGATTACTGGAAGGGATGGGGATAGGAAATAGTGTAGTTGCATCTGCATATTATAAAGTGGATGAAGGGTACCAGAAAGAGTATATCATATTCACAAATATAATAAAAAGTGCACCCAGAATCAAGTCTTATGATATACCCAGTGATTGGAGGGCACCAGACCTGATCATCTGATGGACTGGGTTCACCCTGATAAGTAAACCTGAAAATCAACAAAATTAACTGGTAGATAAATTAAAGTTGGTGAGTCAGTGTAATTCTGGGTCATTAATGATCACATCAAAAGCCTTTGACAGATGTAATAAGATGCTCTCACTAATTCAATGTTACTTAACTTATAGTAGATGGGGTTAGTGAGTGAAAGAAGGCTATCTTCTGTGCCATATCCTGGAATAAAACTACTTTGGAAGAGTTGCTTGCGAACATATTTTTCTAGTAGCTTTTACAAGGACAATAGTAGCAGCATAGCTATCCTAAACTGTTCAATGTCAATAGATGCACCCCTTTTAATGGTGGTGGTGGACTACAAAGGATTTCCATTTGCTGGGGCACAGCTTTGCCAATCAGCTCTGTACAGGCGAATAAGCTGGGGTAGGCAGTTACATTGACAGTAATCATTAGTGTGGGGGATGTCTTCAGCTGGAAGGAATGGCATTTTCAGATTTTTTTAGAAGTTTCCACATTACTACATTTGTAATGACTGAGTTGCTGAGTGCTGCATAGGTTTATGTTATGGTCACTTTGGTTGTGCTCTACATTGTCTGTAGCTGGGTTAATGAGCTAAGCTTTGCATATATTGGTGAGGTCATGACAAAATTTGGTAGCTAGTTCAAGACAGCAGCAGAATCTGATAGGCATGAACTTGGCTGCTGAGATTGCTTTGTTTTGAATAGGGCACTGACAGTTTACCACAAACATTTTGGTTTGTTTTGACATCATGTTGCTAGTGTGCACAATATTCTTTTTACTATTTATTAACACATAGTATTTTCTTTGCTGGAAGGTTGTCTGTACAGTCTGTGGCTTTCTCAATCCTCAAATGGGATGTACACTTTCAAGACTTTACCTTGAAGTAGCATTCAGTGTTTTCTTAGGAGGTAATCAGTGAAGGTCTTTTGATTTCACACTTTACTTACAGAGAGTTCCACAGAAGTTACTACTTTATGAAAGTTATAACTGACCGAATGTGGATCAAGTGTCCATAGTGAGTTCCACTTTACTAGTTTAGGTGTGTTACTGATAGTGTGAGACTTACATTGCTTTGTCTTTTAGGTATATAGATAGTTGTGAGTTGCACTTGTGGGTGATTATTTTTCCTGCTAACGAAAGTTGATTAGTGATCGTTAAAAGTGCTGGGCAGAAAGCTAGCTGAGGTGTAAAACCAAGAAATTCAAAGTAACTCCACAGACAAGGAGAACCAAGATAAAATAAATAATAAGCGTTTATTAGCCGTAGAAAAACAACAAAAGATAACAAAGATGAGTCAAGCGCTTTCGCCTGGTTAATACCAGGCTTTATCAAGATAAAAACACAATGTAACCCAAATGTTTAAATACATTCTAGTATAGTCACATGATGTCTTAATTAAGGCATTAGTATACCAATTTTTTTGCTTGGGCTGAAGGAGGGTCTCTGTGTTTATCAGTGGCAGTGACTAACATTGAGCAGCTTCCTGCCCCCCGGAGAGGTGGTTACTGACTTGAAACTGTAGTTTTATTGGCCACTAGGGGTCATTTCCATAACTCCTTCATCTTCCTCTCTTAAAACCTAGTTGCCTCGTGGTTTGAGCGTCTTTTCAGGCTTGTTGGCTGTTGGTGAAGCACCCTCCAAGAGGAAAAAACGCTGAGAGAAGAAGGGAGCCACTTTTGAGATTTTAAGTATTTTTCTCTGTTTATTTGCTAAGTTTTTCTGCATAGCTGCCTAGCTTGAGCATTTTCTGGCTTGTTAAACTTGATTTCTGTATTAGTAGCTGTATTTAGAGCACAACCAAAAGCTGTTTGCTGAATTTCCTGTTTGCACTTAATTTTAAATCTTTTTTTCTTAAAACTTGCATATTTTCTGTCCTTGACCTAGCACTCTTGTGTGGGGTCATTTACTGCACTGTTATAACTTGATATTACTTGTGAACCTCTGCTATCTCTGTAAAAAACAAAACAAAAAAATCTTGCTTTTTCCCACTTTTCTGAGAGTTAAAAAGTTCAGTTACAGGCTTGCTGTTCCTGAACTGTTTGAAAGTTTCTGTGAGGCCATTTTGCTTGGGCTGAAGGAGGGTCTCTGTGTTTATCAGTGGCAGTGACTAACATTGAGCAGCTTCCCTGCCCCCGGAGAGGTGGTTACTGACTTGAAACTGTAGTTTTATTGGCCACTAGGGGTCATTTCCATAACTCCTTCATCTTCCTCTCTTAAAACCTAGTTGCCTCGTGGTTTGAGCGTCTTTTCAGGCTTGTTGGCTGTTGGTGAAGCACCCTCCAAGAGGAAAAACGCTGAGAGAAGAAGGAGCCACTTTTGAGATTTTAAGTATTTTTCTCTGTTTATTTGCTAAGTTTTTCTGCATAGCTGCCTAGCTTGAGCATTTTCTGGCTTGTTAAACTTGATTTCTGTATTAGTAGCTGTATTTAGAGCACAACCAAAAGCTGTTTGCTGAATTTCCTGTTTGCACTTAATTTTAAATCGTTTTTTCTTAAAACTTGCATATTTTCTGTCCTTGACCTAGCACTCTTGTGTGGGGTCATTTACTGCACTGTTATAACTTGATATTACTTGTGAACCTCTGCTATCTCTGTAAAAACAAAAACAAAAAAAAATCTTGCTTTTTCCCACTTTTCTGAGAGTTAAAAAGTTCAGTTACAGGCTTGCTGTTCCTGAACTGTTTGAAAGTTTCTGTGAGGCCATTTTTGCTTGGGCTGAAGGAGGGTCTCTGTGTTTATCAGTGGCAGTGACTAACATTGAGCAGCTTCCCTGCCCCGGAGAGGTGGTTACTGACTTGAAACTGTAGTTTTATTGGCCACTAGGGTCATTTCCATAACTCCTTCATTTGTCCTCGGAGGAGTGGTTTAGGGCAGTGACTTGTGGTTTGTTGGCCAATTTGGGTCATTTCCTGTCTTTTCCAGCCCCTGCTATAAAGCACGCTTTAGCGATTTAGCCGATTTAGCCGATTTAGCGGAGTTGCTACTGTTGCACACTAGGGCAGCGCCGGTTAAGCAGGTTTAAACTATTCGGCTACCTAAAGTCCACTCTTCAATTTTCACTTAAAACTAACTTCCTCGAACTATACTACTGATCTAATCAGCGTATCCTATAATTAAAAAGATCATCTCTACTTGACTCCAAGTAGACTATTCTCTATCTGTTAAACGTAGCACTTGCTCCTACAGTACTTATTACCTTGATACGGCACTCTTGTCATAGATAGTACCCCAAAAGGCAACCCCCATTTCTCGGTCACCCACGTCCCCGGAATCTTTTTAAAGTTTTTTGTCTATTCCTTCTAGCATGTCGAGGATCAGTTGCTAGTGTCCTCTCCTGCTCAGCTGGTGAACCTGGGAATATTGAGGCAATGTTACAATTGCCTCATGTACACAGACAACCCTCTCCTCCTCCCACAAAACACAAATACATGCGAGAGATGCAACTATCGGCCAAACTGGAGGCTGAGCTCTCTCAACATAGGACTGGCAAGACCAGTCAGGAGGAGAAGGTTACCACACACACTATAGACCCAGTCTCACATATTACCATTACAACCTCAAATCATACACATAAACACACAAAGACATACTGGAGGCTCTGATCAAAAATCTACCAAAACAGCAGAGGCCACCAAAGCAGACACCCAAACAACCACCACCTCAGAACACAACACCTGCAACACATAGACCTCACAGTCAGAGTGTCAAACAGTCACAGCCCTTAAGGCCAAACACAATGCCAGACACACTAGTCATTGGTGACTCCATAGTCAGACACACTGACGTCCCGCTCACCAGACTGAGTAAGGAGAAGGTCACAGTAAGCTGCCTGTCGGGCGCTAGAATCCGCCACATAACGCAAGCACTCAGGTCTCTCAACAGCAGGTACAAATATGATTCAGTCATTGTCCACGCTGGTGTAAACGACCTGAGACGCACCTCCTTGGACTACATGAAAAGAGACATTGAGGAGCTCTCTGATTATGTAGCCCAGACAGGTATGACCCTGACCTTGAGCAGTATCCTACCTTCACCAAGAATGATGCCACAATACAGAGATAAGATGATCAGCTTTAACAATTGGCTTAAACACTGGTGTCATTCAAAGGGGATCCAGTGTCTGTCTGCCTGGGATGACATGCTGGACAAGCCACGCTGCTTCGCAGGGGACGGCTTGCACCTGTCACCCCTGGGATTCGAATATTGGCAAAGGCTCTTGCCACCCCATAGTGCCTTTTTAGGCAAGGCTCAAATTCTAAACCTACCACCCTAGACCACAAAAAAGGAAAAAAACTAAGGGTAATGCTGCTCAATGCCAGAAGTCTAAATCTCAAAATGCACGCACTCGAGGCCCTTCTCAGTATGGAGAACATCGATGTCTGTGCTGTGACAGAAACCTGGTTCAAGGCTCCTGAGAGCACCCCAGCGCTATCAGGTTTTACCTCATATCATGCGTTCCGGCCCCAAAATCTGGACAATACCAAGAAAGGAGGGGGTATCCATATTCATCAAGGACACCCACACCTCAAGACTGGTGGCAACGCCGCGATGCATCGGAGACCATCCAGGTGCAATTAACCATAGGCAAGACTGCTCTGCAAATTGTAGCATGTTACAGGCCACCCTCACAAACTCAGGAACCTCACATGGCCTTCCTGAAAACACTAGAGGGGATAAATGTATCACCAAACACCATCATACTAGGTGACTTCAATTACCCTAATATAGACTGGGAACACTACTCAAGCCCAAACACCCTAGCCCAAAAGTTCCTGGAATTCATAAACTCAAATGCCATGGAACAACTAGTCACCATCCCCACAAGAGGAGATAACATACTTGATCTCATCATCACGAACATGGGAGCACAATGTTCAACACCGGAGGTGTACCCTCACTGGTGAGATCAGACCACAAACTAATCTCGCTGGAGGTCCTCATCCCACCCCACCTGAAATAAAAGACCACAGTAAAGAACTTCTCAAAGCCGACTTCACACTTCTAAAGACTAGTGTGGTCTCCTTTAAGGCCCCGAGCCGGCGGAAAACAGTACTCAAGCCGCTGAATCACTTACAAATGCCTTCTACCAGCACCTGCAGGACTGCATGGATAAGGCAATCCCAAGCAAAACAAAGACTCTTTGTACCAAAGGCAAGCATCCAGTCTGGTGGACCCCAGCCATAAACAAACTCTACAACAAAAGGAGGAAGCTACTACAAGATAGAGCAAAATCCTTAAAAGGTAAGACACCCTTGATCACTATAAGTAAAAACTAAGAGCTCTCATAAAATCATCCAAAGCAAATTTCGAGAGAAAAATAGCTAAAGACTCAAAAGACAATCATAAGGCCTTCTTTAGCTATGTTAGAAACCTGGGAGGAAACTCCCAGATATGCTCAGAGCTAGTTCAAAATGATGTGAAGATTACTGATCCTACAGACATTGCCAACATACTGGCTGACAGGTTCAGTGCAAACTTCTCCCCTCCCCCAAAAGGAGAGATATCTATACCAAACGATTGCAGCCCCCAAACATCTCCAGCGCCCAAGTGAGAACTGCTCTCTCCAAAGCAAAACACAGCATCCATGGGACCTGATGGTGTCCCCGGCTGTGTGCTCCATGAACTCAATGAGGAATTAAACCCACAGCTAGGACAGCTGTTTAATCAAAGTCTTACCTCTGGATACGCACCCAGGAGTGGCGCACTGCAACTGTGGTACCACTTCACAAAGGCGGTGCCTCCACCGACCCTGAAATTACCGCCCATTAGCTTGACAAGCCTTATCTGCAAAGCCATGGAGAGGATCATAATGGACCTCATAAATAAAGACATAGGGAATTTGCAGACTTTGGATCCAACCCAGTTTGGCTTTGTCAAAGGCAGATCATGCCTTTTAAACTTGGTTGACTTTTTCAAACAGTCACCAAAGCCATTGATGAGGGAAAGGCAGTCCATACAGCCTACCTCGATCTGGCTAAGGCCTTCGATACAATACCCCATTCGGGTATCATTGAAAAACTCATCAGCTTAAATGTCAACCCATACATCACAAGATGGGTTGCAAACTGGCTGAGTGACAGAACCCACAGGGTCAGAGCTGCTGGCGCCATGTCAGACTCAAAGCCTGTCACAAGTGGTGTCCCACAGGGCTCAGTCCTGGGCCCACTCTTGTTTGGCATCTACTTTTCCAAGTACAAGCAAACACAGGAGGGTTATGGCTGACAAAGTTTGCAGATGACTGCAAACTGGGCCATAGTAGAAAACACATCTGACACAGATATCCTTCAGAAGGGTCTCACAGAAACGGATAACTGGTGCCAGAGCCACGGCCTAAAGTTAAATGCCAAAAATGCATAGTCATACCCTTCGGGAAAAACAAGGTTACCCCTAGCTACCAAATAGGTGGCAATCCACTGAGCACAGAAGAAGTTATCAGGGACCTGGGGACCCAGGTTGATAGTAGTCTGTCATTCGACACCCATGTAGCTAAAGTAGTTAGGAAGACCTTCTACATTGCCCACCTTATCATGAAGGGATTCTCATCTAGATCAAGGGAGGTCATAGTCTCCCTTTACTCATCACTCATCAGACCAATGATTGAGTACAATGCCCCATTCGAATGTATCTGACCCGACACTTGCAGCAGCTGGAGAGGCCACAAAGTTCCTCACCAAAGGATAAAGGGTCTCAAAAATCTGTCCTATGCTGCCCGACTGAAAGAACTCCAGCTCTATTCAGTCGCCACCGCTTGCTCAGAGGTGACCTTTGCCTAACATACAAGGCCATGTCAAACCCAGATTTGATGAATATGCTTCACCTCAAAAATCTAGATCCATCAGAGCCACAAGGGCGGAGACTTAAACCTTGACACGGCTATTAATAGGACGTGCTGGAGGGATAGATTCATCACCCAAAGACTCCCTATGCTGTGGAACAAAATCCCGGTACATGTGAGGCAGAGCACCTCGCTGGCCTTGTTCAAGAGAAATCTTGACCAATGGATGGGAGATCGCAGATATACCCCAGGGATTACCTCAGTGTCACTGCTCGACAGAGGCACAGAAAAATAATGGGTATAGTTCCCCATACTAAAGGGGTGGCCTAAGCCACAAAACGATGGGCTAGGCTTGTAAATGCCCTCGGGCAGATAGCCTAGTATGAACCTATGAACCTATGAACCTAATTAATGAGGCATTAAAAACTTAAAAAGCCCTTACGTAAATCTAAAATTATGTGCTGCTGAAAATAAATATAACACAGCAGTGGAAAAAAATTGTTGTTAATAAAAACAAAAAATAAAAAATAATAATAATAAATACTAATTATACAAACATTATTAAAAAACTATATTGAAAAAGCTTAGCTAAAACCTTACAGTCTAGCCATCCTTAACCTAAGCACGCTGCTAATATTAATATTCTCATTGAGGCCAGGGGGTTTACCAACATCTAGCCTAAGCTGCCATAAAAGTTCTCTATATCCAAGGCATATTATTATTAATGATAGTTGTTTATATATTCCATCTCGTAAATACAGGTTTGATGCTGATAGATATTACAATTGTGGGACGAAAGGTGTTGTTTATTTAGGATTATGTACACAATGCCTCATTTTCTACATAGGGAAGACCGAGAGGCCTTTAAGAAGAAGAATTTATGAGAACCTATGCGATCTTTCTAAAAAGAAAGAAACAAATGCCTTTTATAAGCATTCTATATGTTGTCCAAAAATGCAGCTTAAATTTACCATCCTTGAGCAGGTAACGCAAGATGCCAGGGAGGGAGATTGGGAGACCTGCCTTGAATATAAAGAACTTTTATGGCAGCTTAGGCTTGATGCTGGTAAACCCCCTGGCCTCAATGAGAATATTAATATTAGCAGTGTCCTTAGGTTAAGGATGGCTAGACTGTAAGGTTTTAGTTAAGCTTTTTCAATATAGTTTTTTAATAATGTTTGTATAATTAGTATTTATTATTATTATTTTTTATTTTTTGTTTTTATTAACAACAATTTTTTCACTGCTGTGTTATATTTATTTTCAGTAGCACATAATTTTAGATTTATGTAAGGGCTTTTTAAGTTTTTAATGCCTCATTAATTGGTATACTAATGCCTTAATTAAGACATCATGTGACTATACTAGAATGTATTTAAACATTTGGGTTACATTGTGTTTTTATCTTGATAAAGCCTGGTATTAACCAGGCGAAAGCGCTTGACTCATCTTTGTTATCTTTTGTTGTTTTTCTACGGCTAATAAACGCTTATTATTTATTTTATCTTGGTTCTCCTTGTCTGTGAAGTTACTTTGAATTTCTTGGTTTCTGCTCATTCGTTTGGTTATCATTTTCTAGCTGAGGTGTAACTTTCAGGGCTGGTTTAATATCCAGCCAAGGATGATTTGCCTGCCTGTAGATATATCAGTTTTAATGGTTAAGATGATAAGGTGGGTTAGTCTGTATAGGTGAGTGTATGTAAGTGGATGGCAATATCTTGCTTTTAGTCAATACATAAAGTCACTAGGTAAAATGATTCAATTTGAATGCTATCAGAAATCCCAAATACAGCATGCTCACTAATGTTTGCATTTGAATCTGACAGGATGTACCTAAATTCCAATAGCTACATTGATTTTCAGATTGATTAGGAGGTTATGGAAACTTGAGTATCCCTAGGATATAGAAGTATATCCTTAATAATGAAGACAATTTCATCAGCTCCTGTATTTAATTGCTCTTGAAAATAGAGCATTCTGAGCAGAGTATTTCTGTACCAGGTATGTAGAGTTTTAACCATGTTTCAGTTACAGCTTAATTGTCTGAAGTATACTGGGAAAGACAAGTATAATACTGAATTAAAGTAGATTGTTTTAGGTTATGTGTATAGGACCATTTAGGCTGATTTGTGGTGGTCAGTAGTGTCCTACTTACTGAGACCTCTGGGATGCAATGCATGCCACCTGATTTTTTTAGTAGAGTTGTTATGGATTTTTTTTGAAGCAGCTGTGAGAGTATGGGGAATGTGGGATTATTCTGAATAACTGGCAGTTTCAGGACACAATATCATGACCTTTGTAACTGTATCCCCATAAATCACAGCCCGTGTATCAAAATACTTTTTGTTTCCTGTCGATACTTAACAGCCTTCTCTCGTCTATGAACCATTACAGTGTGTCACAGTTCTTCATCACTACATTTAAAATGTGGAACAAACTTCCTCCTCATCTGGAAGCCAACACAAAATTGGCCTCTTTTAAGATTCTTTTCTGGGATTATCTCAGTTTTAGAATGACAACATAAATGCACTCCACCTTCCTTAGTAACACGCTCATCTTAAATAAATAGTAATAAAATTCACAGCATAATGTACTGGTTTACCATTTTGTAATTCACATTTCTATAAAAAATGTGTGAAACTGTAATTTAATGAATCATGTAGAATATTCCAGGGAAGTAATTTTATTTTCTTTCTTTGTCTCCACATTTACTTGTATAGTTTTTTTGTGCTGCCTTTTGCAGTACCTGTTTTGTTTATGTATTTTATTTACTGATTTTATTTCCTAATTTGAGTAATCTGTAAACCTGAAGTTTTCAGTACCCACCTGCCCAGTTCCTGTTATGCTTTTTAAATTTGGAGGCATTTGAGATGTCTGCCCCTACTGTAAATTTAGTTTTAGAAACTCCACCCCATGTATCTCATCTACTCATTCTATTGGGTATTGAAAGATCAAACTGAGAGGGTCTACCCCTTAGACTCTTCAAGCTTGAGTTAACCTGTTTCATATCACTCCACTCAGTTATTCAGAGTGTTACTCCTTTTTTTCCAGTTTACTTTTTTAAATCTGTAGTATCTGAGACTAGACTACCAATCACTGGGGAGCCAGGGAACTGCTTTTCGGAATCAGCTTGGTATTAGTAATTCTATTTTGCTCCTGGTGAGAGTTGGAGCAGAGGAACATTATATTACTTCTGCAGACTGCTGATATATCTTCAAATTGCTTGTTGCATTTTTCTGTATTTCATCAATATAAAGTGTATTTGGTTTTCCTTTTTCTAGCTGCTGCTAGTGCTCTTTGAAATCTCCTAAAAGTGTGTGTTCCTCAGAACTGGCTTGTCTGCCTTAGAATTGTCCTGCAATTAATTGTTATAGCTAGTTTGATGTGTTTCTGGTACTTTTTCACTTTTGTATAACTGAAGGATGTTTTTACATTGTTGTCCGAGTCTTCTTAATGTAAAAACTCTTTTGTCTAAGTAGCCAAAGTTTTTATATTAGAAAGACTGGGTCTACAGTTCTAGTGGCAGTAGAAATGTACCTGGTTTGTCCGATTTGGGAAACACATAGGGTGGCTTAAAGTGAGATAATTTCATTGACCACCGGGCTTTTTAGTTGATTTAGTCTTTTTTTTGAGTCTATAAATTCCACTGCTCAGCAATGCCTTATATAGACACAGGCATTTAGAAACTAAATTCTTCTTATAAAACTTCCCCGTAACATTACCTAGTACTCGGTTCCAGAAAGAGCAACTTGTGTGTGTACTGAGAAGCACTGTCACACAGATTCAGTCATACATAGCCTAGCAGCAGTTTCTACCCTCTCAGCTCCCTAGTTAGCCTGCGGTAAACCTCTGCTTTCCCATCCATGACATCATGTATGGGCACTTTTCCACTGCCAGCTTGGTAGATATGGGATGCTGAGACAATGTAGGAATTGTCTTATGTTCACTGGCAACTAACTAATTCTTAGAGAAAGAGATACAATATGTAATAGATGGAATTATGCAATGTTACTGGAGGCAAGACTCTCACACAAAAGCATTCAAAATAATAACTAGGTTCTCATTAATATAAGCATCACACCCACCCCACATAGCACCGATCCAACACATAGAGTAACATATGCTGAGGCACTTAAAATCAACCTTTGTAAACCTTAAATACTTCCTAAACATTTTCCCTATAAAAAGAATTCCTAGCAACCCCAAAAATATCATCAACACCCTTTTTTCCATTTTCTACATGGGGTTGGGGTGTCATGTTAACTGTCGCTATCCCTCTTTTCAATGCTACACCCCTACTTTATTCAACACTCATGCCTGACTGTTATAGATCTTCTCTCACATAATCCATCCACCTGTTTACTGGATGCCCTTGTTTCTTTTTATCTCCTTCCTGTCTGTCCCAAATCTTCTTCACCAGATTGTCTTCTGCTTTATGCACATGTGCCTCAAGCATCATAATCTGTTCTCTTTGAGTTTTTCTGCAACTGGAGCTACTTTGGCTTCTGCTCTTATGTCCTCATTTTCTTGTCTGTCCCACAATGTGCATACTAACATCCATCTCAGACACTTCATTTCCATCACCTCTAGCTTCCTCATCTGCTCTACCTTTATTACCCAGTTTCTGAACCATAGTACTGCTCACACTACTGTTTTACACACCTTGATTTGTAGTTTCTCTGGCATTCTTCTGACATACACTACATGTAACACGCTATACCAGTTGGCTGCAGCCCCGCTGATTCTAGCTTTGACATCTTCGTTCAGACTTTTCTTCTCCTCATCCACCCCTGCCAGATACGTGAACTATTAACCTGTTCCACTATCTTCCCTTCTATTTCAATTCTCAGCTTCTTCTGATTCTCCATATGTTACCGTTACCACTTTCTTATCTGTACTTAATTTCATACAGCAACTTTGTTGATCTGTCCCATTTGACCTCTTTGCTAATATAGTCCATCACAAGTATGAATAGCAGTGGGCTCAGAGCAGAACCCTAATGTACAGTCACTCCCACGGGGAACCCCTCTGTGAGAACGAACACTGTTTGTACTTTAATCATTGGGTACTTGTACATAGTCTGCACTAATTCTCCCAATGTTTCTGGGACTTTGAACCACCATAGTATGGCCCAAATCAGCTTTCTTGGGATCTTGTCATATGCTTGCACCATGTCTAGAAATGTCCAGTTGGACTCTTTCCTCATCTCTAGCTTCTTCTCACCTATCTGTCTCACTGCAAACATTGGGTCAGTTGTCCTGTTTTGAATCTGAACTGGTCATCTCCCATATTACTTTCTACTACTCTATGTGTCCATTTATCAATCACCCTCTCCAGAACTTTCATGCAATGTGACAGGAGTTTGACACTTCTGTACTGCCCACAGTGGCACAAGTATACTTATATTCCAGTAATCTGGGATACATCTTTCTCTCCACATTGCTATGAGTACCCTCAGGAGCCATTTATCCCCTATCTCAACCAGCATCTTTATCATATCTACTGTGACCTTATCTGATCCTGCTGCTTTGCCTGAGTTCATTTTCCTTTGTGCTATTCTTGCTTCTTCTAAGGTGAGTTCCTCTTCTTCTGTCATTGTAGGCTGGGTCTGGGGCATTACAGCTTCTGTAGGGTTTTCATCATTTAGAAGCTGCTAGAAATATTCCTTCCATCTGCCTTTGATGTTCTGTGGTCTGGTGAGCAGGTTGTTGCTGGCATCCCATATGAAGGGTGTCAGACTATCTTCTTTATCTTTCTGGCTTTTCCTTGCAACTTGATATAGTCTTTGTGCCACCTACTGAGTCACTTTCCAGAAGCTGGTAGAGTGCCTCCGATGCCCTATTCTTAGCTATTGCAACTTCTTTCTTAGCTTCTTTGTTAGACATCCAGTGTTCCTTCTTGGCCTGGTCTGACTTTTCTATCTCCCACTTTTTCCTACAGTCCTCCTTTCTTTTGATGACTTCCTGGACTTCTGCATTCCACCACCAGCTTTCCTTATGTACCTTATTTCCATACCTGGCTTAGCCACATCTCTGTTTTGCAGTCCACACACATGTTGTTTTGAGGTGCTGCCATTCTTCTTCATCTCCACCTATTTCTTCCTCTTCTTGGGGTGCTAGATCCCTGAGTAATTCCTTGAACTGTTGTACTTTCTCTCCAGTCAACTTCCAGATCTTCAGCCTGGTCTCTGTTGACCTTAGAGCGTTCTCTGACCATTGTTTTCAGCTAATTGTGGCAACCAGTGGTTTATGCTGTGGGCCAACTGTTTGACTGGGGATGGCTTTGCAATCATCAATTCTACCCTAGTGCCCATCCCTTACAAGGAAGAAGTCTACCTGAGTTGCATTTTGGCCACTCTTGTATGTGATCATCTCTTTTTCTGAACCATGTATTGGCTACTATCAAGCCATTTGTCAGACAGAAGTCTAGAATGGCCTCACCTTCTTTATTCCAGTTGCCCCACCCATATGGACCCAGACAGTCCTCATATCCAGTTCTATTTTTCCTGATATGTGCATTCAAATCACCCATTATCAACACCAATTAATGTTGTCCTGCTTTATGTAATAGGTCCTGTAATTGCTGTATGAATGCACTGTTTTCCTCACTATCACAACCCTGCTGTGGGCTATATGCTAAGATTATAAATACTTTCCTATTGTTACGCCAGAGTCTGAGTGCCACGAGTCTGTCACTAATTCTGATGACATGCCTCACTGCTTTCTGAAGCCTTTCTGTCACCATAATTCCAACATCACTTCTAACTTGTCCTCCTCCTGAGTAGTAGACATATCTCTCAACTGAACATATTTTCACAGAATGTCCAGATCTTTCCTCATATTTTTGGTGTGTTCCTCTTAAAATATGTGGTTTTCTGACAAATCACTAGGATGATCTAAGGATTAAAGTCAACAGATAATGACATACATTTGAGTTTCAGACTTCAAATCCTTCAGAAAATGTATAACACAATCCCTGTTACTCTAACAACTTTCTAACTTTATAAAAGAAATAGTTAAAATCTGTCCCTACTTTTGGGCCACTGTTCCTCCCATTTTGTTGCACTTTGTCCAGATTTCTTGCACTGAGGTCGAGAGGTATGGTAGTAGACATTGGATCTCAGGAAGTGGCTTTGTTACACTGCCCTTCCATCTTGTCTCTTGGATATATAGGATGTCCACCTTCCTTTGTACCATCATGTCATCCACTTTCAGGATCCATCCTGTCAGTGAACCCATATTGAGTGTAGCAATTCTTAGTTCATGTTTTAGCAGACTGATTGATTTTATGTCCAGCTTTCATTCAACAGAACTATCCCAGGTAATCCAGGTAAGGCAACTGCACACCGGCCAGCAAGTAGTTTACTGACTCAGGACTGATGGGCCTTATAGTGGGCACACACTGGCCAATAGGGGAGCATACAGTAGGCCAGGTCTTTAACACACTTATCACCAGTAATTACTCATGCCCATTTGGCAACATTAGTCACATGACCGAATCACATACAGCCATATTTTACAACCCCAAAAGCACTCCACCAAAAACAATACCCAACACAACACATCCAGCCACACCCTTTGGGGCATCAGCTACAAAGCCCACAAGGCAAACCAATACACTACCTAATAACTTAGTCATAGGTGACTCAATTGTGAAACATACAGATGGCCTGCTCACTAGGCTGAATAATGAGGGAATCACGGTCACTTCTCTATCAAGGGCCAGGACCCACTAAATCAACCATGCAACAGTTTCTGGTGTCATTCCAAGGGGGTACAATATTCCTCAGCATGAGAGGACAGGGCCAACAGACCATATTGCTTTACAAAGGATGATCTGCCCCTGTCCCTTCCCTGCTAGGCTTTCAAATATTGGCTAAAATATTGTCCTGTCCCATAACTGACAAGCTTTCTAACATAGCCGAACAAACCTAAGGGAATCTAAAGGTGTTATGGCTCAATGGCACAAGCCTAAACAAGAAACTCTACTCCTTCCAGGCTCTATTCACCCTGGAGAATGTGAGCATCTGTGCAGTTAATGAGATATGGTTTAAAGCTGGGAAGAACACCCCAAAAATGCAGGGCTACAATGCCTTCCACACATTTAGGCTAACTACTGTAATTATGTATCTAAAATCTGGAACTCTCTACTCAGTCATATATCTACTATCACCTCCTTTACTCAGTTTAAAAAATCATTACAGTCCATCTCATTAATAGCTAGCTATGCTCCTGCACTACACCAGGTTAGACCCTCCTGTAGTTTAGCCCCTCTTTCACTATGCTCTCCACTCCTAATCTTACATGACAATTTTTAATTGACAACCATTGGGTCTAGGTCCTAGGGCTCTACATACACATATGATTAATGAATGTTGGATGGGCAGGTATGTGTCTCAGAGAATTCCCCTTTTCTGGAACAGACATCCCATCCAAATGAAGCAGAGCTCTTCCCTAACCCTATTTGAGAAAAAGCTGAACTAGTGGATGGGAAATCAGAAGTATACCCCAGGTAGAAATGATTTTTTACTAAAGTTTGAAGAACAGGACTGGGGGGGCATGCTGTGCATCTTACCTTTTTTTTTTTTTTTGGTCATAGGTTCATGTACAAGTACTAGGCTGTCTGCTCCTGTGGGTCATTTAAAGCCTAACCAATTTCCCTTTTTGTGCTTGAAATGACCTATCCCATATGGTTATAGACTGGCCTTACTCATCCCATGGTTGATAATTATTTATACAATGACCCCCCCATTAATATTCAAAAACATGCACGCTGATTGGTCAGCGTGCATGTTGTAAATCAGAGTTATAGTAATGGAAAAAGGTCCGGTCACCCGGACTTTTTCCATTACTATAACTCTTTTTTTTTTACAGCAATGGAAAGCGCAAGATCTCCGTTGCTTCACAGTGTCTCGCTATGTTAAATGGGTTTAACATAGTGAGACAGCTTTAAAAAAGCAACGGATATTCTCTGTTGCTCTTTTTAAAGCTGTCTTGCTATGTTAAACTCATTTAACATAGCAAAACAGTTTTTAAAAAGCCATGGAGATCTTGCTTTCTCCGTTGCTTTTGCCCACAGCTCTGATCTACTACGTAGGCATGCGCATGCGCAGTACATCAGAACTGCCGCAGAATACCAGACAGTTGCAGAAGGGCAGTAAGGAGGCATTATACAATGCCATTATTTAAGAAAAGCAATTATTTTTTTTCTTAAATAATGTGATTAGAGACAGCAATAACTACTTCAGGGTGGTAATGCTGGATTTACCCACGGTTGGCTTTAGCTTGCCACCGGCCGCCGTGACCAAACCACACCAACCGTGGGTAAATCCAGCATTACCCACACCCAGGCATGGGTTATTGCTATAATATTACATCTAATGAGAATAACTGGTATCATGCCATAGATCATTTAAAAGGACCCATGCATGGGATAAAGTATTTAGGAGCTGTATCTGTCCATTAGCAGAACAGGGGCTAGTCCTGGGATACTGTTCCATAGCAGTGGTATCCTTTGTGAAATATAACTATCCCTCCAAATCGCTCTGTTGTTGCAGAAAATGTTTAGCTCCATAGGCTGGGTATTTCTGATGCCATTTGTCTTGCTCATGTGCAGTAAATCCAGGGGCGGCTCGTGGCATAGGGCTGCCGGACTGCAGCCCCCTCAAAAAGAAAAAAAGAAAGAAAAAAAAATGAAAAATAAAAAATATATATTTTTTTAAAATTGGATCTCGCATGCATAGACCGAGTCCCGCTTATCGGTCTGCGCATGCTCAAGCAGTCGGCCGCCCCATAGGGGACACAAGCGCCTGTGCACTTTACAGTGCACAGACCCGCCAGGATTATGGGACGCGTCCGGTCTGCAAGAGGAGCTGCAGGGACTCGGACAGTGCCTTAGGGATCTCACGGGCGCCGGAAGGAGCATGTGGATCTCGCGGGTCTTCAGTATTGCGCGGATGTATGTACGGACGTTAACTCTGGATGTATTCATTCAGGTAAGGTGCCTTTCAATTTACAATGTTTATTTTTCTTGAGTTTCTGCTTTTTCTCTTTATTTGTGTATGGTGCTTGTGCTTTACTGGAGTTTGTGTATGGTGCTTGTGCTTTACTGGAGTTTGTGTATGGTGCTTGTGCTTTACTGGAGTTTGTGTATGGTGCTTGTGCTTTACTGGAGTTTGTGTATGGTGCTTGTGCTTTACTGGAGTTTGTGTATGGTGCTTGTGAGTTTGTGTATGGTGCTTGTGCTTTACTGGAGTTTGTGTATGGTGCTTGTGCTTTACTGGAGTTTGTGTATGGTGCTTGTGCTTTACTGGAGTTTGTGTATGGTGCTTGTGCAATGCCCCAGGTGCTTATGGTGGTGTGGTAGGGAATGCCTCAGGCTTGAACCCTGTACCCTGTATGCAGGTGTTAAAGACTTGAGTTCCCTACCCACCACCATTTGTAAAAAAATTTCAGATTTTTACCTCATATTCGATCTGATCTGTTCCTCATAATATCTGTGGTTTGTAAATGTTGCAACGCTTGATATTTGATGGTGTAGTAGCAGCATTGTTGCCTCACAGCTGCAGGTTCTTGGGTTTGATTCTTGGCTGGGGTTCCTTCTTTGTGGGGTCTGTATCTTCTCCCTGTGTTTGTGTGGGTTTGCTTTTGTGCCCTCCCATGTTACAAAGACATGTCTGCATTATTTCTTCCTGGGCCTCTGCTGAAAATTTGTTTATTTGTTCCAAGTCAGACTGTCCTGATTAAAAAATGTTAAATAAAATTGATAGGCATTTGAATTTCAGACTTAAGGGTTTCTGAATGTTTAATTCCCTGCGTATTTGATGGTGCAGTGGTAGTATTGTTGCCTCACAGCTATAGGTTTTCTGGTTTGATTCTTGGTTGGGGTGGCTTCTGTGTGGAGTCTGCATCTCCTCCATGTGTTTGTGTGGATTTGCTCTGGTGCCCTGCCATTTTACAAAGACGGTCTGCAGTTGTAATCCCTGCTGAAAATTGGTTTTGTTCTGTCCGCAGTAAAATTGACAGGCATTTGAATTTCAGACTTCAGGTTTCTGAATGTTTAATTCCTTGCATAATTGATGGTGCGGTGGTAGTATTGTTGCCTCACAGCTATAGGTTTTCTGGTTTGATTCTTGGTTGGGGTGGCTTCTGTTTGGAGTCTGCATCTCCTGCCTGTGTTTGTGTGGATTTGCTCTGGTGCCCTGCCATTTTACAAAGATGTGTCTGCAGTTTTAATCCCTGCCTCTGCTGAAAATTGTTTTGTTCTGTCCGCAGTAAAATTGACAGGCATTTGAATTTCAGACTTCAGGTTTCTGAATGTTTAATTCCTTGTATAATTGATGGTGCAGTGATAGTATTGTTACCTCACAACTATAGGTTTTCTGGTTTGATTCTTGGTTGGGGTGGCTTCTGTCTGCATCTCCTCCTGTATTTGTGTGGATTTGCTCTGGTGCCCTGCCATTTTGCAAAGACGTGTCTGCAGTATTAATCCCTGCATCTCTGCTGAAAATTGTTTTGTTCTGTCCGCAGTAAAATTGACAGGCATTTGAATTTCAGACTTCAGGTTTCTGAATGTTTAATTCCTTGCAGATTTGATGGTGCAGTGGTAGTATTGTTGCCTCACAGCTATAGGTTTTCTGGTTTGATTCTTGGTTGGGGTGGCTTCTGTGTGGAGTCTGCATCTCCTCCATGTGTTTGTGTGGATTTGCTCTGGTGCCCTGCCATTTTACAAAGACGTGTCTGCAGTTTTAATCCCTGCTGAAAATTGGTTTTGTTCTGTCCGCAGTAAAATTGACAGGCATTTGAATTTCAGACTTCAGGTTTCTGAATGTTTAATTCCTTGCATAATTGATGGTGTGGTGGTAGTATTGTTGCCTCACAGCTATAGGTTTTCTGGTTTGATTCTTGGTTGGGGTGGCTTCTGTTTGGAGTCTGCATCTCCTGCCTGTGTTTGTGTGGATTTGCTCTGATGCCCTGCCATTTTACAAAGACGTGTCTGCAGTATTAATCCTCGCGTCTCTGCTGAAAATTGTTTTTGTTCTGACCGCAGTAGATTTGTTCGAGATTTGAATTTCAAACTTCATGTTCTTCAGAATACGTAGTAACACAAACTTTTTATCTAGCAATTTTCTAAGTTTATAAGATGAATATTTTAAATTTGTCCCTATTTTTGGGACTGTATTCCCCATTATTGGCTTCGTCCAGGTTTTTGTGCTAAGGTTGACAGCTATGGCAAGAACTGAATTCACTGAATATGGACTGTAGAATTGTGCATATTTACTGATAAAGGTGCACTGTAGAATTGTGCATATTTACTGATAATGGTGGACTGTAGAATTGTGCATATTTACTAATAATGGTGGACTGTGGAATTGTGCATATTTACTAATAATGGTGGACTGTAGAATTGTGTATATTTACTAATAATGGTGGACTGTGGAAGTCTGAGTAGACTTTTTTATGATAAATGTTCTCAACTGGGCAGTTTTGCCATTATGGGTGCATATGTTTTGTTTCATTGCTTACTGGAAAAATGTTCAAAACAAATTTAAAACACCCTCTAACAAGTGTACTGTATTGTACAAGGAATATAATTTTAGTACAATGAGGAAGGTGTATCAAAGAGCACATGTATGTTTCATATGCAAGGGCCTATGATTCAAAACAGCCCAAAATTAATCTTTATCTGCCACTGGCAAAATGTATTTTCTTTGAATGTGGGTTTCAATGCTGTTTCAATGAATGTGAGTTTCAAGGGCAGAGAAGTTTTAATGCTAAGTTTTCATTGTGAGACTGCATTGCTTTGTTTAACAGATGACTTAATGTTTGTGCTGTAAAATACAAAATAAAACTTTCAAATGAAGTCCAATCATTGAAGTAAAGCAGTATGCACATTAGTGTTTATGGTAAATGGAGTGAAATAGCCAAGTAATGGTTAATTGGAATGGCTGCAGAGGCTCCAGTTCAACCATTATTTTGTCAGGGGGAAGGGCAGCAAACTCAGACAGGCCCAGCTGAACTATACCTCCCAACTGTCCAGATTTTCAAAGAATGAATAGATTTTTGCTTCTTATTTTTGGTTTGTTGTTCATAAAATTTGTAGTTTTAATTCCTAAATGATTTGCCAGAAGTCACTAAATAATAAGTTTCAGACTTCATAACCTTCATAAAAATGCATGTTAAAGTAAGAGCCGCTCTATCAACTGTCTCAATTTATACAAGAGCAATTTTTAGTACTGTTTATATGTGCCCCCAATATATTTGGCCTTGTTCAGATTTACTGCATTAACAGGTTGAGAGGTACATGCAAATAAATTGCTTTATAGAATTAGGCATAGCCAACCTCTCAGCTGTCCCCAATTTTTGGCTCAAAATGTTGCTCTTCCCCCTAAATAGCAATTTTGGAAGAAAACATGGAGGGTTTACAATTAAGAAATAACTGTAATAATCAAAGTTATAGATTACTTGAAATGCATGTAGATTCTTTTATTTTGTCAGCTGCTCAAGGTAGCAGTACTAATATTAAAGTGTCCCTTCTTTGACAGGTAGAAGCTGTATTGTGTGTCTATTTTATATTTTTGCATCACATTTTTGGTCCATTTTTCATAAAATTGTGTTTTTGGCAAATTAGTGACAAATCACTAAAGACTGAAGTTAGAAAATGACAGACATTTGAGTTTCAGATTTTATACCCTTCAGAAAATTCATACTAATGCAAGACCTATTCTATTATCTTTCTAAGTTTATTAGAGCAATATTTAAAAATTGTCCTTCTTGTTGTGCCTTTGTCCCACTTCTGTGTATGGCTTTGTCCAGATTTCTTGCTCTTGAAGTTGAGAGGTATGACAAATGTGTCAGGGCCATCACAGTCAGCCAGAGAGATTTCAAATTGTGACATGCTTGTTGCACCCCACTGTCCATGTAGTGACTCTGGATGTGTCCAAGCAAGGCAAGGAGTAGTTGTATCTACCTTGGATGGGGAGGACACACTGCATAAGTACTACAGTGGCTTTTCATCTGTCCTTGATTTTGCAGAATGGTCTGGTTTCTGTCATATTTTTGTACTGTTGATTTATGCTTATTACTCAAAGTGCCTGTTGCTCTGTGTTTAAGTAGCAATGCTTTAATGACCATAAGGTATGCTTGTCTGACATCGTAAGATGCAAGTAAGCTTTAATAAGCATACTGTTAAAGAATTGCCAACATTGAAAGCCTTTCTGTTGTTGCCATGCAGAGAATACTTGACTAGATAATGTATAAGCCTTGGGTATTAAAGGACAGGATTCCATTATTTTAAAAAGCTCATTACACTTGTTGGAGACTTCCAGTCATCTCTACAGGCTTTACCCGTAAACTAAACAGAATGCCAATCATGTGTGGTCCATAACCTGTACAGTAATCCTTTAAGCAATGTATCTTGAGCTTGTTTCTTGTTTGCTTTTCATTTTTTGCTTTTATGATGTTTTCCCCATGAAACGCTGTCAGGGAGGAGGTCTTTTTGGGATAAGAAACATTTTTCCAAGTGGGGCATCACATAGATTTCTACTTTCAGCATGTTGCTTGGTACTTTAATAAAGCTGAATATATTATAATTAGAACTGCAGTGCAAGGAGAAGTAGTTTGAGTTGAGTGCTTCTGGTTTTTCTTATACTTGATTTTGACTGGCATTCCAGTAATGTATTTAAAAAGTAATTTATTTTTTCATGCCTCACAACCTTTTGTTTCCATCTAGATATTAAGTAAGCTGTCATGCAGCCAATGCATTGAAATATTTTTATTCTTCTACACTTATTTTTGTCTTGATTGGACTTTCATAATGATGGTTTGCCACCCAGGGCAGCGTATTTAATTAAAGTTAGTTTTTTGTGGTTTTGTGCATAGCTCCTCCCCTTTATGGTTGACCACACCCCTTCCCCTTGACCCCGCCCATTCAGCGTCTCCTGCAGCCCCCCTGTGATTTGAAGTCACCAGCCGCCACTGAGTAAATCCATCATTTATGGGTCAGCGGATGCCTTGTATGCCAGACACAGGTCACCTCTTAGCAGTCTGTAGGGTACTGAGTGTAGTGACAGGGCTTTGAATCACTCCTTTTAGGACATGTTATTTAGGCCTTGTATTTTTATAGTAAGGTAACTCTGTAGGTGTTCCACTTGTTGCATGTGTCAGGACAGATACATGCCAAAGGGGGAATTGTATTAAATGTCTGGCCTAATGAAGGCTGAGTAAATAGGGGCAATGATATCCCTAAATCTATACATACAATCCATTTGTTTATAAGCTGTGCAATATAGAATGACTTTCTTACAGCAACATTCACATGTTGGTCAAAAGTTAGGTCACTGTCCACATAAGCTCCCAAAACCCGAACCAATGGGTCAGCTCTTAGGGGTGTATTGTCAGTATGGTAGTTCCCTGGCATAGCTGACTTTCCAAAGAATACAATAATGCATTTTTTGGCATTTAGTTTCAGACCACGATTTCAACACTATGTATTTGAGAGAAACTTTCCTGCAGGATGGCTAACTCATTTATAATAATAATAATAATAATAATAATAATAATAATAATAATAATTAGTGTCCTCAAAGGGGTCTTATCTGTTTGACTAAAAGCTTTCGGCTGATAGCTGACCCAGAAGAGCCTCAGAGATGCATCTGCACAAAGTGATAAGAAAATACAGAAAATATTTACTCACTGTAGCTGTTTATATAGCTCCATCCAAAAAGTGCTCAGAGTATAAGCAACCATAGGTTCATAGGGGTGTGTACTAAGCTAATGGCCCTGGAGCCTTTACAAGCCTAGCCCATAGAAGTGCCCTGGCATTGTGCTGCCCAACATTAGTTTTCAGTGCCTCAATCAAGTAGAGCCACTGCAATGATCCCCAGAGTGAACTTTCTATTTCCCATCCACTCATCAAGATTTCTCTTAAAGAGGGCCAGTGAGGTGCTCTGCTTGACATGTATGGGAAGTCTATTCCAGAGCATGGGCAGTCTCTGGGTTATGAACCTGTCCCTCCAGCATGTTCTGTTGATTGTGGTAATGAGGTTGAAGTCTTTGAAGCATGTGGTGCGGACAGATTTGGATTTCTTTAGATGCAGCATTTCTAACAGAGCTGGGTCAGACATGGCTTTGTAAGTCAAGCAGAGATCCCCTCTTAGTAGATGATATAAGACAGAGAATAGCTGGAGTTTTTTGAGTCTGTCCATTTAGAATATGTGTTTAAGGCATAGGATCCTCTTTGTGAGGTACTTTTGTGGCCTTTCCAGCTGTTGCATGTGTCTAATGATGTGCATGCCAAATGGGGCATTATACTCGATGATTGGCCTAATGAGGGAAGAGTAGAGAGAGATGATGATCTCTTTCTTCCTGGATGTAAAACCCTTGGTAATGAGATGTGCCACATAGAAGGACATTCTGACCACAGTGACAATGTGGTGGTCGAAGGAGAGGTTGCTGTCAACCCAGATCTCTTATAACGCCTTCAGTGTTTAGTGGACTCCCATCAATACGGTAATTAGTGGGAACTGAGTTTTTCCCAAAGGGGATGATGACTCATTTTTTGGCATTAAGCTTAAGGCCATGGCTTCAACAGCAGTCATTGGTCTCATTGAGGCCTTTCTATAGGATGTCTACATCACTTGGGGAGTTAATAATGGCTCCCAACTTGCAGTCATCTGCGAACTTGGTCAGCCAGAGTCCCTCTGTGTTGGTCTGGACTTCTGAGAAGTAGATGCCAAACAGGATAGGACCCAGGACCGATCCCTGTGGGATTCCAATAGTGACTGTTTGGCAGTCTGACTTGAGTCTGCTACTTTTACACTGTGGGTTCTACCTGTGAGCCAGTTTGCAACCCACCTAGTGATATAGGGGTTGATGCCTAGTTTGGTGAGTATATCAATAACTCCTGAGTGGGGAATGGTATCAAAGGCCTTGGCATGATTGAGGTAGGCTGTATGAACTGCCTTGCCCTCATCCACAGCTCTGTTGACTGTCTCAAAGAAGTCAAGCAGGTTGAGCAGGCGTGAGCTACCTTTCACAAAACCAAACTACGTGGGATCTAGAGTTTGGAGATTCCCTATATCCTTGTTAATTAGGTCCATGATGATGCTCTCCATAACCTTACATATCAGACTCATCAGGCTAATGAGGTGATAATTCACAGGGTCTGTAGTCACTCCCCCTTTATGGAGAGGGATTACTGTAGCAGTGCACCATTCGGTAGGGACAAAGCCTGAGGTGAGGCTGTGATTGAACAGGGCACACAGATGTGGTGCCAGTTCAATTTGTAGTTCATGTAGAACACATCCAGGGATATTATCAGGTCCCATGGAAGCTGTATTCTTGACCTTGGGCAATGCAGCTTTAACCTGTGCTGCAGTAATGCTAGGTGCCTGGCATTCCTTCAGTATTGTGATTGGTCCTTTGGGGGGGAGGGGTAAAGTTGGCACTGAATCTGTCGGCCAGTATGTTGGCAATATCTGTTGGCTCAGTATAGGAAGTACCATCGTGCAGTAACTCAGAGCAAACCTGGGTATTGCCGCAGAGATTCTTGATATAGCTATAGAAGGCTTTGTGGTTGTTTTTAGTGTCTGTCGCAACTCTACCTTCATAGCTGGCTTTAGAGGTTTTGATAAGGAATCTCAACTTTTTGTTGAGGCTAATAAGGGAGCTTTCCAGTCTTGGGACTTCATCTTTTTCTGCAACAGTTTCTTCCTTCTGTTGTAGAGTTTATTAATGACAGGGGCCCACCAGATTAGTTTCATTTTTTTTGGAGGAGAGCATCTTGGTTCTGTTAGGTATGGCTATGTCCATGCATTTATGTACTTGTTCGTACACTGCATTGGCGTATTATTTGGCAGTCATGCATCTATTTTCCATTGACATGGGTGCCATGAAGTTAGCCACCTCTGTTTTTAGGAGCCCAAATTCAGCTTTGGAGAAGTTTTTCATGGTGGTTACCTTTGTGGGGAGTGTGGGTGAGATGTGGATTTCCATGGTGATCAGTTTGTGGTTGGATCTAACCAGGGAATAATTGACTATTGGTGTAGATCAACAGTTGCCCATGTTAGTAATAATGAGGTCAAGGATGTTGCTTCCTCTAGTGGGGGTAAGAATGATTAACTCTGTTAAGGAAGAAGTTAAGAAAGGAAGATCTACAAGATTTATGCCCATTTTGGGGCAAGGGTATTCGGATTCACAAACTGGTCAAGGTATAACCAAGTCGGATTTTGACAGTAACCATCTACTGTTTATTCCTGAATACAGTGGTAATGTAGGAAATATTATCAAGATTATAGATAGGGAATTTAAATCATTTCAGGACCTAACAGACCTTAGTGGATTTAAGAAAATAACCCTTAAAACTGTATTTAGGAAAGGTTTCAATATTAAGAGAATATTGGAGCAGGACACAAAACAAATTCAGCAGAGAAGTCACCGAAGGGGGACCTATAGGTGTGGGTGGTGTTCTCAGTGCAAATATATTTCCAATCAAGAATTCGTATACTTGGAAAGTAGAAACAGAAAAATTATTTCAGACAATTTTTATAATTGTCATTCCTACGGGGTTGTTTATTTGGCAGTGTGCCAGTCATGCCAGGCCTTTTATGTCGGAATGACTAAAAGACAACTCCGTAGAAGAGTGTACGAGCATTATTATGATATACAGAAATGCAATACTAACAATGCACTTTACAGGCACTTTACTACATGTACTGGAGCGTCCTTTTCTTTTTTTGTTTTGGATTCTATTCCAAAAGATGCTAGGGGTTGACCTTGGGAAGTCAAACTATCCCACAGGGAAACATATTGGCAAATTTCTTTAAAATCTAATCGATTTCCTGGGCTTAATGATTCAATATCTATCATTCCATATTTAAAGCTCAAATCAGGTAGAATTTGAAATATGTATCAAAACTATAGTTAGGAGACATTTGAGTACATCATAAAATATACCTATACTTTTGTATGAAGTTATATATTCAATGTTTTTAATATATATTTATATATGCAGCAACTGGTTTTATTACATTTTGTTGTCATGGTTTGTGTTTTAAGACTTTACATGTACATATACATATACATACGATTTTTAAAAAAAACAATTCTGTGGCTTTAAGTATGATCAATTATTCTATTAGTGTGTTAAGTGTTTGATCATTTTAGTATTTAAGCTTGTGAAAGTAACCATGACCTTATCTGATGAAGTCATATGTTTGACGAAAACGAGTATTCAATTTGTGGCGTTTAAAGAAAATAAACCATTCGACTTTTGGATTTGGAGCCTTATTGTGAGCTGTTGTGAGCTGTTTCAACTCAGTTTCCTTTTTGGTGGTGTCTGCAGTTCTGGACCTCAGTGCTTGCTTTGGTGGTTAGTTTTGTGACTTTTTTCATTGTTTGGGGCCCACCAGATTAGTTTCCTTTTTTTTGGAGGAGAGCATCTTGGTTCTGTTAGGTATGGCTACGTCCATGCATTTATGTACTTGTTCGTACACTGCAGTGGCGTATTATTTGGCAGTCATGCATCTATTTTCCATTGACATGGGTGCCATGAAGTTAGCCACCTCTGTTTTTAGGAGCCCAAATTCAGCTTTGGAGAAGTTTTTCATGGTGGTTACCTTTGTGGGGAGTGTGGGTGAGATGTGGATTTCCATGGTGATCAGTTTGTGGTTGGATCTAACCAGGTAATAATTGACTATTGGTGTAGAGCAACAGTTGCCCATGTTAGTAATAATGAGGTCAAGGATGTTGCTTCCTCTAGTGGGGGTAAGAATGAGCTGGTCCAGGGCATTGGAACTGATGAATTCCAGGAATTGTTGGGCCAGTGTACTGGTGCATGAGTAGTTTTCTCAGTTGATGGAGGGGTAGTTGAAGTCACCTAATATGACAGTGTTGGGTTGGACCCTAATAGTTTCCATGGTGCTTAGGAACGTGGAGTGAGAGTCTTGGGATATGGTTGGGAATCCATAGCAGGCTATGACCTGAATTGCTTTCTTACCCAATGGTAGTTGTCCTTGAAGTATCTCAGATGCATTATGATGAGGTACTAGTCTGGAGGTGTGCATATCCTTTATGAATATGGAGACACCACCGCCTTTGGAGCTTCGGTCCATTTTATGGAGCCAAAAGGTGTGGAATGAGTTATACCCTGGTAGTGCAGAGGTACTTTCTGCTGCTTTAAACCAGGTCTCTGTTACAGCACAAATGTTGATGTTCTTCATTTTGAGGGGTGCTTCAAGCAAGTGCAGTTTGAGATTTAGACTTCCAGCATTGAGCAGCATGACTCTCAGATTGCATTTATTTATAGCTGTTACAGTGGTAATTTGGTCTTTGGAACATGGCCTAAAAATGGCACTATAGGGGTGGCAATACCAGAGTGACAGTGTGGGAGGGGTTGAAAGCTTTTGGAAGCTGACTAGTGGCTACATCCATGGCAGGATACAACCCATAGGTTCCTACAACAGTGAGAATGATGAACATATAAATGTTACCTCGATCAATGTCTCCTTTGCATTTTTAAGCAATAATCTACAACTCTGTGTGTGTGTGTGTGGATAAAGCAGAATTCCCCCAGACTTTACCCATCATTGATGTAGTGTGATCATGAGAGCAAAATCTGAGTGATTAAACAGATCCAATTATGGATAACACCAGCATTACCCACACTCAAAAGTGGATTATTGCTGTTATACAATTAAATTATTTAAAGGAAAAAGTATTACTTTTTCTAAATTATTCGACTGTGTAAAAGGTTCAGTGTTCTTTTGCCACTTTTTGGTAGTCTGAGGCATCCAAGATCTGCACTGCTCATACTCTGCTACTTTAAGTTAGTGCATACTGCACAGTACGTTGAGTTGAACACCCCCTCCCGCCCACTTAAGATGGATGAACTCTAGCTCTCAACTGTCCCTGATTTTGCTTCCTGTGTTTCCCTAACCCTCTTAAAACTTTTTGATATTATGTAAATTCAGATAATGCATGTTCCGGTAGAAGTTGTTTAGTGTAATAGTGCAGGAACATTTTTTTTGGTGGTTGAAGTGGAGAAATAGAAATGTCCGCCCTTTGCTTTAATGTATAATGTTTCCTCTGGTTTTTAGAGAAGAGCTCAAGGCAGCCATAACTATTTCTTTATAGTTACAGTTGCTTGCACCTCAATTAGTTTGATCTACTTTGCAGAGATAAAAGCTGGGCTGCCACAGTTGTCTATTTGAATAGTTTTAGCTGCCCGTGGTCTGATTTGTTTTTTTGCTTCACAGAGATGAGATAGTAACTTCTGCTGTCTGGAGAGAAGTTTCTGTTGACCGGACTTTTTCTTGTTGGGAACAGTCAATTTACAATGCGCACCCTGACTGGTCTGTTTAATCAGCATGCTCACTTTTGAATACTAAATTGGGCTTATTGTATAACTAATGATTTTTTTCATTTCTGGTTATAAATCAATATCATATATTGCTTCCTTTTGTTATTTTCATGGTATTGAAGTGTTGCTTCTAAATCTTCTTAGTAATGACAGTGAAAGGTTCTCTTTCTCAGCTAACTTCACCTCAATCAGTTGTTGTTTCCATACAACAATAGTATTCCAGTTACAAAGAAGGGAGACCTTTGTGCTGCAGTGGAGGGGAGTTTTACAGTGAAAATGGTCACCTACAGTTACTGAAAGCTTATGTATATTTAGAAAAAATATATTTTCAAAACTTTACAGAGGTCTACTACATGCTATGCAACTAATCATATGCCAAACATGGGGGGTGATTGGCATAACAGTTAAGGTGTCTACCTTACAAACACAAAGTGCAAGATTTGATTCTCAGATGTGGCAACTGGCTAGTCTCCAAAGGCAGTTAGCTTAATACTATGAAAATTATGCTAAAGACATTTGTAATTTATAAATACAGTGCACATGTAAGTCAAAAGATACTTTAAAGACTTTTGTAATTTATAAATACAGTGCACATATAAGGCAAAAGATACTTTAAAGAGATTTGTAATTTATAAATACAGTGCACATATAAGGCAAAAGGTACTTTAAAGACATTTGTACTTTATAATACAGTGCCCATAGAAGGGAAAAGATACGTTAAAGACATTTGTACTTTAAAATACAGTGCACATATAAGGCAAAGGATACTTTAAAGACATTTGTACTTTATAATACAGTGCACATATAAGGCAAAGGATACTTTAAAGACATTTGTACTTTGTATTACAGTGCACATATAAGGCAAAAGATACTTTAAAGATGTGTACTTTGTAATACAGTGCACATATAAGGCAAAATATGTTTTTGATGTCAGTGTAGCCCTGATCAGCAGTATATTCAAGCTGTGTTTTCCCCTAATACTGTTTGTAAGGTGACAGTGCCTCCTTAACCCCCACCTAGTTCTTAAAGAGGGGTTAAGTGAACATTAGCCACCCCCTTACAAACAGTATTACAAGAAATATATTTTATAAAAAGTGCAAATTACTACAAAATATTAATTAAATAGCAAATAATATTAACTTACATGACTATCAGTAAACAATGTAGGACATTTAACTAAAGGTTTTGTTTTCATTCTGTCATTTCTTTTTGACAGACTGACAGATAGTGAGCATAAGTTATGCTACCAATGTATTTTTTATTTACATTAAGATCTCATCTCATTCAAGTTTTCTTAACCATTTTTTTTTTTGCTCAAAAAAATCTTTTATTAGAGAATATAAATTAATAACAACAAAACTGGAAGGCGCAGTGGTGCTGTGGTAGCACTATAGCTTCACAGCAAGAGGTTCTCCAGTTCGATTCTTGGCAGGGGTGCCTTTTGTGTGGAGTCTGCATGTCCTCCCTGCATTTATGTGGGCTTTCTCTGGGTGCTCCAGTTTCCTCCCATGTTACAAAGACATGCATCTGGAGCGTTTCTCCCCAGACCTCTGCTGAAAATTGTCTCATTCCAATCAGACTTTCCCGGTTAACAAATGTAAAAAAAAATAAATAAATAATAACTATAAGCATGAACCTTGTGGTAATAAATAAAAACAAATATTTCATTAACAATAAAAGACAGTAACATCAACTATTTACAAGATGTCTACATGTATAAGAAAGATAATTATAATCATCTTATTCATTATTGTTTCAGTTTATGAATCTTTAGTGATTATTTGTTGTTTGTTTATTTAACAGATTCTTGAGTTTAGTCCATGAATTAAGTACAGGTGTTGTTCTGATAGTTCTTCCTTTAATCGATTGTATCTCTAGTTGACAAGTTTCAATTGCAATGTTTAGGAATTCTTTCATTGAAGGTGTTGAGACATTTTTCCAGTTTTTTGGAACTACTTTCCTCGCAAAAGTCAAAACACTCCAAAGAAGAGGATAGTAATTTTTCTTGACACATGACAGAACTGGCACATTGAAGAGGATTAATGAATTGCTTCCAAGTATAATCTAACACACAGCTAGGGTAATATAAAAAAATCAGTTTTATTGTAAACGGTAAGCACTTTTTTAGGAACACCACTCGTTTACCGTTTACAATAAAACTGATTTTTTTTTATACTACCCTGGCCGTGTGTTGGATTATACTTATACTTGGATGCATTCTTGTACTTTTTTTGTACGATCTGTTAGTCCTTAGATTTGATGGGTTTCTTCTCTGGAGGATTAATTAATTGTTTAACATAAAATTATCAGTGAATAGTGCTTGTAAAAAATATTAATATCTTTCCAAAATGGTTTAATTACATTATAATCATAAATCATATGCTGTCAATCATCTCTAAGTTCCAAACCACATCTCCAACATTTAGTTTTCTTATTAAAGGAGATCAACCTTGTGTGGAGTAATGAATGTTTTATGAAAAAAATAATAATTTCCATTTCAAAGACATTGTGGTTTGAGCTGTAGATGAGAACATCATAATTTTCTCACTACTACTAGGGCAGTAATTATTAATTTCTCTAAAATAATCTCAATAATTATCTTTACAATCATTTGTCTTTATCTTATTAATCTTGTGTATTTTAGATGAGTCTTTTTTCCATGATATTCTGATGCATCAGCAGTATTAAAAGTTCTACAAGTTTAGGTATCTCTTTTTTAACTGATATATACATCAAAATTCATTTTCTCTATGTAAAACCTGCAGTTTTGTACATCTAACCACATTTCATTATGTATGTTAAATGTATTCAAAATATAATCTAAAGTATTTAATTTTTCTTTTTTCATAAACTGATACCAATATACTAATTGTTTATCCTCAAAAGCATTTATTGTGAAAGTATTAAATGTATTCATATTGTTTTGTGTGTATGTAATAGGAAATGTCAGAAACAACTAGGCTTTGTGTTCTGGATCTTTGTATATAATGTTTCTGAAATTATTCATTGTTGTGAGGATAAAGTATGAATTTATCACTATGTTTTGGTGTTCTAAAATAAAGTATTTTAAAATCCAAAGAAAGCTGTTATTGATTAAATTATTGTGACATTCATATTTCCTATGGTTACTTTTAAGTAAATACTTTCATGTATATCTTTCCACTTAGCATAATAGTTCTTGTTTGTCCAGTAGATAATAGTCTTTATAACGCTTGAGATTGAGTATAATTCTATGTTACGTAGATCTATTCCTCAATATGACCAACTTCTTAAATGGTGATTAAGTGTCAAACTGGATTTGTAGAGATGCCAAAGAAATTTAAGTATCATACTATTGAATTCTTTTATGTATTGTTTTGGAATGGGCAGAGCCAATGGCTGAATTATATATAGTATTTTGGTAATAATATCATCTTTATTATTAAATATCTTTCTTCCATTGTGAAATTTATTCCATTTATTGATAAGAGTTTTAATTTTATCTAGACAGCTGGTGTAGTTTGTGTTAATAGTTTATTTTATATTCTTAGTTAATATAATTCCAAGGTAGGTTATTTTATGATCTTTGACTATATATATTTAGAAACATTTTTGCCATATCTGAAATATTAGTATTTATACATAGGATTTTAGTTTTATCCTCATTAAATAAAAGACCTGATTTAGATTGGAATATTTTGATGAACTTGAAAAGATAATTAAGAGAGTTTTTGTTATCCTTAAACATCAATAAAATATCAACAAATAGAAGTATTTTTGAATTTAGATTATGATCAAACTGTACATCTACTATATCTGCATTTGATCTTATATAATTCACAAAGGACAACAGGCAACTTTGTTTTGTTCCTTTGGTTATCTGTATTGATTGCAAAACATAAGATCCTATTTTTATATAAGCTAGCATGTTATCATAAACGTTTTTATAAGTTGTTAGAAATCCCTTGAAAAATTTTATTCCTGTAATATTTAGAAAAGATAATTCCAATTAACTGTGTTGAAAGCACTGTTAATATCTAGACTTACTAAGATTAAATTATCATTTATATTGTTGGTATAATCAATTGTAGTTAAGATTCTTTTGATATTATCATAAGTGCTTCTATTTCTTATAAAACCAGTTCAATCATTGTGAATTAGACTAGGTAAAAATTATTGAATTATATATGCTATAATAGACATAAATAATTTGTAGTCAACATTTAATAATAACATTGGCCGGTAAGATGTACATTTTGAATTAACCTTATCTGTTATCAATACAGGTGAAATAAGGGTGTACTTCCAAGATGCTGGAACTCTTATTATTTTTTTTACTGTTTGGAAAGTATGAAGTAATATATTTAATGCAGTTTTGGGCATTAATATATAAAGTTCAGGTATTATACTGTTGTTCCCTGGGGCTTTATTAAGTCTTAGCTTATTGATTTGATTTGTAAGTTCAGATATTGATATGGGTTTACAAATTGCTTTCAGTTGTTGATCTGTTATCTTATTTTAGTATATTTTCTAATAAATGTTTTTATTCTTTCTTGTTGATCCATTATTGGATTATTTTGATTAATTTTATGAAATGATTTCTAAATTCATTGAGCATTTCTTCAGTAGCAGTGACTCTCCCTTTCTTATCTTCACTGTATAATTCTTTAATACGTCTTGTCTTGATCATTATTTTTGTTATATATGCTATTTTATGTAACTATTTTGGATTTGTCATATGATTCACTAGTTTTATTTTTTTTTCTAAATTTATTTTAGTTTTCTGGTTTAGAATTTCTAAATATTTATTTTGCAAATTATTTATTTCATTTGACAAGTTTTTATTACCAGTTTGCTGTTCTAATTTGATTCTATCAATTTTGTGTTATACATCTATTAACCCCTTATCTCATTGCTTTTTTTCTAAATAAATACCAGGTTATTTTTTTCCATTTAAATAAGATTTAAGAACATCCTATATATATATATATATGTATATATATTTCTGATTTTTCTGTACATTCTTAAATTCTATGCATATTTCAATCTCTTTGTTGAAGAATTCATTGAAATCTTTTAGGTTAATAATATAAGCTGAAATTCTTTTAATGTGGACATTTTTATTGTCATTCAAAGAACATTCAAAAGTTATGGCATTGTGGTCCAAGACTGGATAAGAAACTATTTTAACTTTATTTAAATAAGTGGCTAAATCATTGGAAACAAAGACTCTATTTTTGAATGTGTACCATGTCTATTTGAGAAGTGAGTAAAAAGAGTGAGTCACTAACTAAATATTCATTAGTATCCTTAATATTGAGAAGGTTGTTAAAATTTATTAAAGCTTTCACTGTGGCTGATATTCTGCATTTCCCCATAACATTAGTGTCTTTATCATTAAGAATACAATTAAAGTCTCCTGCCATAATAAGGCTTCCTTTTGAGTACTATAATATCTTATCCAATTGAAGTTTGGAAGTTTTAACTCCCATTCCTGGTATCCAATAAATATTAACAAGTGAATATATATTTGAGTTGATTTGTAGAGTTACTAAACAAAACATACCTTTATTATCAGCATAAGTGTTCTGGATGTCTGGTAATGGTAGAGTATTTTTCCAAAGAACAGCTACTCTTTTTTTCTGACCAAATTTGGAAGTTGCTATAACTGTATACTGTTTATTATTAAGTATCAGTACATCATCTGTTAATAGGTGTGTTTCTTGAATAAATATTACCTGTGGTAAAATAATTTTATGTATTTATAGAAACTATTCCTTTTGCAACAACTATTTAACCCATTTATATTGACTGAAATGCATTTTGGTTTTGTCATCTTTCAAGCTAAAGAACAAGTAATTTAAGGCATTCTAAGACATAGAATATAATGATCCAGTTGTACCTATAGAAAATGTTGGGTTGGTAATAATGAAAAGTGCAATCAGACCTCTGCACGTACGGCTACTGCACGGCTCAAAGGCATCAAGGAATTACAAAAACATGGTAGAGCCAGCAAACAGTGGATCAAAATCCATTTATTAAAGGAAGGAGGAAAAAAAACATACCGGTTTTGGCCCTTAGGCCTTCCTCAGTGTTTGTAACTGTTACAAAATTCACACCATATATATATACATATATATATATATATATATATATATATATAGAGAGAGAGAGAGAGAGAGAGTGGTCCAGCACCACCTGCAGTCCAAAAGCAGAATTGCATACATTTAAACATTCATTTTTATTTTTATATGTATTCATTCAACCCAGGGGGAAGTGCACCTAATTTGATAATCCATTTTGTTTCCATTTTGTTTAATATTGCATGCCAACCAGATTTATTAACTGTATACCGTTGTATAATATCAATCACAGTAAATCTGAACTTGGCATTTGGGTGTTTGATTGTATGTTTGTACAGTGCATTCGTAGGTTTACAAGTCCTAATATCACTAAGATGTTCCGAGATTCTAAATTAGACACAATGTGAAGTTTGTCCTACATAAAATGCTGAACAATTGCATGATGCCAAATAAATCACCCAGTCTGATTGACAATTTGCAAAGAATCTAATAGAAAAAACTTCACCAGTGTTCCTACTAGTAAATTCCTTTGTTTTGCTCATATTATTGCAATGTGTACAGTGGCCACATGGGAAACAGCCCAATAGAGGGCCCCCTTGTAAGGTTATTTGTTTAGATGAATTCACATTCTTGTTGATATGTTTATAGTGGTTGAAAAAGGAACCCATATTCCGACCCCGTCTATATGAAAAGTGACATCTGTCATCCAATATTGCCCTAAGTTTATCTGCTAGCGATATATTCCAATGCCTCCACACACAATTGATGAGTGTCTGTATTTCTCCCATATGTAGTAACCAATCTAATTTGTGAGTTAGATTTCTGTTTGTGCTCCTTGTATTGTAGTAGATTTTCCCTGTTTGTGTTAGTAGCATACCGTCTTCCTTGAATGATATCACCTTTTTTATATCCCCGGTTAAGGAACCTTGTGGATAAATTTGACTCATAGGTGGTAAATGTGCTTTCCTCTGAACAAATCCTCCTCAGGCGAAGAAATTGTGATTTTGGAATGTTTCTGCAAATATGGGGGGGGGGGTGAAAGCTGGAGGCATGGAGTAGGGAGTTGTATTGGGGATATTTGCAATAGATTTCTGTTGGTAATGTATGATCTACATTTCTTGTTACTAAGACATCTAGAAAGGTAATCTGATTAGTATCATAAGTTATCGTGAATTCAATACCCCATTTATTTTCATTCAAATAAGTCACAAACTCCTTAAGATATACAATGTCAGATCTCCATACCATCCAGCAATCATCCAAATATCTCCTCCATATATCAGTTTCATCAATGTAGATGTTATGAGCTTTGTCATAAATGATTTGATCTTCAATGTAGGCCATAAAAAGGTCTGTATATATAGGAGCAAATGAGGCCCCCATGGCCATGCCTTTGGTCTGTAAATAACATTCGTTGCCATAGAATATCACATTTTTGGTTAACAAATGTTCCGCCATGCATAGTAACAGTGTATTGAAACCTGGGGGGTATAATTCTGACTTTGTTAACCAATATTCCAAAGCATCTAGGCCAGCCCAATGGGGGATGTTGGTATATAATGCAGAGACATCCAAAGTGCACAAATACCACCCTTCCTCAAGCTGCATATCTGTTATTATCCGGAGGAGTTCAGTCGTATCTTGTATTCTTGCTCTAACACATTGGAGCAGGGGCTTCAGATGTAATGTGAGAAACTGAGATAATGGTACTGTAATAGAACCTCTGCCCGAGACTATTGGTCGACCAGGTGGATGGTTTGGGTCCTTATGAATCTTAGGGAGGAAGTAGATGTATTGGTTACAGGGATCTGTAACTGTAAGATGATGTTGAATATCTTGTGTTATAATGCCTTCCTCCCTAGCTAGTTGTAAGAATTCATCTATTTTCTTTTTGAATCCTAGTGTAGAATCAGTCACCATATGTGTATAGTATCTACTGTCTGATAGTTGTCGTATTGCTTCAAAATTATATGCTGACCAATCCTGTACTACAATGGCACCCCCCTTGTCTGCTGTTAATATTACTAATTTCTTGTTGTTAGCCATTTCCACAATAGTGTCCATCTCCTTCCTGGACACATTATTCTGTTTGACATGCGGATCCTTGAAATTAAAATGTAAATCTTTGAGAGTGGAATTATAGAACATGGATACAATCAGATGCATGGGTGGCATAAATGTTGTTTTATGATATCTGAATCTAGCATCATTATCTAAATTGCCTTCTGTCTGAAAAAAACAGTTTCAGGTTAAGTAATCTGCAAAACACAAAGATATCATTATTAAATTAATCTTCATTAATAAAGAAACCAGGAATAAAATTAAGTCCTTTATTAAGAATTTGAATTTGTGTTGTGGACAGTGTTGTGGATGAAATGTTTAACACATTATTTATTTCTGAACAATTAGTTTCAATAGGTCTACCATGCTTTCCACCCCTGTGTTTCCTCCCACCCCGTTTGTACCTTTGGCTAAAGGGCCTAAAGAGTTTCTTCTTTTAGAGGCTGGCGAGTCGGCAGAATGTTGTAAACCGGACTCTAAAGTGGTGGAGGAATCCTCCCCTGATTCATCACAACTTGAATTGTTCGATTTTTTTTCAAGATAGATCTTGGTCTCTTCTTTTTATTGACCTTCCTGTGGGAAGGCTCAAACCTAACATGTTTGTTGTTTGAAAAGGGGTGCCCCCCTTCATAATCACTTAAGTCACGCTGAAATTTACCCATTTTTTTTATCTTTAAGTGTCTGTTCACAGCTGAGGAGGTCCTGTCCCAATTTCTGAAGGTTATTAGAATAGCCATCCTGACCTTCAGATTTACTGATATCATTACACATATCAGTAATTTCTAATATTTGTTTGTATATGGCTCTCTCATTATATGCCGCAAAAATTTTAACAAATTCCATTGCTGATTTATGTTGAGTTTCTGCCCATTGTTCTAATAGAATGGAATCTGCTTCAGAGACCAGCGGTTGTATCTTTACCCATAGTCCCCTAGGTGATATATCTTTGGCCAAGTAGGCTTTGAAAAGTTTAGCATGCCACACGTTCGCCCTTAATGCCCTCATACTTTTATTCAGTTTATGAAAGTAAGTTTCGCTATTGTTAATTGTTGCAAAGGCTTCCTTATTAATATCTTGCCCCAAATTAGTAAGTCCAAATGCTGCCAAATCATTCCTATCAGCTGAGAGGCCCCTCAGTAATTCTGTAAGATCCATAATGAAATTATCAATCCTGTTACAACATACAATAGGTCACAAATAGATGATAGAATCTGGATTATCTAAACAGTGCCAGGTCCCCACCAATAATCTAATGAGAAAAAAGTATCTTTAAGTGTGAGGACTACACAGGCCCCTGTTAGCCTGGTACATATATGAACCGACACATAAAAAGTTTGAAGTATAGACCAACTGGATGTAAACAATGATAGCTACTATATTAAATGAGTCAGGATCGACCCCTATTCCAAGTGCTATGTTTACACCCTGGTCATATATATCAACTATGACTCAAGAAACAATAACAGTCCCTGTACAATTATACAGTACTGAGTTCCAATAAAAATAAATATATATGTGACCATTCAATGTTGTTTAATAAATTGTACCAAAAAACTGAACTAGTATCCCAATCGTAATAGACTTCACTGAGCAAAAATAAAAATTTATGTCCGTACAAACGGGTACATATCAACAAGAATGTGAATTCATCTAAACATACAATCAAACACCCAAATGTCAAGTTCAGATTTACTGTGATTGATATTATAAAATGAATGTTTAAATGTATGCATATATATATATATATATATATATATATATATATATATATATATATATATATATATATATATATATATATATATATGTCTTAATAATGAACCTCAAGAACTTTATAATAGTATTGATGCTCAGTTTGTATGATTTTGTAGACACCTGAGTATGAATAAGTATGTAACATATGTATAAAACATATGTAACATAAAACAAGTCTAACTATCCTTCCCCCCAAGGAGTATAAAACTCCAGTCTTGAATAATAAATCTATCCAAGTCAGTCTACTTAGCAGTAGAAGCAAAATCAGTTCAGTCCAGCCATATTATAATTAAATTATTCCATTAGGTCTAGTAAGAAAATTAGATATCATAAGAATTATATTAACTCTTGTACTGACTAAGTTTATATAACTTCAAAGTTTTACTAAGCAAATAAATTATACTTCTCTATACATATCAAAACACATACAATCTTTAACATACTTAAACATATATCGACAAATGCACACACACACACACACACACACACACACACACACACACACACACACACACACACACATATATATATATATATATATATATATATATATATATATATATATATATATATGTGTGTGTACAATCAGCCGAACAAATAGAAAGTTTTCTTAACCATTAAGGATTAAGTTTCAGTTAAAATTTTCTCAGTTGAAATCACCAATTTAACTGTCTAAAATCAGTGCCTGTGCAGGATGGGAATATTTTCACTCATCTAGTCAATGTACCTTTCTACCTACAGGTACTGAAATTCATAACACTGGCCTCTGAAAATTGTAGCAAAGGGATCAAAACAGGAGCACATACTTGTTTTTGTATGAACTCTTTCAGATACTAGACCCATATTTTTAGTGATAATAAACTTTTAGATATACTTAATTGTTTACTAGCATATGTGCTCTTAAACAGGTCTGACTTCATGAAGAAAATCAATCACTTTGTAGGAGCAAGTCTTAAACTTTTACTATGCACTACGTCTAAATCACAGAAGCTAAGAAGTATGCTGGCCCAAAAAAAGCCCTATAAATGAAATCATATTAAATATTAAATGAAGACAGCATGTCATAAATGTGCATTTATGCATGTAAGCTTTGCTAATAGCATTTTTGTAGGAAAATAAACATTGAACATACTCATGTTTAAATGCATCAGCTGGCATTTTTCCAAATCCTGCACAATGTCTCTCTCTCTCTCTCTCTCTCTCTCTCTCTCTATATATATATATATATATATATATATATATCAAAAAATAAAGCAACAGCTACCATGCAGAGTCCAATAAATAGCATTACAACGTCTCAGTTCATATACTGCTTCATCAATCCACTGCTTACAGAATCCAGCAAACAGTCAATACGTATTGAATATAAAAAGTTTTTTTATTGTCGGTGCACTCAGGAGGTAAGCGCTTTCACTTCAATGCTTCATCAGACCATACAACTGAGTGAATAACAGATTTTCATTTAAAAACATAAGCTTCCAATCATATACTGACACATCATTATTACTTCAACAATTAGAGAATTCATAAAATCAAACTAATTAAGCAGCAATGCTAAAGAACAAAAGTCAGTAATTGCACTCTAATTACATTTAGTATATTTTTGATATGCTTTGTTTGCATATGTTTTTTAATCTGATTTTAAAAATTAAATTTTTTAGTCTGATGATATAATATATTAGTTTATGAAGTCAATAAATGTATGATGTGTCAGTATATGATTGGAAGCTTATGTTTTTAAATGGAAATCTGTTATTCACTCAGTTGTATGGTCTGATGAAGCATTGAAGTGAAAGCGCTTACCTCCTGAGTGCACCGATAATAAAAAACTTTTTATATTCAATACGTATTGACTGTTTGCCAGATTCTGTAAGCAGTGGATTGATAAAGCAGTATATGAACTGAGACGTTGTAACGCTGTTTATTGGACTCTGCATGGTAGCTGTTGCTTTATTTTTTGATTTGTTGAGACTGTTTGTTTTTGTAAGCACAGCTTTTACCCCCTGGACTTTTGCCTGTTTTTTTTCGTTTTTATATATATATATATATATATATATGTATACATATATATATATATATATATATATATATATATATATATATGGTACATAGTAACTCTGTCTTCAAAATGTGTGATATAATGTTAAGCAACATTAGAACTACATTAAATCATTTCTCTCTGTTTGAATGTTCTCTCTGCCAGCGTCACTGAACTGACAAAAAATGACTAAGGTAACCTTACTAAAGAAAGTACTAGTTCTAATTTTTTTCTAAAAAGTAACATTCAGAGATTTACATATAATAAACTTATAATGGACAGATTCAGCACTTGACTGGCACAGGCAGATAAACAGAAGCATGATTTTCAGGTGAAGAAATAATAATAAAGTAAATTAACTTATTAAAAATATTCAGTAACAGTAGGATTTAGTGAAGGGATAACATAATGCAATATGTTTCCCGATGCAGGGTATGACTACCTGTTGTGCTCTGTTTCACATAGTGTGGGGAAATTAATCAAATACATTATAAAATGAAGTAAGGTCTGTAATCCATTTTTAATTAAATTTCTGTAGTAAAATATTGATAGAATTTATGGAAAAATATATTTGTGGAGCTTAATATCAGGAACAAAAGGATGTGTGCTATTTTGCCCTTAGAATATTACACTTTCATGCTTCTAGGCCACCTTTCCATGTATCCAGTACTGAGTACATTTCTTAACTGATTTATGATAAATCACTAAACAAAGCTAATTAACCTTAAATTTAAGGTCGTATCTGTTACATGGTATTTAATTTAATAATGCCAGTTTCATAGCAGTGCTGTATGGTATTTGCATATCAGTCTGTAATGGCTGGGGAAAGGGGCTGACACAAACAAGTTAGGACAGCATCAAACCTGCTGTAGGTTAAGGAAATGTCTGTGTGTTTTATTCTGAAAGCACTATGTAATAAAACAACTATTTGCATGTGATACTTCTGAAAGCATTTTGTAATAAAAGAACTATTAGCATGTGATACTTCTGAAAGCAGTATGTAATAAAACAACTGTTAGCATGCAATACGTCTGAAAGCACTATGTAATAAAACAACAATTAGCATGTGATACTTTTGACCAGCTGGCTTGTTAGCCATGCCACTTTGACTAACCCTTCTTTGACCATGTTCTACTTACTGATCCTGTCAGAGACCTTCACTGACCTATGACCCACTCTTTTTAGTTGGGCCTGCCTTCCTAGTGCTACTCTGCATCAATTTTCATATAGGCAGAGGCAAGGGCTGCTACAATGCATTTATATCACGTTATCAAAAGATGAAAATAGGGAACGCTATTTAATCGGCCCCAAAACATCTAAACATGAAAATATTAAACATTCAGAACAGCAAATTTTTTCCCATGGAAAAAATTTGCTGCTCCGAAACACATACACACAACACAAGCACATCAAACAAACAGCAACCACACACATACACTTAAATTCCTACATCTAGCGCTACACTAAACTAAACATACACTACTATCTACCCACTTACCTTAACCCAAACCCTAACCCTAAGGTCCGTCACTGTCACACACTCACCTAACCCGCACCCTAACCCTAATACACTTAAACTGCCCCAAATCCTAAAGTCTGTCACTATTGCACACACGCCTAACCCGCGCCCTAACCCTAAATCACTTAACCTGCCCCTAACCCTAATGTACAAACAATCACACACTTACCTGAGCCCAACCCGTAACTTTCCACCACAGCACTAAGAATAGCGAAGCCACAGAAACGGCCAACCAAATTCTTTCCCGAGGAAAGAATTCGCTGTTCTGCAGCTTTTCTATTCTTAGCGTTCATGGAATAGTGTTTGATATCAGAACATTCGAAGTATTAATACTTCGATGTTCTGATATAGACCCGCTACAATGGTGAGCCTCACCAGAGCTTGGCAACCATACTAAGGGAGGAAAACAGCAGTATCACATGTACAACCATTGCCATTGCTCATATTTTGTTCATTTATTTAAATGACAGCAACTATGCAGCACTGTACGTATCTCAGAATATTCTGTGTACCATGCAGAGTCCTGTAACATCAGAATATCATGCAAGCTAATACCTGTTGTTACAAAATCACAGCATCAAACATACTTCCATTTTTTGTGCTGAATTTTACAGAATAAGAGTGCCAGTCCTGCTGTTTTAAATGTACACTTAATTCTGACAAGTATGGAAAGGAAAGGCATGGCAGCTTTAACCTCTGAAGAAAACACAAACAAGAAGACAACTGAATACCTTTCCAACTTGTCCATGAGCATGAATAAAATGCCTTTTATTCCATTGTTACTCATGCCCTGAGCCTGTAAGAAAATAAATTGTTATAATACTTAAACGTTAGTTTAAAAATAAAATATTTTATGAGACTGAATTTATATGTCATCTGCTTTCATCTGACTGTTTTCTTCTCCCTGTATCTTAGGTTGTGTTCCACCTGTAACAACAAATAGTACATAAGCACTTCTGTTTTTTTTTTTTAATTTTGAATGCAACTGCAACCACATTTTTTTAATAAACTCTTTTCAGTGTCACTTAAAAAAAGAGCTAATGTCCTGTGCTTGTTAATGTACACATATTATACAGTATAATCCTGATAGGCTGTTATGATAAAGCCTTTTTCAGTCTGTCAAAGGAGACCAGCTCAAGGGGATAAGTGTTTGCTTTCCTCCTTGCCAGTTGCCCCCTGTTAGGGATTTAGTCATGACTCCAGGTGATATGGTAATTTTCATATTATATACTACTCAGAGACAACTCCACGTGGTCCTGCAGAGTGGTCCTAGCTACAGAGAACTGAGAAAAGCGACTAATTTCCTGATTTAAGTATTTTTTCTGTTTTTTTACTTGAAATACCTTCTCTTGCTTATTTTGAACAAGCTTAAACTGTTTTTTTAATTGTTTGCTGCATTATATAATATCTGCACTTAAAATTATACCTGGTCGAAAATTGGTCAAAAGTTTGCTATTTGTTTGTTTAATTTAACTGTTGAGGCTGCCCATTAAAGTGTGCTAGTGTGTGTAACTGATTTATTACTGTTTTCTGTATTTCTGTGTGCTTTCTATCTAAAACAAAAAAAAATAATAATCCTTGTTCTCCCGCCTCTCCTTGACTAGTTTAGACCAGTTTACAGGCTTTGCTGTATTCTGGGCTGTGGTGTAGTTCCAGTGTTGTCCATTACCTTACTTGGATAGTAGGAAGTTTCTTTGCTCACCAGTGGGAGTGGGGAGCCTTGAGCAGCCTATCTGTCCCTGAAGGAGTGATCTCAGCACAAGAGCTGCAGTAATTAGTTGTTTTGGACCATTTCTAGCTCGTTTGAAGTTCCCTGTTTAAAATCCTCCTCTGAGCATTTTTTTTTCTGGCTATACTACTCAGGGACAACTCCACGTGGTCCTGCAGAGTGGTCCTAGCTACAGAAAACTGAGAAAAGTGACTACTTTCCTGATTTAAGTATTTTTTCTGTTTTTTTACTTGAAATACTTCTCTTGCTTATTTTGAACAAGCTTAAACTGTTTTTTTAACTGTTTGCTGCATTATATAATATCTGCACTTAAAATTATACCTGGTCGAAAATTGGTCGAAAGTTTGTTGTTTGTTTGTTTAATTTAACTGTTGAGGCTGCCCACTAAAGTGTGCTAGCCTGTGTAACTGATTTATTACTGTTTTCTGTATTTCTGTGTTCTTTCCTATCTAAAAACAAAAAAAAACAAAAAAATAATCCTTGTTTTCCCGCCTCTCCTCGACTAGTTTAGACCAGTTTACAGGCTTTGCTGTATTCTGGGCTGTGGTGTAGTTCCTGTGTTGTCCATTACCTTACTTGGATAGAAGGAAGTTTCTTTGCTCACCAGTGGGAGTGGGGAGCCTTGAGCAGCCTATCTGTCCCTGAAGGAGTGACCTCAGCACAAGAGCTGTAGTAATTGGTTGTTTTGGACCATTTCTAGCTCTTTTGAAGTTCCCTGTTTAAAATCCACTTCTGAGCATTTTTTTCTGGCTATACTACTCAGAGACAACTCCACGTGGTCCTGCAGAGTGGTCCTAGCTACAGAGAACTGAGAAAAGCGACTACTTTCCTGATTTAAGTATTTTTTCTGTTTTTTACTTGAAATACCTTCTCTTGCTTATTTTGAACAAGCTTAAACAGTTTTTTTAACTGTTTTCTGAATTATATAATATCTACACTTAAAATTATACCTGGTCAAAAATTGGTCGAAAGTTTGTTGTTTGTTTGTTTAATTTAACTGTTGAGGCTGCCCACTAAAGTGTGCTAGCCTGTGTAACTGATTTATTACTGTTTTCTGTATTTCTGTGTGCTTTCCTATCTAAAAACAAAAAAAAAAAAAAAAATAATCCTTGTTTTCCCGCCTCTCCTCGACTAGTTTAGACCAGTTTACAGGCTTTGCTTTATTCTGGGCTGTGGTGTAGTTCCTGTGTTGTCCATTACCTTACTTGGATAGAAGGAAGTTTCTTTGCTCACCAGTGGGAGTGGGGAGCCTTGATCAGCCTATCTGTCCCTGAAGGAGTGACCTCAGCACAAGAGCTGCAGTAATTGGTTGTTTTGGACCATTTCTAGCTCTTTTGAAGTTCCCTGTTTAAAATCCGCCTCTGAGGGTTTTTTCTGGCTATACTGCTCAGAGACAACTCCACGTGGTCCTGCAGAGTGGTCCTAGCTAGAGAGAACTGAGAAAAGTGACGACTTTCCTGATTTAAGTATTTTTTCTGTTTTTTTTACTTGAAATACCTTCTCTTGCTTATTTTGAACAAGCTTAAACTGTTTTTTTAACTGTTTGCTGCATTATAAAATATCTGCACTTAAAATTATACCTGGTCGAAAATTGGTCAAAAGTTTGTTGTTTGTTTGTTTAATTTAACTGTTGAGGCTGCCCACTAAAGTGTGCTAGCCTGTGTAACTGATTTATTACTGTTTTCTGTATTTCTGTGTGCTTTCTATCTAAAAACAAAAAAAAAAAATAATCCTTGCTTTCCTGCCTCTCCTCGACTAGTTTAGACCAGTTTACAGGCTTTGCTGTATTCTGGGCTGTGGTATAGTTCCTGTGTTGTCCATTATCTTACTTGGATAGAAGGAAGTTTCTTTGCTCACCAGTGGGAGTGGGGAGCCTTGAGCAGCCTATCTGTCCCTGAAGGAGTGACATCAGCACAACAGCTGTAGTAATTGGTTGTTTTGGACCATTTCTAGCTCTTTTGAAGTTCCCTGTTTAAAATCCGCCTCTGAGCATTTTTTCCTGGCTATACTACTCAGAGACAACTCCACGTGGTCCTGCAGAGTGGTCCTAGCTACAGAGAACTGAGAAAAGCGACTACTTTCCTGATTTAAGTATTTTTTCTGTTTTTTTACTTGAAATACCTTCTCTTGCTTATTTTGAACAAGCTTAAACTGTTTTTTAACTGTTTGCTGCATTATATAATATCTGCACTTAAAATTATACCTGGTTGAAAATTGTTCGAAAGTTTGCTGTTTGTTTGTTTAATTTAACTGTTGAGGCTGCCCACTGAAGTGTGCTAGCCTGTGTAACTGATTTATTACTGTTTTCTGTATTTCTGTGTGCTTTCTATCTAAAAACAAAAAAAAAAAATAATCCTTGTTTTCCCGCCTCTCCTCGACTAGTTTAGACCAGTTTACAGGCTTTGCTTTATTCTGGGCTGTGGTGTAGTTCCTGTGTTGTCCATTACCTTACTTGGATAGAAGGAAGTTTCTTTGCTCACCAGTGGGAGTGGGGAGCCTTGAGCAGCCTATCTGTCCCTGAAGGAGTGACCTCAGCACAAGAGCTGTAGTAATTGGTTGTTTTGGACCATTTCTAGCTCTTTTGAAGTTCCCTGTTTAAAATCCGCATTTGCGCGGCTTTGCGCGATTGTGCACATAGCGCAGCACCGGTTAAACAGGGTTAAACTTTTTCTGGCTCCGCCAAGTCTGCTCTTCAAATTTTCCCTTAGAAAGCTCTATTCTTAGAATAACCAGTCTACTTGTTATATTATAAGCCTAGCACTTGTTCTCAAAACTTCTCTTCTAAGTAAGCACTCTCAAACTAAAGTAGCACTACATCCACCTACCACCCCTGTGAATACCCACTTCCCTTAAAGGCACAGCACTCTCTTATAATCTTCTAGCATATCAAGTGGTAGATTTCTAGCATCTTCTCCTGTTCAGCCGGTTAATCTGGGAATCTTGAGACAATGCTATAATTGTCTCAAGTACACAGACAACCCTCTCCTCCTCCCAACAAACACAAATACATGTGAGAGATGCAACTATATAGACAAACTGGAGGCTGAACTCTCTCAACTCAGGACTGGCAAGACCAGACAGGAGGAGAAGGTAACCACACACACAACAAACCCAGTCACACATAGACCTACCCCAACTGCAAATCAAACACATAATAACACAAAGACATACTCAGAGGCTCTAATAAAAAACTTACCAAAACAACAGAGGCTCCCAAAGCAGACACCCAAAAATCCACCACCTCAAAACATAACACATGCAACACATACTTCAATAAATCGGTGTGTCAATAAATCACAGCCCTTAAGGCCAAACACTATGCCTGATACACTAGTGATAGGTGACTCTATAGTCAGACACACTGACATTCCACTTACCAGGCTGAAAAAGGAGAGGGTAACGTTGAGCTGCCTATTGGGGCCTAGGATCCGCCATATAACACACACACACTCAGGTCACTCAAAAGCACGTACAAATATGACTCCTTCATTGTCCATGCCGGCATGAATGACCTGAGACGTACCTCCCTGGACTACATGAAAAGAGACATAGAGGAGCTCTCTGATTATGTAGCCCAGGCTGGTATGACCCTGACCCTGAGCAGCATCTTGCCCTCACCAAGAATGATGCCACAATACAAAGACAAGATGATCAGCTTTAATAATTGGCTCAATTACTGGTGTCATTCTAGGGGGATCCAATGTCTGTCTGCTTGGGATGACATGCTGGACAAGCCACGCTGCTTCGCAAGGGACGGCTTGCACCTGTCACCACTGGGCTTCTGGATATTGGCTAAGGCTCTTGCCACCCCCATAGTGCCTTTTTTAGGCAAGGCTCAAAAGACAAACCCACCTCCTTAGAAAACAAAAATGGAAAAAAATTAAGGGTAATGCTGCTCAATGCCAGAAGTCTAAATCTCAAGATACAGGCTCTCGAAGCACTCCTCAGTATGGAGAACATCGATGTCTGTGCAGTAACTGAAACCTGGTTCAAGGCTCCTGAGAGCACCCCAGCACTACCAGGCTTTACCTCGTATCATGCTTTTCGCCCCCAAAACCCGGGCCGAACCGCAGGGAGGGGGAGTGTCCATATTCGTCAAGGATACCCACACCCCCAGGTTAGTGGCAACTCATGAAGCATCGGAGACCATCCAGGTGCAACTAATCATAGGCAAAACTGCTATACAACTGGTTGCATGTTACAGACCACCCTCCCAATCTCAAGAACCCCATTCAGCCTTCCTGAAGACATTGGAAGATATGAATATCTCATCAAATACCATCATATTGGGAGACTTCAACTACCCTAACATAGACTGGGTGCACTATTCTACCCCTAACACCCTAGCCCAAAGGTTCCTGGAATTCATAAACTCAAATGCAATGGAACAGCTAGTCACCTCTCCCACAAGGGAGGATAATATACTAGACCTGATCATCACAAACATGGGGACAAAATGCTCCACACCAGAATTATTCCCCTCACTAGTGAAATCTGACCACAAACTAATCACCCTGGATATACATATTCCACCTCCACCCCCAGCACAAAAGAATACAGTGAAAAACTTCTCAAAAGCCGACTTTACAATTCTTAAGACTGAGATGGTATCATTTAAGCCCACTGGGCCAATGGAAACCACATCCCACAATGCTGAATCCTACACAAATGCTTTCTACGGACATCTCCAAAAATGCATGGATCATGCAATCCCAAATAAAACCAAGACCCTCTCCACCAAGGGAAAGCGTCCTGTCTGGTGGACCGTAGCCATAAACAAATTGTATAACAAAAGAAGGAAGCTAATGCAAGACAGAGCAAACTCCCATAAAGGGAAGGCATCGCAGATCAGCACTAGTAGAAAGCTACGTTCTCTCATAAAAACATCCAAGGCCAACTTTGAGAGAAAAATCGCCAAGGACACTAAAGATAACCACAAAGCATTCTTCAGTTATGTTAGAAACCTAGGCGGAAACCCTCAGATATGCTCAGAGTTAGTACACAATGACAAAAAATTTACTGAGCCCACAGATATTGCCAACATTCTGGCAGACAGGTTCAGTGCAAACTTCTCCCCTCCCTCACCCCAAAAGAAGAAATACTTATCCCAGTTGAATGTAACCTCCCTGTCATCTCAGATGTCCAGGTGAGAGCTGCCCTCAGCAAAGCAAAAAACACAGCATCAATGGGACCTGATGGTATCCCCGGCTGCGTGATACGTGAACTCCAAGAGGAGCTAAACCTACATATAAAAATGCTATTTAACCTTAGCCTTACTACAGGACATGTACCTGAACACTGGCGTACAGCAACAGTGGTCCCACTCCACAAAGGAGGCTCCGCTACAGACCCTGGGAACTACCGCCCCATAAGCTTAACCAGTCTGGTCTGCAAAGCTATGGAAAGAATCATTATGGAACTTATAAACAACGACATTGGGGACCTACAGACACTTGATCCCACCCAGTTCAGCTTTGTAAAGGGCAGATCCTGCCTTTTGAACCTGGTTGACTTTTTCAAAACAGTCACTAGAACTATTGATGAGGGCAAAGCAGTCCATACAGCCTACCTGGACTTGGCTAAAGCCTTTGACACAATACCACACTCAGGCATCATAGACAAGCTAAACAGCTTAAATGTAAATCCATATGTCACAAGATGGGTTGCAAACTGGCTAAAGAACAGAACCCATAAAGTCAAAATTGTGGGAGCCATGTCAGACTCAAAGCCAGTCACAAGTGGTGTCCCACAGGGCTTTGTCCTGGGACCCACCTTGTTCGGCATTTACTTCTCAAATGTGAAAGCAAACATGGGAGGGTTGTGGCTGGCAAAGTTTGCAGATGACTGCAAACTAGGCGCCATAGTCGATACACCAGCTGACACATACATCCTACAGAAAGGCCTCACTGAAACGGACAACTGGTGCCGGAATCATGGCCTTAAACTGAATGCCAAGAAATGTATAGTCATCCCCTTTGGGAAAAACAAAGTACCCACAAATTATCACATAGACAGTAACCCACTGAGTACAGAAAAAGTAATCAGAGACCTGGGGACCCAAGTCGATAGTGACCTCTCATTTGACACCCATGTTGCCAAAGTGGTTAGAAAGACTTTCTACCTTGCCCACCTTATCATGAAGGGGTTCACATCCAGATCAAAGGAGGTCATTGTACCCCTATACTCCTCCCTTATCAGGCCCATGATTGAGTACAATGCCCCATTTGGTATGTACCTCACCTGGCACTTACAACAGCTGGAGAGACCCCAGAAGTACCTCACCAAGAGGATCAAGGGTCTCCAACATATGTCATATGCTGCCAGGCTAAAGAAACTCCAGCTCTATTCAGTAGCATATAGCCTGCTCAGAGGTGATCTGTGCCTGACGTACAAGGCCATGTCCAACCAGGAATTGATGGACATGCTCCACCTCAAAAAATCCAAATCCATTAGAACCACGAGAGCTAAAGATTTAAATCTCAGCACAAATATGAATAGAACATGCTGGAGGGACAGATTCATAACTCAGAGGCTTCCCACACTCTGGAACAGTATCCCAGTTCATGTTAGGCAGAGCCCCTCACTGACTCTCTTCAAGAGAAATCTTGACGAGTGGATGGGAGATCGTAGGTTTACATCGGGGGTCATCCCTGTGTCACTACTAGACAGAGGCACAGTAAACTAATTTTAATAAGTAAGGGGGTCTTCAATGTGTCACTACTAGACAAAGGCACAGTACTCTAAATTTATTCTATACACCTTAGTACCACTACATGGGGTGGCTAAAGCCACATCACTAGGGCTAGGCTTACAAATGCCCCAGGGTAGATAGCCTAGTACTAAACTATGAAACTATGAAACTATTAAAACATCAGTTTTGTTTCCATACAGCATGGTGAACTCTGTGATGCCACTGCCACTCATACATCTCTATAATGTGTCGAGTTATGCAAAAGCAGAATATCAAGCATGCTCTGATGTCGTGTGTACAATTCTGCAACATTAAAAGTGCATTCCATGCTCTGAAGTATTGTGTACTTTTGCGGTTCATATTTAATACATGATCTCATATTGCATTGAATTCTGCAATGTCCATATCGTGTATGTTTCCATATAATATGTTAACTTCTACACTTCTGTAGTATTAAGCATATTACACGCAGTGTGCTAAGCTCTGCAATGTTAGTGCCATGTATACACTGGTGGGATTCATGATGACTCACCAAAGGTAGTTTTTATCAAACATAAAAAAAAAGATCAAAATATATTTGTAAAATTACATTTTGTGTCCTATCTTTCTTTTTGTTAAGTTATCTTCCTAGTCGTCTGTCTAGCTCTTTGTTTATTTATCTGCTAATGTGGATACCAAGCAGCAGGCAAATCTGTCTGCTTGTGTAGCCATGGTATTGCTATTCAGGATCATCTTGTATAGAAAGTCCAATGTTCTCTATAATTCCAGCTATCATAGTCTGTTTTATGGTCTCTTAGTCAACTTACGCACCATCTTTGATGTTCTTCCTGCACTTCCCTTTTCCTGTTGGTATCCTAAGGATGGTCTCTAAATGTTCACAATTTCACTAAATTGTTGTTTCTATCAGTGATCTCTCTTTCTCTGTAGCTCAGCTTCCTGCCAGCCTTCCTTACTGCTTTCTTACATTTAGATCATATATTATGACTTCTTTTCCTTCATTTACTGTATTTGACTTATTATTTTTACTAATATTCTGTATTGTGTTCTTTGGGTTTTTGCTTTTAAAATACATTATTTTATTGTTTGTATAAAGGTTAAGATAGCATAGCAATCTTCCAGTCTCATAAAATCTTTTCTTATCCTTTCAACAATTTTTTCTTTAAATTAAATCTATTGCATAACTTTGTGTCATTAGTAGAATAAAAAAAAATCCTTCCATGATTCCTACAATATTACTTCTAAAAGCCACATTATTAACCTCTATGGTTTATCACTGGCTAATGGAGTCTATTTAAATAAAAAGTGATTAGAAAAGTGATCAAAGGAGACAGCAATCATATAACATGGCATGCAACTACAGCGTCCAGCTGTCCGCCCTTTGTCTTTTGAATGTGAGCACTACAGAGTCAGTAAAGCACTTTCTTGGGCCCTGGCCCTTGCATCTCAAGGATCTCATCACCTTACACCATGAAGATGTAGAAGTAGGAGTAACAGCCTACGTGGGAGTGAAGGGATAATCATATTTACTCTCTGTATTAAATGATGACCCATCAGTCATTATTCACCATGTACTCCACCCCCATTCCCCTTGCTGGTCCCAGCATCATAAATGTGCAGGTGCGTAGAATCAGCAGTAAATCTGTCAACAGCCCTAGCAGCAACAGATGCATATATTTTTCCTCTATGGTATTTTTATGAATCTTTGTACTCTCAGTACATTCGTGACTATCCAGTTCACTGCTGTATGAAACATCCTTTTCCTTTTCTCACCTCTCACAAACTATGTCCACCCATGAAATAGCTTGCTTGTCCATAGGTTCCCCTTCCTCTATCATTTTGTACACTGTCTTCATAGCCAACCATCCTTCCTATAAATTAATAACTGGTAAGTGTGATAATTCTCTTTCCATACTTTTTGCATTCATTAAGCCAGTTTTTCATTATTTTCAATGTGAACATCATCACCATTACCTTTGTTGCCAATTTTTTCCATACATCTATTGTCATCTCATCAGTCTGCCATTTCAGAAAGGCACTGCTTTCTGCTTTTGGCCCTCCAGCTACCCTTTATTTATTTACATTTTTGCACCATATATATATAAATGTATATATATATATGTATATACAGAGAGAGAGAAAGAGAGAGAGAGAGATGGTGCAAAATATAAAGTTTTCATGTTCATATTTCTATACCTCAAACTAACATACACATTTACATATTTATTACTTTGACCCATACTCCCTTTTCTACAACCACAATCTAATCTTTTTTAATATTAATGACAATATCTATTTTCCATTGAACATAATTTAATTAATTTTTTTCATTCCATATCACCCATATTACATAAAACACTTTTTTCAATATCTAACTTTGTTTTTTACTTATGTTCTCAAAATAACCAAATTCAGTCATATCACTATATAGTCTTTGTTCTTATAAATCATCCCAAAAAATTCTATGTATAATTTATGCCATATTTGTTAACTCTTTCACATTTCAAAGACATGTTCTGTTGCTTCTTCCTCACCACAATAAAAATTCTTTTACTTTTCTTTTTCTAAGCCATATTTGTTTTCACCAGTAATTTCTTTATTCCCAATCTCCATAAAAATTACATTCAACATAATAAATACACCATGTTTTTCTTTCTTAAATTGCTCTGTTCTTTTCTTCTGGAATATTTTCCAGGGATTAACACAATTATACTTTCTCATAATGTTTTTGTAACATATTTTTCTGTTTTCTTCCACTTCATCAATCTTTATATTCCATATATCTATCTTTTTGCTTGATGGCATTTTCCTCTTTTATTAGTCCTTATTTTCCCCATAGCTCTTCATGCTTATATTTAAATTTCTTGTTACTAAATTAACATATTTTTTCATTTAGACATTTCAAAACTTTATAAAAAATTTAATGATGCAGCATAAACTATCGGATTAGTCAATCCCAATCCTCCTTCTTCTTTATTCATGTGTAATACACCTCTATTAACAGAGGTTAATATAGATCCCCATATAAAAGAGAAAATTGATTCCAACAAAACTTTCTCATACATTCTAGGAATCATAATAAAATGTGATAAATATGCTATCTTTCTTATTAATGCTGAGTTAATCAAACTCACATTTTTAAAAGCTAACATACATTTCCCATTATACAAAACAATGCCTTTTAATTCCTTTAATATAATGTCCCATCCCTTTCTGTTATTTTCTTTATCAAAATGTATTTCTAAAACAGACATTTCTTTCATGGAGAATTATATTCCAGCTATTTTAATTGTGTTTTACATTCCTTTATTTTTCTCTTTAAGTTCATATATATTTCCTTTAAACAATCCAAAAAATAAATTATAACTTCTCTCATCCATTGTCTGTTGTTACTAATTATAATTATGTCATCTGTGTATGACATCACAGCTGGATTTTCAACACCTAAATTAATTGTATACTTTGCATTCTTCATTTTTTTATTAATTTCTGTAACTATTGTATTCACAACAAAAGCAAATAAAATGCTACTCATAGGACATCCTTGCCTTATACCATTATTCATGTATATTTCTATGCTTAACCAACTATTTATTAAAACTGTTACCTTATTTTTGTTATATGCTGTTATAAACACATGTTTAAAATGTTTACTACTATTATACACATCCAATATATAATATAGTTAGAGTAGCAGTCCACATGAGTCCACAGATAATTTTATTAATATCATAGTTAAGCGCTTTCATCCAAATCACTGTGACTGTTCTGATGAAGTCATTGAAGTGTGAATTATTACTGATTTATCTGTGGACTCAAGACCTATCTATCTGTGGTTTATAACGATGTCTTCTTATTTCTCTTTATTTTCAGCATTTCAGCACATTTTTTTGGACACATCCAATATATCCTATAACATACCATGTTGTATTAAGTCAAATACATTATTAATATCACTTACCATAAGTTTTATCTCTTCTTTCTTATTTACAGTATCATTTACTATTTCTCTCACTATCATTAATAAATCTTGACATCCTTTTCCTTTCATACCATGTGCATTTTCCTCCATTATATACTTGCATCTTATTTTCTGCATTATTTTCATAAATATCTTAAAATCTGTACTGTTTACATTTTTTATTTCTTCTTTGTCTATCTTTTCCCATATGAATTTTAGTATTACACTGCTCAGTTCTTTATAATTTAAACCTTAATTTAACCATCCATTAAGCACACTCGTAAATCATTTTTCTGCCAGTCTTCTAAAATTTTATATATTTCAAATCCAGTTCCATCCAGCCCAGCATTAGATTCTAAATGTAACTGTTTAAACATGTTTTTCTAGTTCATATATTGTAATCTCTTTTCCAAATTCTCTGTTAATTTGTTCATAAAATCTTTTTGCCTTTCATATTTTTTAAATATTTCTTACACATGACTTATCAAAATGTCCATAATTTGTTGATATTTCTTTAGGTTCCCATCATTATATTTCATTTCTGTCATCAGACTACTATCTTACTTAAATATGGTAATACCTCTTCCTTTTTCTTTTAAAATTATCTTTGTTTATATAATAATTCTTTGATTTTTATCTTGATTTCTCTTACAAATTTCTTTCTCTCTGTCATAATATTCTCTATTGTTGTTCTCTAATTCTCCAATACTTCTCTAAATATTTTGATATAGTCCTGTTTTTCTTCCTTTCTTAATTTTCTTTGCCAGTGTAATAACTGCCTTTGTATTTTCTTTTAAAGGTAATCCACCATATAGACCAGCTATTGTAAAAAGCTTTCATAGTAATATGATCTTTTTTATTCCATTCCTTTTCAATTATGCTTTTATAACTTTTCCTATTTTTATACATTCTTTCTTATAATTTACTTTTATACATATTGCTAAATGATCTAAATAACCTGTTGTAATAATTTCTTCTTCCGTCATACTTATAACTTCTGAAACTGTAAAGTAATCAATTCTATGTTTTAAAACACCCATTCAATATGTCCATGGTTTTCTGTTCTATTTAACCAGTTTACATGTCATTACTTCAAACATATACTGCGGTGGTGGTGCTGTGGTAGCGTTGTCACCTCACAATTAGATGTTGCCCGTTCGATTCTCAGTTAGAGCATCTTCTGTGTGGCAACATGCGTGAATGGGAATTCCTTCATTGAAGGTTGTGTGTTAGGCCTGGCAAGCCAGCACGTCAAAATCTACTGCCAATCATTAGTGGACCGGAGTTCTGCTGTGGCAACCCCTAACCGGGAAAAGCCAAAAGAAACAAACAAACAAATATGTCATCACTTCAAACATTTTCTTTAGGAATTTTCCTGTTTTCTTTTTATTTCAACTTAAATCACAGTTAAAATCACCTTTAATTATAATATGTATGTTTATGCCAAAAAAAAAATACTTTTTTTAAATGAGTTCTCCCTTTCTTTATATATCACATAAGCATAAACAGCTATAATTGTATAAACGTTTTCTTGCCACCTTAACTCTGCAATTGTTAACCTTCCTATCATTACTAATATAACATCTAGTATTTTTATTACTGTCCTGCATAATATTGCCATTCCAGAACACTTTAAATTCCCACTGTTCCATATTATTTCCCCATCCCATATTTTTTTGTTTGCATTCTTTCTGTATGAATGAGAAATATTATATCTTCTAATATAATAATATCAAAATCACATTTGTTATACCATTCTAGAATTCCTATTCCTTTTGTCATATTCTTCATACCATTTACATTAAAATAAAATAATCCTCAGGTTATTTCTTTCTCTGTTTCTTAATTTAGGAGATATCCCCCCAGTTTAATAATATCTGTGTAGGCATAGTGTACAGCCTACAGGAAAGGCACTATGGCTGTGTACACAGTTCCCCCTTGGTAGTGTGCCATGCATATTAATGAAGGCACATTACTGAGGAAGAGACATGTAACATGTTTATTGAATCAGTATAGGGAGTTACTGTGTCTGGAGATGAGTAGCACACCCCCTGCACTGTCAAAGTGCAGTATATCAATCTATGCATATGCATTAAATTTGTTTAATTTTTTTTTTTTTTTTATGTTTGCGAGGTGCAGCACACAGCAATTGACACTTGCCAGACATCTAAAAATAGAAACCAGATACATTTAATTATGAATGCAAACGTCAAGTTTAATCATAGCTGAGCGGGTCTGCATGGTGTGGCAAGGTGCTTAGCGGCACTTAAACATAGCTGAAAGATATATATAAAAGTATAGAAGCATTCTACACATCCACATAGCCAAATGGTTAGAGTGTCACTGCACTGTATTATAACACTGTAGTATTAAAGGGTTATGAACCATTTATTTTCCAAATACAAATTATGACAATTATTTTTAAATCCTGATGTGCTGCGCTCAGCTAAGCTCAACTAAGCCCTGTTAAGCCATGCCAGGCACCCCTTAAATAAGATCTGCTTTAGTACTGTTTGGCACCGTGCAGCTCCACTTAGATGGTTTGTGCACTGCTAAGTGGTGCCAAAGACTGCTAAGCATTGCCAGTTTAAGCACTGCTGAGCTGAGCTCAGCAGGTTTGTCTGGTGCTAAGAGATGCAATGCATTTTTTAAAATTGCCCAATGGTGTTAAAGGGTGAGAAAACAGGGTATATTAAGTGCAATAGACAGAAATATTGCAGACTCTATTGGAGTTCAACCTGTGAGGATACTATGACAGGTGTTGGAGAAGGTTCATGTTTTTGGGCACAGTGGTGGGGCGTTGAGGAGTCCAGGATCTTGGTTGGACTCCTAGTCAAAAACCATGAAGACCGGCTCATACAGGGTGGTTACCAGGGCTCAGAGTGCAAAATGGATGCCTGGGACTGGCTGATAAAGGACCTCATCAGTGCAACTGGTATCTCCTGCAGAGGTGAGCACTGTCATCACCACCAACATGACCTGAAAAGAAGGAAGGGGGCTCTCTTGGATGCCTGGATGCAAGAATGCTGGGCATGCAATGTTCCACAAGTGTGTAAGTATGTTTACCCGTGTTTCACCAATATTTGACCTTGAACATCTGCTAAAGATGTATGCATAATGGTGTGCTTCTCTCCCAACAGCTGCAGAAGTGAGAGCTCACAACATCAAGACATATGCAGGGCACCTGGCTAGGTTGAACCGTGGGTGTGATATGTACAGATGTGTCTTCCAATCTATTGTTATATAAGCAAGAAAGAGTAAAGAAAGCATTAACTGCCAGTATATGCTCATAGGTTGGTACTAGGCTATCAGCCCTACAGCCTATACAAGCCTAGCCATAAACATTCCATGGCTATTTCTTCCCACAGTATTTACTTACCTGGACCCCTGTCTAGCAGGGTGACTGACATGATCCCAGGAGTGAATTTCCTATCTTTCATCCAACCATTAAGGTTCCTTTTAAAGAGGGCCAAAGAGGTGCTTTGTTTGACATGTATAGATTCATAGGTTCATAGGTAGGTACTAGGCTATCTGCCCAAGGGCATTTATAAGCCTAGCCAGTGTGTGTCAGCTTTCACTGCCCCATTGATTAACTGATCCTCTGTCAAGCAGAGCCAATGAAGTTTCTGTTACCCATCTACTCGTCAAAGTCTCTCTTGAAGAGTGTTAATAAGGGGCTCTGCCTAATGTAGTTTGGAATTTTGTTCCAAAGCATGGGGAGCATCTGTAACAGGAATCTATCCTTCCAGCATGTTCTATTGATTGTTGTGGCGAGGTTTAGCTTACTAGAGCGCATGGCTCGCAGTGACTTGGATTTCTTTAGGTGGAGCATGTCCATCAATTCTGAGTTGGACATGGCTTTGTAAGTCAGGCAGAGATCACCTCTGAGTGAGCGATATGCCACTGAGTACAGCCGGAGTTTCTTCAGTCAAGCTGCATAGGACATATGTTTGAGGCCAGCAATCCTCTTGTTGAGGTACTTTTGTGGTCCTTCCAGCTGTTGAAAGTGTCTTGTGAGGTACATCCCAAATGGGGCATTGTACTCTATGATGGGTCTGATAAGTGATGAGTAGAGGGGCACTATAACCTCTATTTCTAGATGTGAAACCTTTAGTAATTAGATGGGCCACATAGAAGGATGTCCTAACTACATGGGCAATATGATTGTCAAAGGAGAGATTACCTGGGTCCCCAGATCTCTTTTTACCTCTTCTGCATTAAGGGGGCTGCCACCTATGTGGTAATTTGTGGGTGTTTTGTTTTCCCCAAACGGGATGACTATGCATTTTTTGGCATTTAGCTTGAAGCCATGACTTTGACACCAGGTGTCCGTCTCAGTAAGGCCCTTTTGGAGGATGTCCATGTCAGCCGGAGAGTCAATTATGGCTCCCAGTTTGCAGCCATTGGTGAACTTGGTTAGCCATAGTCCTCCTGTGTTTGCCTGTACTTCTGAGAAGTATATGCCAAACAGTAGGGGGGCCCAGGACTGAGCCTTGTGGGACACCACTTGTGACTGGTTTAGAGTTGGACCTGGAGCCTATGATTCTTACCATGTGAGTTCCATCTGTAAGCCAGTTGGCAACCCATCTCGTGACTTAGAGGTTTATGTTCAGGCTGGTGAGTTTTTCTGTAACACCCGAGTGGGGAATGGTGTCAAAAGCCTTGGCGAGGTCAAGGTAGGCTGTGTGAACAACCTTTCCCTCGTCTATGGCCTTGGTGACTGTCTCGAAGAAGTCAACCAAGTTTAGTAGGCGTGATCGGCCCTTAAAGCTGAACTGGGTCAGGTCAAGTGTTTGGAGGTTCCCAATGTCTTTGTTAATGAGTTCCATGATGATGCGCTCCACAGCCTTGCAGACCAGGCTAGTCAGGCTTATGGGGTGATGGTTACCAGGGTCAGTTGTGGCCCCTCCTTTGTGGAGTGGAATAACCATTGCTGTGCGCCATTCTATGGGCACACAGCCTGTGGAGAGGCTGAGATTGAACAGCATGTTTAGATGGGGGTTAGTTTGTGCTGTAGTTCGTACAAGACGCAGCCTGGGACATGATTTGGCCCCACTGAATCTGTGTTTTTGGCTCTTGAAAGGGCTGTTTTCACCTGTACGTCTGTGATTTCCGGGACACTACGCTTTTCTGGTATTGTTGTGGCCCCTTTTGGGGGTGAGAGGGGGGTGAAGTTTGCACTGAATCTATCTGCCAGGATGTTGGCAGTATCAGTAGGTTCAGTATATTTTGTACTATTTTGCACTAGTGCAGTGCATATCTGTGAGTTGCCACTTAGATTCATAACATGGGCAGTGTATTCCAGAGTCTGAGGAGTGTCTGGGCCAGTAATCTATCCCTCCAGCATGTTTTGTTCATTGTGATGACAAGGTTTAGATCCATGGAGTGTGTGTCTCTGAGGGATTGGGATTTCTTTAAGTGTAGCATGTCCAACAGCTCTTGGTTTGACATGGCCTTGTATGTTAAGCAGAGATTGCCTCTGAGTAGAAGATATGCGTCAGAGTATATTTGGAGTTTTTTAGATGGTCAGCATAATGCATCTGCTTTAGGCCTGTGATTCTTTTTTAGTGAGGTATTTCTGTGGCCTTTTCAGTTGTTGCAGATGTCTTGAGAGGTACATACCAAATGGGGAGTTGTATTCTATAATGGGTCTAATGAGGGATGAGTACAGTGGGACAATGACCTCCTTTTTTCTGGATGAAAAGCCCTTAGTGATGAGGTGTGCCACATAGAAGGATTTCCGGAATGTTATCGAAGGTGAGACCACTGTCCACCTGTGTCCCTAAGTCTCTTATCACACTTTCAGTGTTTAGTGTACTGCCACCTATGTGGTAATTCATGGGTAAATGTTTTTTCCCAAAGGGGATAACTATACATTTCTTGGCATTGAGCTCGAGCTTATGGTTCTGGCACCAAACATTTGTTTCTGTAAGGCCCCTTTTGTAGAATATCCACATCATTTGGGGATTCAATAATGGCTCCCAGTTTGCAGTCATCTACGAACTTTGTTAGCCAGAGTCCCTTAGTGTTGGCCTGTACTTCAGAGAAGTAGATGCCAAACAAGCACGGTCCCAGGACTGAACCCTGAGGTACTCCACTTGTCACTTGTCTGGAGATGGATTTGGAGTCAGCTACTTTTACAATCTGGGTTCTGTCAGTAAGCCAGTTGGCAACCCATTGAATGACATAGGGATTAATGCCCAGCTTAGTAAGTTTATCTATGATTCCAGAGTGGGGGATAGTGTTGAAGGCCTTGGCAAGGTCAAGATAGGCTGTATGGACTGCCTTACCATTGTCCACAACTCTAGAGCCTGATTCGAAGAAGTCAATCAGGTTCAGGAGACAAGATTGGACCTTCACAAACCCAAACTGGATGAGGTCTAGTGTTTGAAAGTTGCCAATGTCTTTGTTTATAAGTTCCATGATAATACATTCCATGGCCTTGCAGATCAGGCTTGTCAGACTGATGAGGCAGTAGTTCCCAGGATCCAAGGTGTATCCCCACTTGTGGAGTGGGATAACCGTAGCTGTGTGCCACTCAGTAGGCATGAAGCCTGAGGCGAGGCTATGATTAAACATGATACTTAGGTGAATTGCCAGTCCATTTTGTAGTTCATGTAGTACACAGCCCGGGATGTCATCTGGTCCCATGGATGCTTTATTCTTGGCTTTGGAGAGTGCGGTTTTTACCTGTGTGGCCATTATTACTGGAATTTGGCAATCTTTCAGTATTGAGATGGGCGCTTTAGGGGGTGAGAGGGGGGTGAAGTTGGCAGTGAATCGATCTGCCAGGATATTGACAATATTCTTGGGATCAGTATATTTAATGCCATTCTGTTGTAGCTCAGAGCAGATCTGAGCATTGCCATTTAGATTCTCGACATAGCTATAGAATGGCTTGTGGTTGTCTTTGGAATATTTGGCAATTTTATTTTCGTAACTAGCTTTGGAGGATTTTATGAGGAATCTCAGCTTCTTACTGAGGCTGGTAAGGGAGTTTTTTGCATCCTGGGATTTTTACTTTTGCACCTGAATTAAACTCTCCTATTTTATGTATCCTTGGATGTAGTTATTGGATGTAACCTTTATTTCTGGAGAAATCTTTTTTCACTTTGGACTGCATGCCCTTCATTGCGTTGCTCCTAGTTGGTGTTTTCAGCAATAAAGGAAACATGTTCAATAATGACAAACTGTATTAAGGTTAATGCAATCAATTACTGCAAGTGATGCATATGTCCCCTGCAGTCCGTGCTATTAGGTATGATCCCCATGCCTGCCAAACCCGGCATGATAGTTGTGTACCTTCTGTACTGTACACATGCATGTCTTTCAAGTGTCACACTGTCATGGAATGTAATTGCTGTTGTGTAATCCTTCTGTCACAAATGTATCATCAACATGATTATATGTCAATATCAAATTAATAGTACATTAGCCCACAGTACTCTGTGGTAGTTGCATAGGTCCACTTGATGTGCACGTGTTCTTTGTAGTTGTGTACCAGCAGGTGTCACTGCTTGGTCCATAGTGTCTCAAGTTGATAACCTGAGAGGTATGTATATGCTACAGCAGCTATAGGGCACATTTACACATAAAGAAAGGAAAAACCTGTAGAGTAGCTAGCAGTACTGTTGTCAACTATATAGCCCATGATGGTATTAATGGACTGTATTTCTCCCTCTTTTCACCCCTTATCTTCACATATTTATTATTGTTATATATTGGTTATGATTTACTATTAACATATGTTGTTCCATAAACTGTATTTTGGGAATGTGTTTTATTAATGTTATGTATTACTATGGTTGCATATTAACATATCTTGTTGAATTACCTATTCTGTTGGCCTTATGCCTTATCTGTTACTGGCATGCTATTAATATACTGACTTTTCTGTTATTCATTGTTGTGTGTCACATAATATGCATTTAACTGTAATGGGGTTATTTACAATGTTCTGTCATGCTGTTATTACTAACAACAGTTTTGCTCATAACTCACCTATATTTATTGCTCTTCTTCCATACCCACAGCACATCTGGGTAGACCAGTTCCTGGTGATCTGCTTACCTTACCTCAGCCAGCCGTGGAAGCAGGTACCAGCTCATCTGGGACCCAAGCCGATGGTGCCCCTCCACTGGTCCTGTGCCACCTTTGGGTGGAACTGCTGCAGTGGACGGGGCCTGTCCTCTCTGGGAGCAGGGCTGAAGGGGGGTTGTCACCCAGGATCAATTGCCAGCCATGGTGCACAGGATTTTGCATAGAAGTTATGAACAATGCCTGCACCAGATTGAGGGCAGACTGGACAACCTGGTGGGGTCTGAGGGCCCCGGTACCCAGTATCCAGCACAGCCACCTTTAGGGCAGTGAAGGAGCAGTGTTAATTGCCCATGTGTGGGGATCTCAGTCATGCTGCTGCTGCCTGGAGGCACATGCACCTCTGATTCCACAACACCTTCCTCATCCAAGTTGTTTACCCTCTCATGTGTCACACACCGTCCATGTATGCTGCCTTATCTGTCTGCAAATGCAACGTTTCCTACTCAAATTACCTCCCCACATGTACCTATATCCCTTCCCCAACATTCCACTCTCCTTAAAAAAATATCGCCCCATTACATAGCTCTCCATTTCACACATGTGTCCACTGGACACAACAAATTATGTCCAATTGGCTTGACAACACATTTCTGTTGTCCTCACACCTGTCTCTGAGGTTTGAGGGTCCAAATTCATGTACAAAATCTGTCAAAATGTACAGCTGTTGCTGTACAAGAAATGGAGAGCTATGGTTCTTTCCTGCACATCCCTATCTGACTGTCAGTATGTTCCCCCCCCTACTAGTCCCCGTGGAGAGAATATCTGTCATCATAACATATCTAATTCAGTAATAGTTATCAGTACATGGAGCTGGATTTGAACGATGGTCTGTGTCTAGCAAAATGTACTTTGTACACAGCATTTAACAAACTGAGCTACTGAGTCACTGCTGACATATGACTGACTGATTTTATCCTAGAGCTTACCTTTTTTTTTTCTTGTTTTTATTTTTAGCACAGGTTTGTGCAGAGTAAGTGGTGCATCGTACAAACCTGCTTAAAAGTGCCTTGATCATCTTCTGAGCTTCTCAGAGTGTTAGGCACATCTGCAACATAATATCCCCTACCACATCTTGAACCCCAGCCTCTGTCAACTACAATATAGTGCATTAGCCCACTAGGCCACTCAACTCTGAATTAAAATAGGTGTTTTCCAGCAACATATACTGATTGCCACTGACACACTGCAAGTACATATAATGGGAAAAATGGGACAGTACTTGCGACTGTGATGCAGACACTACACCAGTACGCAGCCAAATAAATAATAATGGATGTACATGAGGCCTGGGATAGCAGGTATATCTGTCAGCTGTACAGACTGCTGCAGAATGTCCAGAGTTTTGTCTCCTAGTTTTGGCATGTTTTTCACAAAAAATATGTTTCTGGTAAAGTATTGCAAGTCATTAAAGATTGAGGTTAGAAAATCATGACAGACATTTGAGTGTCACACTTCATACCTTTCAGAAAACACATACTAATGCAAGCCCTGTGTCACAGATGTATGCATGAACATATGTCTTACAACAACACCTGCTGAGGTGCAGACCCTGTAGCTCAGTCTGTTAAATGTTTTACATGCAGTACATTTTGTCACCCACAGTCCTGGGTTCGAATCCAGTGTGTTATACTTCAATTACATTCATGTGAATACAGCAAATAATGACTGAGTCATGCAATTTTAACCAAAAACAGGTTGCTGCTACTGAATTAAGTGATACCCATGTTTGCAAGACAAAAGCCTGTATGTAGGGACACACCACACATATTCATATAGCCTAACTATATGTCACCTGCTATTCTCTGATTGTCACTGTTACATAACAGCTGTACCTTAAGCTCATGCGTAAACTGGATTGTTATGGCTACCCTCACTCTAGCTCTCCTGTAATGACAGAGCTGACACTGCTCCCTCAGTGACACATACAGCTTGCTGTCCTCCAAAGTGTTTACACTTCACCCATGTGTCCTACACTGCAGCAGCATCTACATCCTGCAACATATGCAGCTGTATGTTAAGCTACCTGTTACAGACCTACCATATCTCACAACCCACTAGAACAAGGGATCCAGACAGCACCCATACATAAAGGGGTGGGGGGAAAAGGTCGAGTGACATGGAGATGTTTCACAGTTTGCCCCTACAAACCTAGTGAGCTGATAGACTAGCAGCTACAGCAGCAGCATGCATATTCTGATGGGTATGACATCTGACACTCACATGTCTCTTCCCCCTTACTGACCCCAGCCCACAGTTTTTAACACTGAACTACCAGATAGTCACAATGTCATTTGACAATGGCCAAACATAGCATGCAAAACTGTGGACATACCTCATAAATCTCAACAGTGGACACTATTTGTACCTACCCTCTGAGATGCTGTAGTCACCACACCTCACTAATGTTCACTTTAAAGACTAAGAAAAGGGCCAAGGCCTACACAAAGGACTTAAATATTGCACTGCTGTGCCATGTCATTGGCTAATGAAAATGCAACCCAGCTGTTTTGGATGCAATTAGCAAGTCTGAGCCATGGATTGGTGAACAGGCAATTACCTGTTAATGAGCATGACCTACAAAAGGCAAGCAACTGCCTATGGGAAGCAGGTCTGTAAGTTGCTTTACCAAGACTGAGTATGATTTAGCAAGCTTTTTTCTTGAGGATTTGTTCACAAAAGGATTATGTCACTCTACCAGGTATGTCATAGAAGTCCCCATATAATGGGACCCAGATGGGGGATGCAGTTATGAGGAATAGGGATTACAACAGTAGTCTTGTAGTACATTTCTAGGAATGACATGTTGGTGATACTCTGCTGTCCAATGGCTACAGGCACAGACAACTGTGCCTGCTGATACTGGATTGTGAGTTAGATGTATTGACACTAAGTAAGGGTGGACACAGCTGCCATATCACATGATATACTGTCATTCAGCTCCTCTTAGTCTGTGAATGTCACACAGGAATAGTCCAGACATTATAAATGTGTCCCTGATTGTCCCTGATGTACTCTGGCTAGGTCACTGTTTTGTTGACATTTGTATCTCATCACTTGAGAGCTATGGCTAACATACCTGACAACCCCCTACAGCAGGAATTGAGGTCATAGCCATTATTAGAGGGGGACACAGGCCCTACCTCAGAGTGTGCATATTGGTCATACAAAGTAAGAGTATCAATAGAGTAACAGATATTACTGTAGCATAAGTTTTTTTCTGAGGGGTCTGGCATGCGACAGCCAGATTCTCTATATTCTGAGAAAAAACTTCAATTACTGGCCAAACGTTTGCCAGACATCCACATGTTTGTGCTAACAGGACCACATATATCAGGCACACATATACATTCTGAAAACATCTGTGTACTGGACAGGTATGATGCCTACAGGGAAGATATACTAAAAGCAGATTTGCATTGCTGTCTGTCATTGTGGCACACTAGTGTTGCTGGACTATTTCCATATACTTGTAATAACACACAAATATTTGTCTGACAGTGGCTGTATGACATAGTAGTGGGACTTTGTCCATAGGGGACACACCACAGTAGATTGCATTAATGGGTGTGGAGACATACAGCACACTCTGTCACAGCACACAGGGACATAACCAGTATTGCTACTATGTTGGCGATAGCCACATACATATTGTTTTGATAGACTGCTGGGTATGATGTGGGAGGTAGCAGTGGATAGTGCAGGCCATTTTGGTTATGCAGGGTCTGTACATAGTGGATATCCATGTATCTCATCCTGTGATGTCTTCCCTCTTGTTCTCTTTCATGAAGGAGATATCAAAGGAGGCACCCATCATTTTCAGATGCTGAAAACAATGTTATCTGGATGGCTTCAGATTGCATCATAACATGTTGCTGTCCAGAAGTTGCCAACATTGTGAACAATGTGCAGCACTGTGGGCTGACCTTGTCATAACAGTCAACCAAATAGGGCTGCAGGACAGAACCTATGAGCAGGTCCAATACCAGGCAACAGATATGGTCAATGCTGCATGGCAAAGGGCTGTCGCTGGGGTCAGGGGCCGTGCTGTCACCGATGGAGGGCTTGCAGCAGAACAACCATTCTCAGCCTCAGAGGAATTCCTGGCAAACCTGGGATCAACCACCAGCTTCCAACCATGCATCACCCCATACATTGTGGAGGTGGGTGCCACGGCATCCACATCAGAGGCGCATCCAGGTAGGCTTCCTTTATTCATCACTGTATCAGACATTGTGGCAGCCTCTGCATATCAATACATGGATGCCAGGTCTATCTACATTGGGGGGGGGGGGTAATGGGTTAATGCACAGTTGTGCACACATACTCAGAATGTCAGCAATGTAGGCAGTATCACATTAGCTACTGTGCATGTTGATATATGCACATATTACACTGTAACAGTGCCATATTTGGTATTGCTGACAATACCGCTCCCTCACATTTCCATAGGTACATCAGGTGTGTACCTGGTAAGTGAGATACTGTTGTCTTACGGATCATATATATGCTAAGAATGTTAAGGGCTGCCATTTTGCCCAAGGCACAACTGCTATGCTTAGCCAGAGTACAATACTTATATATTCCATTTCGGAGGCATTAAGTGAAGTGCACTGAATGGGTAATCACAGTTGTGTATTTGCAGATGTAGTAACACATTTGCACTTATTGTTGAGAATGTCTATGCAGTATGCTATACAGGAGGCAATCACTCACTGATGCCTGTTCACACACAATATGGAGATAGTACATACCTGAGGCAGTTATACCGGACATAGCTGCAGTGCATGTTATCATGTTATAAAGGGCCTGTCTTGTCTGTGTCTGTTGTCTGTGTGTTGTACATGAGATCAGAAATAAGATGTGGTATGTGTAATGCAGTTGTGGCTCCTCACCTGTATGTTTGTGTGTGTGTGTGTGTGTGTGTGTGTGTGTGTGTGTGTGTGTGTGTGTGTGTGTGTGTGTGTGTGTGTGTGTGGATTACCATACATAACGCTGCAGGTAGTAATGTACTTATTTTGTTTTCCTCTACGCAGATGAATGTGGGGTTGCAGTGTGTCCTCCTCACATCTGTATGTCAGTGTCTCATCAGACTCTGATGATGATGTCGGTCATACTGAGCCACAGGTGGGGTTGTTGGGGACTGAATCTGTCCCGTGTGTTGACATCCCCCTTCCTCCCCCATTGTCCATGCACACAGTCAGTATGCCCACACACACACACACACACACACACACACACACACACACACACACACACACACACACACACACACACAGAGTCCCCCTGAGGCCAGAGATATCAAAGAGTCAGAGTGTGGTGACATCGAACAGGAGAGTGTGGCAACTACGGCATCAGTGAGTGTAGACACTGGACATAGCCAGAGAGCTGACAAGGTCCCACACAGGCAGATTGGCAGGGGTGCTTGAAGGAGGACTGTTGCCCATCCACCACCTGTCCCAGCTGTCACATCATGGGTCACGTGATGCATGTTTCCGTCCATCATGAAGGCACAAGCATATTCAGAACACAACAACAGACAGATGCTCAGGATTATGGATGCAGTACAATATGAAATCCGTGACTCCCTCCACCACATTGGTAGTGCCATGGATTACTTCACTAATGTAGTGGACAGATGGTGGTGTGAGATATTGTCAGTACTTGACCAGACATTGTCTGTGCTGGAACATTTAGTTGGAGTTGGGCATCAGATATGTGGCCGTAGGTCAGCAACACCATCTGCTAAGAGTCCACATGGCCATGCACACTCACGCTCCCATAGTGGTAGTACTTTCAGCACTACAGAAGGGAGTGTGCTGTCCTCTCCATGATGTGGTAAGCCTAGACATGTGGTCCTGGGTGGTCTCATGGGGACAGGGCCCAGCAGACACCAGTCACCATCAGCTACTAGCACCACATCTAATCCTGGGTATGATGGTTCCAGTGCCACTCCTGGCAGAGCCAGTTCCTGTGTTCATTGCCAGAGACAGTGAACTGTCCACTTTGCCATGTACTGTCCATAGCTGTCCAAAATACACACATGTAGGGCTAGCACTGGGCTTGACTGTGTACATGCACACTCTCAAACATCACTGTCACATGCAGGTCACCAACAGACACATACATGGCACCACTCCATGTCCCAACTAGCTAGAACCCCTTCCTGACTCACACACATGCTGTCAACTGTTTGGCACAGCCTAGGTTCCTGGCACCACCACACCACACTCTTTGCATGTGATGATACTGGTTCCACATCCCTGCCATCCATATCATCAATGTAAAGACATGCAAACATGTGTCTGATGCACAGGGTGACTATATTACATTACATGTAGTTTTGTAATGTGGTGGTGTTATGTCATGACAGGTGCTGTATGCTGACATGTGTCATGAGTACACATCAAGCTTTGTGTACCTTTGTTGCATGATGTTAGATTGATGTTAGTGTTGTAGAATGAAAAGTGTCTCACAGAAATGTGCATGTTTCTGTTCCAGGGGTCTGAGTTGCTATGCTGTGGAGACTAGGTTGCAATACAGTGGCACAGGATGGCATAGCAGCACAGCAGACGTATGACATCAGCAAGGAATGGGTGCATACATGCGTGGGTACCTAGGTGCATACCTGTAGAGCAGTGTGTCAGGGACAACGGGGGCAGTCAGTGTAATCATGCATGCATACCCTGTGACAAGGCCTGCTATCCTTGATACATGTCACCTGGGTGTTCTGTACAAACAAATGTAGGTGGTGGTTTATAGCATTTGTGCCTAGGTAGATGTGGACTATTTAGTGCCTGCAGCTAGTGACAGGGAAGTAAAATGCATGACAATTGCACACGCATATGTGTACTGCTGCATGGGACTATATTTGTACACTCACACACACAGAGTTGCCCTTACTGAGATTAGGACCACTACCTATCTATTAGTATACACTATAGTGCTAAGCACATATTGCATGCACCATGGATCTTTTTGTTTTTGAGATTGTCAGACAGTGCTGTTAAGGTGGATGACATCAGCAGCCCTTGTAAAGGAGGCCAATGAGAAGGCTGGCAGGTAGTCACAGGGCCTTAAAATGTATAACCATTGCAGAAAGATAGTCAAGTGTACACTGCTGCAAGGGGGTATATTTACACACATGCAGACAGTTGCCTGCTGTGAGATTAGAACACCTGCTCATCTATTAGTATACACTGTAGCACTTAGTGCTTATTGCATGCACCATGAAGCTTAGCTGTTTTGAGATTGTCAGCCAGTGCTGTTAAGGTGGATGACATCAACAGGCCTTGTAAAGGAGGCCAATAGGGAGACTAGCAGGTAGTCACAGGGCCTTAAAATGTATAACCATTGCACAGAGGTAGGTGAGACAAGCATGTATACAATGCTGCAAGGGGATATATTTACACACAGGCACATGTGCCTGTTGTGAAATTAGAACCCCTACCTATCTATTAGTATACACTATAGCACTAAATACTTATTGCATGCACAACAGCGCTTATCTGTTTTGAGATTTTCAGCCAGTGCTGTTAAGGTGGATGATATGAGCAGGTGTTGACAGGGAATCCAATGTTGAAGAAAATGCTAGTTACAGGGGCATAAAATGATTAACCATTGCACAGACATAGGCCAGATGGGCATGTCTATACTGCTGTATGGAAAATACCTGCATGGCTGATGTGAGATCAGAACCCCTACCTACCTACTATTACCCCCTATAGCTCACAGTACTTATTGCATGGGGCACAGGTTCCATCTGATATACATGAAGCTGCAGCCACAGTACTTGTGGGCTACACAAAGTGGCCTTGTATTATACAGCATGTGTGGCCTGCAGAATGAACCTGCTTTATGCTGTTATTGTAGCTACTGTCCTAGCAGTGGGGTACCTGTTAATACCCCTGCTATGTGTGTACAATTACCAGTATCACCATTTCTGGCCATTTGCCATTTGCTATGTGGACAATTAACCACTGACAATATGGCATCTCCAAGTCCTACATTGAAGCCATTGCAAATTACACCACCTGCTCACCATTGTCTATCTACAGGGTGACATTCCACAGTCACAGGATTCTGTGGTTGGGTGGATTATGTCATTATGTGGCTTTGGTCTGACTGTTCTGTGTGCAGGTGTAGATAACCTCAGCATTCTGCATGTGGGTATGCACATTCGTACATACCCAGACACATATACACACGTATATATATATATATATATATATATATATATATATATATATATATATAAGGTCTAGGACTCTTGCACGAATGCACTTTTTACCAAATCATGAATGGGCAGGCATACTAACATCAAAATGCTTTTCACCGAAGCTGCATTTTCACATAAGTATGCCTGTTGTGCCAGTTGTACTACTGTGTGGATAAGGGAAAATTCCTTTTCCCCACTGTAGTGCGATCTCAGAGTAAGAATATTAAAGTAGGGTGGTGTGGGGGTGAAGCTCCTCCCACTTAGTGCAGGGGGGCTTGCCCCCAAGAGTAAAAGTAGATTTAATGTTTTTTTTTTAACATACTTTAGCGAAAGTGCTTTTTTGGTGTGTTCAGTGATAGTGGATTCGGACTGTTGAGCTTTCGTTCAACAGTCCTACATCCATATATATATATATATATATATATATATATATATATATATATATATATATATATATATATATATATATATATATATATATATATATATATATATATAATATCAACTTAGGTGACTTAGGTGTAACTGTGTGTGTGCATTATGTAACTGTATTAAATACATATATGTGGAGGGTGTACATCCTTCTACACATTTATGTAGCTATATTTATATATATATATAGGTTAATAGGTTCATAGGTTTATACTAGGCTATCTGCCCTAAGGCATTTATAAGCCTAGCCCAAAGTTATGTGGCTTACGCCACCCCTTATGTTAGAAATAATGTGCCCATTAGTTTGTTGTGCCTCTGTCCAGCAGTGACACAGAGATGATTCCCGGGGTAAACCTACGATCTCCCATCCACCGGTCAAGATTTCTCTTGAACAGAGCCAGCGAGGTGCTCTGCCTCACATGGACCGGGATTTTATTCCACAGCATGGGGAGTCTCTGGGTGATAAATCTATCCCTCCAGCACGTCCTATTTATATCCGTGCTAAGGTTTAAGTCACTTGCTCTAGTGGTTCTGGTGGATTTGGATTTTTTGAGGTGGAGCATGTCCATTAATTCCGGGTTGGTCATGGCCTTGTATGTCAGGCACAGGTCACCTCTGTGCAGACGGTATGCAACTGAATAGAGTTGGAGTTTCTTCAGTCTGGCAGTATATGACAGGTTTTGGAGTCCCTTTATCCTTTTGGTGAGTATCTTTTGGGGTCTTTCCAATTGCTGAAGGTGTCGGGTGAGATAAATCCCGAATGGGGCATTGTACTCGATCATTGGTCTGATAAGTGAAGAGTACAGGGGAACAATGACCTCACTTGATCTGGATGTGAATCCCTTCATGATCAGATGGGCAATGTAGAAGGTCTTTCGAACCACTTTAGCAACATGAGTGTCAAACGAGAGGCCACTGTCAACCTGGGTACCCAGGTCCCTGATAACCTCTTCTGTGCTTAGTGGGTTGCCACCTATATGGTAGCTTGGGGTTACCTTGTTTTTCCCGGTATGACTATACACTTTTTATGCTTAACTTCAGGCCATGGCTCTGGGACCAGCTATCACTTTCCATGAGACCCCTCTGAAGGATGTCTGTGTCCGATGTACTATCCACTATGGCACCCAGTTTGCAGTCATCCGCAAACTTTGTCAGCCATAGTCCTCCTATGTTTGCCTGTACTTCTGAGAAGTAGATGCCGAACAATAGGGGGCCAAGGACTGAGCCCTGTGGGACACCACTTGTAACCGGCTTGGAGTCTGACATGACTCCAGCAACTCTAACCCTGTGGGTACTGTCCTTTAGCCAGTTTGCAACCCATCTTGTGACATATGGGTTTACATTTAAGCTGGTAAGTTTCTCTATGATACCTGAGTGGGGTATTGTGTCGAAAGCTTTTGCAAGGTCAAGGTAGGCTGTATGGACTGCCTTTCCCTCATCAATGGCTATGGTAACTGTTTCGAAGAAGTCGACCAGGTTCAAAAGGCAAGATCTGCCCTTGACAAAGCCAAACTGGGTTGGGTCCAAGGTCTGCAAGTCCCCTATGTCCTTGTTTATGAGTTCCATTATGATCCTCTCCATAGCTTTGCAGACCAGGCTTGTTAAGCTTATGGGGCGGCAATTAACAGGGTCCGTAGAGGCACCACCTTTGCGGAGTGGGACCACAGTTGCCGTACGCCACTCCTTGGGCACATATCCTGTGGTAAGGCTAAGATTAAACAGCTGCCTTATGTGCGGGTTTAGTTCTTCATTGAGTTCATGTAGCACACAGCTGGGGACACCATCCGGTCCCATTGATGCTGTGTTTTTAGCTTTAGAGAGAGCAGCTATTTGGTTTACTATAATTTTTGCGAATGACAATCGGACGGCAGTTATTATACTGAATGTCAGATTGTCGTTCACAAAATGTAGAATGAAGTGCAACATCCAACACACTTATGCAGATGCAATACTGCATTTGGCTTTAAGTGTTTGACAAACTGTATGATGATCGTGGTACAGTGGGATTTGGAAATTCATCCATACCCCCACTGTAGTACAATCTTGGAGTTGGAATATATAGTTAGCAGGGGGTGTGAGGCAGTGCAGGGGGGCTTGCTCCCCTGCAAAAACATGATATGTTGTATAGGAGTTTCATGTATATGAACTCCTATATGGATATCCCATGATGTTTTCAAATACAATGTTGAATCTGCTGCTTCGAT